>NW_020173405.1:1207217-1253749 GCF_003031525.2 Neophocaena asiaeorientalis asiaeorientalis
TTCTGCCCCGTGCTGTTCCCACATTGCCTCACGGGCTGTCTGCCGCAGTCTGGGGAGAACATTGTGAGCCAGGTGATTTCTGCACCCCTCCCCAGGGGACCATGACAGAGGAGTGCAGAACACGCCTCTCATTGCTTTCACACTTGACAGTTTACAAAGCACATCTCTGTTTTCAATCGGAGATATTATTAGCCAAGTTTATAAACACAGGGTTTAGGAGCCCTGTCTACGAACTCGGGCCACCAGAAAGAGCACTCCTATCTCCTTTAGATCTATTTAATTTTAACTCAGAGCCCCTGTCACGTGGGCGGGGGCAGTAAATTCCATCCCAGTTACTGGGTCTCTCGGCCTCCACTGTCCGTCCCCAACCAAAATCCAGGAGTCTCCTCTAAGCCCTGGCCTCAATCACTCCCTTGTGGGAGCCTCTGTGCCTTCGTGCACCCTGACGCTGTGCTGAAGCTGGGGAGCCTGGGGCCTGGGCCGCCTCTGGGGATGCTTGCAAGGGGTGATCCGCTCATGGGACTCACAGGGGACTGTCCCAGTCCCAGAGCAGGACACCTTTCCTCTGGGTCTCCTGCTCCTCTGGGATTCTGACTCAGAGAGAAGATGACTTCAGTCTGCTTTGGCGGCAGCCTGGTGAGCTGCAGGAAGGGAGGGATACAGGACTGACACACACAGGTATCCACGACCGAATAAACTATCCTGCTCCCCAGATGGGGAAACTGAGGCTTGAGGAAGCACACCCCTGGCCCAAGGTCACCCCAAGGCATTGTGGCCTGGGGCTGAGGCCTTCGGGGTATTTCACTCCACCAGCCACACCATTCTCTGATGGGGTGATGGCCGCAGCTTTGGGGTACACTCAGCAACTGGAGAGCAGGGCCTTCTCTTCCCTGGGCTGGGCGCAGAGTAGGGCCTGGGGCCGAGCTGCCTGCCCCAGGGGGTCCCACGGGGCTCTGGGAGCTGTGCGCAGAGCTGTCCGGACACCCCCCGCCCTCCTCCATGCTGCCTCTGCCTGTCTCACAGTAGTGCTCGCTCCCGCACATGCCCTTATCGCCCTTATTGCCTCACCTCCCCCAGCCCGCCATGCCCAGAAGTCCTTCCAAGAGCCTGACCCAGGAACACTGCCAGGCAGGGAGTTCTCTTCCTCCTGGGATCTGCCAGTAGCCACCCCCTGCCCTAGGCAGACCCCTCCACCCATGCCCGGAGCCCTCAGCTGGCCTGATCCCTGTGGCTCCGGGCGGGTCCCACGGGGCGGCCAGGGCAGCTGCCAGGATGCAGGGTAGGAGGCAGGCGAGACCAGGCCAGGGGCTCCTGCCGGGCCTGGGTTATCTACTCCCTCGTTCATTCTGTCCTCCGCATTCTTGAGCGGCCTGCTCTGGCTGAGCATCAAGCCTCGGGAGTGGGGGACACACAGGACACCGGCACCAGCAATCCTGGGAAAGAGGAGCGATCTGGAGGCTGGAAGTCCAGAAAAGGCTTCCTGGAGGAGATGACGCCAGAGCTGCATCTTGTTCCCTTCTCTCAAAGGGAGATGCGCTCCGGTGGCACCTGCAGAAGCAGGAAGGCTGAAAGCCCTGACCAAGGCCTGTTCCCTCCAGCGCACCCACCGGCCGCCTGCCTGCCTGCCTGCCCGCAGTGGGGCCACAGGGAGGGGAGCTTCCGAAAGCACCGATTTCAGCTGGCCCTGCCCTGCTTCTAGCCACCAGTAACTGACTCCGCGAGGACACTGGCCCTTCCTGCTCAGCCTTTCACGCTCTACCAGCACTTTTCAAATTGCAGGCTGTGACCCGTTGGTGGGGTATAAAATTGATTTAGTGGGTCAGGAACAGCATTTAAAAACGAGAGAATAGAAGAGATGCAAGTGTAATACATGTGACCAAATCGACCTTGTGTACTAAATCTTTTGTCTGAGTTTCACGTGTTTGCATGGGAGTACTCGATGAAGATGAACTTTTCTCTTGCACGTCGCAGTCAGAAAGTCTGAGAGACGCTGTTACCATGAGTGTTTACAAATTGTCCTCACGCCCTGCGCTGGGGGCCGTTCTCCTGCTCGTGGGAAGGAGGCACCCACGATGTGGCTGAGTGATGTCCGGGTGGACAGGTGAACGGTGGGGAGGAAGACCCCCATTCCTACACACCTCCCTGACCCCCTTGTCTGGCCACAGGTTAGGCTCCTGCTAAGCTCATAAGAACTGAGGTCTTGGGACTTCCCTGGTGGCACAGTGGTTAAGAATCCGCCTGCCAGTGCAGGGGACACGGGTTCGATCCCTGGTCTGGGAAGATCCCACATGCCGCGGACCAACTAAGCCCGTGCGCCACAGCTACTGAGCCTGCGCTCTAGAGCCCGTGCTCCCCAACAAGAGCAGCCACCGCAATGAAGAAGCGTGCACACCGCAACGAAAAGTAGCCCCCGCTCGCCGCGACTAGAGAAAGCCCGTGTGCGGCAACGAAGACCCAATGCAGCCAAAAATTAATTAATTGATTAATTAAATTTTTAAAAAAGAACTGAGGTCTTAGCCTCCAAGGTTGGGTCACCATTGTTCTCAGGGGGGGCGCTATGCTGGCTTCTGGCTCCAAAGCCCTCCAGACTCCCCAGAGACCCCCAAGAGGATATCTTGGAGAGCTCAGTGATCTTAGGGTGTGCTCTTCAGAACCTTGAGGACAGAGGTGGGGCTGCTGGGGGTTGGGGGTGGCAGGGCTCCAGGCCCCACCCAGCTGGTTCCAACCAAGACAGACCTAGTTGTGTTTGGTTTATATACTAAGGTTCTGAGTAACATTTCATTTGAAGAAAGCCTTCCGGGGCTTGAAAAATCATGAAAGCCACCACTCTGGTGGGAAGACAGGGTCCCCAGGAGACTGGCGTTCCACTCTCTGACCTGCCCCAATCGCTGTGTGATCCTGGGTGACTTCTCCCCGCTCTGGGCGTGAGGGCGCAGGGGGTGCAGAGCAGTGGGCGTGTAGACTGGAGCAGGGCCTCTCAACCCTGGCCGCACATTAGAATCCTGGGAGTTTCTAAATTCCACTGCCCAGGCTGTACTCCAGACTGGAATCTCTGGGGGAGGGTGCAGGTGTTGGTATTTTTAAAACCTCTCAGGTGTTTCCGATACACAGCAGACTTTGAGAAACACTGGGCTAAATGGCCGGTCTCTAAAAGTGACCCTCCCGCAGGGGCCTCCTGCTGTCAGGCCAGTGGTTCTCAGAGTTTAATGGGCATCATAATCATTGGTTCTCAAAGTGTGGTCCCTGGGACTTCCCTGGTGGTCCAGTGGATAAGACTCCATACTCCCAAGGCAGGGGCCTGGGTTCAACCGCTGGTCAGGGAACTAGATCCCACATGCCGCAACTAGGAGTTTGCATGACACAAATAAGACACGGCCGGATAGATAGATAGATAAATTCAAAAACAAAAACAAAGTGTGGTCCCTGAACCAGCAGCACCACATGAGAACAAACTTGTTAGAAATGCCGATTCTCGGGCCCCGCCCCAGATCTATCGACTCCGAAACTCTGTGGGTGGGACCAGTGATCTGAGCTTTGCCAAGCCCACAAGGTGATACTGATGCACATTCAAGTGTGAGAACCACTGGCCTAACCTTGAGCATGAGAGTCCTCGGCAAAAAGGGTCCCCTGTCTCCCAACCACAGCTTCTGCTTCTGGAAAGAAGGTAGAGCCACCAGAGGTTTCTAGAGGGTGTATGGGTTTTCTCAGGCTACCCTGACAAAGTACCACAGACCAGATGACTTCAACAAAAGGGGTTTATTTTCCCACATTTCTGGAGGCTGGAAGTCCATGATCAAGGTGTGGGCAGAGTTGGTTTTTCCTCTTTCCTTGGTTTGTAGGCCGTCTTCTCCCTGTGTCCTCCCGTGGTCTTTCCTCTGTGTGTCTGTGTCCTAATCTCCTCTTCATATAAGGACACCAGTCATACTGGCTTAGGGCCCACCCTAATGACCTCATTTTAACTTAATTACCTCATTAAAGACCCTGTCTCCAAATACAGTCACCTTCTGAGGTCCTGGGGATCAGAGATTCATCATAAGACTTTGGGGTTGGGGACACAAATCAGTCCATAACAAAGGACTTGTGGGAGCCGGCGAGGGGGCCACCTTCTTCCTCCCAGGCCCCAAGTACAGTGAAGGAACATTCTGGAACTAAGCCCTCCAGTTGCTCACTGCATCAACATGTTCATTGCACCCTCTCCTGAGAGCAGAACTTCTGGTTCTGATTCTTGCCTGGGTTTGAGGAAGTGTGTGTACCTCCTGACACAACATTCAAAATGTCCCATATAGGAAGGAAGTCCCCTCCCCTGTACTGACTTCTCCAAAGGGTCTTTCCTGGTCACACTGTGTTACCAGATGGTCGAGTATCCAGGCGGGTGTGTGATTCTTCTCATCCATTTCTTTTAAAATATCCTTGGATTCAGGCTGAGCTGCCCACTCTTTCCTCATCAACCCAGACTGGTGAGAACCCTGGTCCCCCAGAACCATGTGTGTGTAGAACTCACTGGTATAGAAAAAAAAAATCTGATGGCACTAATGGGGAACTGGGGGCCATCAAGCAGAAGAGATGTCAGGTGTAGTCAGCTCGGGAAGGCTTCTCAGAGGAGGAGGGATGTGGCTTTGGATTCCAGCCTGTACTGTGTTCCTGTCACCCGTCAGGCGCTATGCTGGGAGCTCCAACAACAGTAACTCGTTTAATCTCCAAATGAATGAGGAGCTGCTGTGACTCCCCTGTATTAATCACATCTTTTTATTCTGTAGTTTTGATGCTTTGCCATCTCGGGACCTTGCTGACTCTGCAGGGACCACCCCTCCCAGGGTTAGCCAACTTCTAGAGGTGATAAACAAGTTGCCTGGGAGAGGGCCTTTCTAATATAAACCAACCAATTGAGAGTTCACACCTCGACCACCTCCCTTATGGAGCTTTCACACTCAGGGCTACTGCCCACTGACCCTCATCACCCCACGCCAGGTATCAGACAACCAGGGACAGCCCTATGCCCCAGAGCCTGCTGAAATTATTCAAAGTAGCCAACCCTAACCCTGCTCACCCTGCCTCCCATCTTCCTTCCCACAAAAACCACAACAAAGGCTATTGCTCATGCATCTCCCTCCCTCTGCCCCCTGACTGGCCCTGGTGCTTCCCTGTGTGGCCCTGAGTGGCATGTCTTCTTCTCTTGGGATCTCTGAGTATTACAAACTACCTTTTCTTTCTTTTTTTTTTTTTTAGCATCTTTATTGGAGTATAGCTGCTTTACAATGTTGTGTTAGTTTCTGCCGTATAACAAAGTGAACCAGCTATACGTATACGTATATCCCCATATCCCCTCCCTCTTGAGCCTCCCTCCCACCCTCCCTTTCCCACCACTCTAGGTGGTCACAAAGCATCGAGCTGATCTCCCGGTGCTATGCAACAGCTTCCCATTAGCTATCCATTTCAAACTACCTCTTCAATGGCAGTGGTCTCCTGATCTGTTGGCCTCACCATATCTGAATAATAACAAAACTTATATTTTAAAGCATTCTCCTCCCATTTTTCAAATGACTAAACTGAAGCCCAGAGAAATTAAGTGACTCACCCAAGGTCCCAAAGCCGATAATAGCAGTTGGGCTTTGAACCTTATTTCAAGCCGAGCATCTGTCCTTGGCCCCTGTCCTTAGACAGAGCAGGCCTGGGAGGAAGTGGGGAGGAAGAAGAGTGGGGATGCAGAGGGGGTTGAGACACATTTCCTGGAGCTGGCCCTTTGCCATGGGGGTCTGTCCCTGCTGAGTCTGTGGCCCTCTCCAGGCTGGTCCATCACTTCCACTGCTCTGTGGGCTCCGTCCCCTCTCTGGACTCTCGAAGAAGGGGTGGAGGGAGGGGGATGGGGCACAAACTCCCTTGGGAAAAGAAGGAGGCTGACCTGCCCTAAAGCCTTCCCCACTCCCTTTGGTCAGCTGGAGTCTATTTCACAGCCAGGAGCTCCTTGTGGGTAGTGCTATGTCTTGCCCTCTGTGTCCCCAGCACCCATCATGGCCTGGCCCAGAACACATGCTGGGGGTGGCTGGGTGGGAAAGAAGTGAATGAATGAATGTTCCCTTCTCTCCATCCCGCTCCTTCTGTCTCTGTCTCACTCTCTCTGTGTGTCTCCGCCTCTTTCTCCGTGTGTCTCTCTCTTTCTCCTGCTGGTTTCTACATGTTCCTGTCTGCATCTTTCTCTGCCTCTCAGGGGTTTACTCCTACGGGACCTGAGGCTCTCAGGTCCCTGGGTTTGCATTAAGTTGTTTATCCTGAGCAGACCTGGCTACCTGAACTCACCTTCCAGGCCCCAGAATGATGCCTGGTGGAGTGCTCTCCATGACCCCCAGAACGGGTTTTGGCTTTCAGCTCTGGGGGAGAAGCATCCCCCTCCCCCTTGGGCTCCACACTCCTGCCAACCTGTGCTGATGACAGACGAGGAGACTGAGGCCTTGGGGGAGGTATCAGTGAGGATGAGTAGGTCTGTATGTGTGTCTCTGTGTCTGCCTGTCTGTGGTTGTGTAGCACTGTGTGTGCGTGTGTGTGTGTGTGTGTTGTCTAACCTACATAATGACATCTGCTCACTCACCCAACAGTTAATTCAGCTCCACAAAGGCATTTTATTTTTTATTTTTTTATTTTATTTATTTATTTTTGTTGCGGTACGCGGGCCTCTCACTGTTGTGGCCTCTCCCGTTGCGGAGCACAGGCTCCGGATGCGCAGGCTCAGCGGCCATGGCTCACAGACCCAGCCGCTCCGCAGCATGTGGGATCTTCCCGGACTGGGGCACGAACCCGTGTCCCCTGCATCGGCAGGCGGACTCTCAACCACTGCGCCACCGGGGAAGCCCCCACAAAGGCATTTTAAAGTGAGAATAACGCATACAGACTCAAGTGCACAGAGGGTAGGTGGGTAGGTTGGGTACATACCCATGTCACCACCACCCACATCAACATGTAGAACACTTCCAGCTCAGCAGCTTCCTCTGTGTCCCTTCCCAGTCACTACCCACCAGAGATAACCACTTAGCTGATGCCTCTCACCACAGATTAGTTCTGCCTGTTCTTGAACTTTGCAGTGGGCTAAAGTGTGTCCCCCAAAAGATATGTTCAAGCCCTAATCCCTGGTACCTGTGAGCATGACCTTATTTGGTAAAAGAGTCTTTGCAGATGTAATCAAATTAAGATGAAGTCCTATTGGATTAGGGTGGGTCCTACATCCGATGACTAGTGCCTTCATAAGAAGGTCACGTGAAGATGCAGGGACACAGAGACCCACAGAGAGAAGATGGCCATGTGAAGACGGAGGCAGAGATCAGAATGAATCACCTTCAAGCCAAGGAACTCCAAGGATGGCTGTCAACCATCAGAAACTAGAAAGAGGCGTGGAAGCATTCTTCCCTAGAGCCTTCAGAAGGAGCATGGCCCTTTCAACACCTTGAGTTTGGACTTCTAGCCTCCAGAATTGTGAGAGAATAAATTTCCATTGTTCTCATACCAAGTGTGTGGTAATTTATTACGTCAGTCTCAGGAAGCTGATACAAACTTCAGATAAATGGAATCCCACAGTGGGTACTTTTTTGCATTTGGTTTCTTTTGCTCACATTGTGACTATGAGATTTATCCTTGTTGCTGTGTATAGTTAGGGCTCATTCTTTTTCATTGCTATGTAGTATTCCATTTGAGAAATATACCACAGTGTATTCACCTATTGTAATGTTAATGTACTTTTGGGCTGCTTCCATTTTTTTGGTATTATGAATAATGCTGCTAGGAACATCCCCATCTTTTGTAGAAATATGTGCCCAATTCTCATGGGTGTAGAGCCAGGAGTGGAATTGCTGGCTTCTCTGGTAAGTGTATGTTTAATTATTTGAAGAACTTCTGGACCATTTTGTAAAGTAGTACCATTTTACATTCCTACCAGCAGTCTAGGAGAATTCCAGTTGCTCCTCATCCTGTCAACACTTAGAATTGTCGGTCTTTAAATTTTAGCCATTCTGGTGGGTGTATAGGGGTATCTCATTATGGTTTTAACTTTCATCTCCCTGATGAGTAATGATGGTGAACACTTCATCATATGACTTTTGGGCCTTTGAATATCCTTGTCTGTGAAGTGCCTATTCAAGACTTCTGTTCACTTTTTAAGATTGAGTTGTTTGATATTTTCCTATTGATTTGTGGGAATTCTTTATATATGCTGATACAGTTCTGTGGTTAGTTATACGTATTAGAAAGATCTTCTCCCACTCTGTGGCTTGCCTTTCTTTTAATGTTGTCTTTTGATGAACAGAAGTCCTTGATTTTAGGGAAAGCACATTTATCAATCTTTTCTCTAGTGGTCAGTGCTTTTGCTGTCCTGTTTAAGAAATCTTTGCCTACTCAAAAGTCTTAAAGATATTCTCCTATGTTTTCTCTTAGAAACTTTATACTTTTACCTTTCACTTTTAGGTCTCTGATCTACTTTGACCTAGAGCATTTTAAGTCTCAGCAGGGCCAGGCCTCAGCCTGCCCACCTAATCCCTCCCCAAGCTTGGTGGCCCCAGCATTTGGGAGAACTCCTTCCCTCCTGAGTTGCTGGCTGCACTGCCTTTTTCACTAGCCCCTGACCTTCCCCCAGCCCCTGGATTTAATAAAAGCTCTGAGCTGCCTGTGGTTTTCAGGCTGAAGGCTGCTTCCAACCTCTGTCAGGATTCAGGCAGCAAGTGGGGTCCCCCATCCCCTCTCCATGTGCATGTCTATTTCTACCTGGTGTGTGATAAGCTCACCAGTTTCTACAACTCTGGGAGTCCCCAGACTGGGATAAGTAATCTCCAGGGAGGAGCCTCCTTACCTGATCCTTCCTTACTCTTCCCTAAACCCACCCCACAGCCTGGGCTTTCCCAGAAGCTTCTTTCCACTTGTTCATAGATTTATGGGCTGGAGGAGCTTGTCCTGTCCCAGGACAGCAAATAGGTTCCATTGCCAACTGCATTTGACAGGCAATGGCTGCCTGAAATGGTGTTAAAAAGGATTCTGAGGATATCCAGTTTCAGCAGGTGAGAATCATACATTTACTTGGTAACGTATGCCTGGGAGCGAGAGAAGGGTGCTGTGCCCTACACGTTGTGTCTTTAATGCCTCTGATCTAGTCTAAGTCTCTAACTAGGATTGGTCAAAAGTAGAGTTTAAATGATTCATTCAGGGACACTGAACTCTTAATTAATAAAGATGGTTTAGAAGCTCAGGTATTATCCATTCAGCAAAGAGGCCTTTTCTCATTTATTTAGCAAATATTGATTGAGCACCTACTATATTTCAGGTCCTGTACTGGGCATTGAGGATATAATGATGAATAAGCCCTACTCTGGTATATCCCTAGTTCCGTGATTTCCTTGATGCCAATATTCAACATACAGAATTAACGAATCAGGGGTCTCATGTGATGGTCATCTGCCATCCAGCAAGCCCACAATTGCTCATTCTTTCACCCTCCAGCCCCCAGTCCCCAGGGTGGGATTACAGTACAATTTTTTTTTTTAATGGAACTTGGTGGATACCTGGGGTTCCACGGTTGAAGTGCTTCTCTCCAGATAACTTTCAGGAAAGTGATCCACAGACGAGACCTGTAACAAAAGGATGTGAAATTGCTAACAAAATGGACCAGGGGGACTTTGGGGTTTCTAAAACAGTCCTCAGGGACTGCCTGGGCACCATTCTATGACAAATCCCCTAGTCCTGCCCTGCTGGACCACATTTCTCCCTCTGAGCCAGCCTCAGGGCTCTCCACTCTTCCCCGATGTACACACACACGCCTAGACGTGTACGCAGACACACACACAACACAAGGACACACACACACAGAGGGACACACAGACACACACGGGGACATATATATAAATGTACGCATAGACACACATTCTCTGCCCCACAAGGTTCTGGGCTCCCATATCTCAGGTTCAAGTTCCCATTATCCCACTTTGAACTATTTGACCTTGGGCAGGTTAGCCTCCGGAGCCTCAGAGTCCCCATCTATTAGCGAGGGGAGTGGTGAGATGTCAAGGAGCACATTGCACATGTCAGACATTGGGTAGCTGTTCAGCAAATGTTCGCTGGAGCGCTGCCCCAAGCCCCGCTCAGATCCCTGGCTCAGGGCTATTCTGAGAAACTGCGGCAGTGGGGAGGGGCATGGTCCAGCCCTCGGGGCTCTGTAGCAAATTCATCCCTGTGCCCCCCACGCAGAGTTTGGCAGTGAGCTGGGAACATGGTAGAGATGCAGTCAAGGCCAGTTACAGGAGGGAGGAAGGGGAGATCAGGGTTTTGCTCTCCATCTTCTGGTTCTTTCCCTCTGGGGAGGCTCTAATTTGTTTCAGAGGCAAGAAGGAGCAGGGTCTGTCTGTCTTCTGTACCAGGTAAGCTGGGAAATGACCACTGCAGCCTCCACCGGACGAGAGGGGTCCCAGGAGGTGAGACCCAACCCTGCGGCGGAGCTGCTGACCAGAGCCCAGCTGGGCCCCTGCCGCCCGCCCGGGCCCCATGTTCTGTGCTTTCATCATGTCCACCGCCCTGGCTGGGCCCCCGCCAAGCCCTCACTCGCTGGTGAGGGCCAAGCCGGGGCCGTGCCAGGCTCAGCAGAGGCCCTTGGCCAAGAACAGCAGAGCTGTTCTCAGGAAAGCTGGGGGATTAAGCTGCAGGCCAGCGGGGACTCAGGTATCCGTCTCTTGTCCCGGCTTGGAGATGAGGGGCGGGATGACCTCACAGCTGCCACCCTCCCAGGGACGTGGGGACAGAATTCCCTCTCGACCGGCTTGCTCGGGAACCACCTTCAAAGAGGTGCCAAGGCCTGCTGTCTCCTGCCCCTCTGCCCTCAACAGGCCCGCGTCTCACAGCCTGGAGCCCCTCTCCTCCAGCCCGGGCTGAGGCCTGACCCCGTGCCAGGCTGGACCCTAGATGACAGCGGTCTAGCTCCTGTCCCCGATCCCAGGCTGAACCCTCCCCCGGACTTGGGATCTCACCTCTTCTAAGTCTCCGGGGGTTGGGGCCCAGCTGGAGGAAGGTGTAGGAGGATGTGGGCGGCTCAGGGCAGACAGTCCCTTCTGCTGGGGCCGCCTTTGCGCTCGGCCGGGATGGTGTGGGATCGACGGCCCTGCTGGGCCTGCTGGGTCATGGTGTGAGGGGCACATTCTGGTTAGAGGGCCGGGACAGGGTTTGTCTTGGGGTGCCTGCGTCTGCCTGCTGAGGGGTGGAGGTACCCCACTTGCTCTGGGATGAGTCCCCCAGTGCCCGGGGCTTCTGCTCATTTTACCCCCCTGTCTGCAGTGTGTCTCCCCCCTTTCTGTCCTGTCCAGATCCAACTGATCCCTCAGGGCTTGCTTGCCTCTGGGAGCCTTCTCTGACCCTAGGCTGGGAGCCCTCAGCTCCCTTCTGTTTCCTCAGCCTCCTACTTCTCCCTCTTCTGGGACTGTGACCACACTGGACTGCCATCCTCTGCAGATACTCTGTCTCCCTCAGACAGGAGCCCCAGGACAGGGCCCTGTCTCCCTTCTACTCCCCAGCCTCTCCCTCTTGACGCTAATGGTCTTGCTGCCCTCTAGGCTGTGCCTATCACTGGCTGGGTCCCCACTGGAGCAGGTGGCCGCTTGACCTGGCCCAGTCCCCTGTCTGGGCCGCCTCCCTGTGGGCCCAGGTGGGTGGGGGCGTCTGCAGAGATGCTGACTCAGATGTTATTTTGGGCTCCCCTTGGGCCCGGCGGGCTCTGGGGCCTCAGGCCTGTTTAGACGGCTGGACCGGATGTGACCGAACTCCAGGCGCTTGGGCCTCCCTGGGGCTGGTGAGAGGCATGCCAAGGCAAACGGCAGCCGGGCAGGGGGCAGGCAGAGAGGACAGGCCTGGCAGGTAAAGGGATCCAAAGGTTGACCTAGGCCTGGTTCTCAATTCCAGGGGTCCCAGCTGAGGCCCTGAGCTTCAGGGTTGGTCACTCGGCCTGGAAAGGTCATTTTACACACCCAGAATCCCCCAAATCAGAACGCCAGTCAGAGAGGGCCAGGCCTCCTAGGGCATAGCCCTGACACCCCTCACGTGGACATACACCTGTACCCCCCATGCAAGGGCCCGAGGCCCAGTTCAGATGGAGAGGCCCTTCCAACCTGGGTCTCTGGGTCCCAGCAGACACACCTCAGAGGCTGCTCAGCCCAAGGCTGAGGGGGCAGAGGCCCCAGGCTCCGTGCCTGTGCCCTGTGGGCCTCAGCCTCCTCGTCCATCACCCATGGGACCCCAGTGCCCTGTGAGCCCGTGGGCCAGGACAGCGTCAGGTCTGCGGTGCTGATGTGGGCTTCCGGGAGGGGCAGGTAGTGGCTACTGCTTCTCCCTGAAGTCTCTGTCCTCAGTCCCTGCCCTGGGCCCCAGCTCAGAAATGTTTAAGGAAACGTGCAAATCCTTAAGCTCTGTCCACCACATCCGAATTGAAAGCAGAAGGGGCTGGAGCGCTGCTGTTAACTCCAGCAGAGCCGGTGACGGGCCTAGGGCTGTGGGCTGGGGCCCAGGTGCATATCTCTGCTGCAGGCTCCATCGCTGGCGCATTCAGGACTTGCTGGCAGGTGGCCGCTCCGTGCCAGCCAACCTCATGCTCTGGGCCCAGTGACCCCTGGACCCACTGCCTCAGTGGGAGGCCTTTCTGAGGGAAGGCGGGGGCGAGGGAGGGAAAGGCTGGCTGCTGGAGGACTTCTGGGTCCCTGACACTTTCTCCTGCCACCCTGGGTTCCCCAGGGTAGTGTACCTACCCCAGGGATGTTTCAGAGGCACCTGAGGGCTGGGTCTGGGTTCTCCATTCGAGAGGGGAGGAAGACAGACAGCACGCCCCCCGTCACCCCCGCTTTGCTTTGTCACTTGCAGTACAAGGGCAGGGACCAGTGTGAGACTACAGGACCCTGTGGCTGGCCGGCCTCTGCGCTCAAAGCAGGAAGAGGGAGGGAGGCTTTTGCAGGTAGGATGTCCGCAGGACCAAAGGCCGGTGTGTCCCTGCTGTCGTGGGGTGTGGGGATTCTAGTGAGCCCCCTTCTATCCTCTTGGTGTGAGCTGTCCAGGCCAAGACCCAGGTCCTAACTTCAGACCCCTCAGAGTTGAGAGGGCCTTGAGGGAGCCCACTGTCCGGAGGGTAAGACTGAGGCTCAGAGAGGGGTGTGGCTTGCCCGAAGTCACACGGTTGTGGCAGTAAGGCAACTGGCACCCACGTTTCTGTCTCCCAGACTCAAAGACAGTGCTTGGCCAGCAGGGCCCAGGGCCTGGGTGGGGGGCAGTAGACCTCCGTTCCCTGCCAAATCCTCTTCCTCCCCCCCGACCCAGATCCCAGCCCCAGGGGTGTTCCCACCTGGTCTCCAGGCAGGTGCGGGGTGGGGGTGGCCTCTCAGGGGCCCATCCTCTCGGGACTGAGGACAGAGCTGGCCCCGGGCAGCCCAGCTTTCCGGCAGCTGCCCAAGTATGTGGACGGCAGTGTGGACAGCCGTTCTTGCCACGTTCCCAGAGCACACACCAAGGAAAACATGCAATGTTTCTTGGATGACATAGTCTCCATTCAAAGTCACGCATTCCTGTGGGAGGGCTGTGAGGAGGGGTCTCGGCTGGCGGCAGGAGCGGGGCCCCTGCTGAGGCACGCAGTCCTGTCTGCAGACTTGGGTCCCAGGGCCATGCCCACAGCCAAGGGAGTCTGCCGGCGGGTGGCTGAGCCGTGGGCCGGCAGCTGTGGCCCTGCTCGTGCAGGCAGCCCGAGGACACCAGCCGTGTCACGCAGCTCACTCCCTGTTCTGTGTCCTGCCCCCGGCACTCAGCTGGTACATCTCCCTGCCCCACGTGGGTGACCGATATGACCCTGCCCACGTGAGTCCTCAGCCCTGGGCCGGCAGCCGGGGCAGCCTCTGCCCTTGCACCCACTGGCCTTTCCCCATCTGTGTGGTCCTGCCCGAGTACCAGCTGTGTGTCCCCTGCCCTGTACCTGGAGTGGGTGTGTCTTCAACCTGCTCTGGACAAGCCGGCCATTTCAGTCAACCTGCACGGGCTGGTTCAAGTGCAGCTTGGATAAGGATGTGCCCCCAGCCCCTAGCCTCAGTTTCCTCCTCTTTAAGGGGATCTCATCATTCCCTTCACATGACCGCTGTGATCAGGGTAAGGGGAAATGACAAGAACACTCTTGGTCTCTGGCCCAGGACTGGGTTGAGGGGAACAACAGAGAGAGTGTGGGTGGGTATGAGGGGGGATTCTGCTGGGGCCTCATCCTTTTGGCCTCTTTACAAAGGGAGGGAGCCTCTAGCCTTGAACTTGGAGATTCTGAGTCCTCAACAGCCCAAGATGGAGCTCAGGGACCCAGAGAGGGCATGCCTGAGGCCTCTGCCTTAGAGAGAGCCCCATTGAAGGAAGAGCAGGTTGGCAAGGGTATTGAGTACTGTGACCAAGACGAATGGGATGGGGTTGGGGGCTGTGGAAGCTGAGGGCAGCCCCTATCCTACCTTAGGGAGGCAAGAACGACTCTGAAGAAGGGGACCTATGGGATTGGTTTTGAAGGTTGAGTAGGAGTTTGCCAGCCGATCAGCATGGAGGACTTTATAGTCAAGGCATCATGTGTGCAAAGGTGCCGAGGTGGCAAGAAGTGTGAGGCACACCCAGGAAGTGCAGGAAGTCTGGAAGGCTGAGTTTGAAAAAGGTCATGATGAGCCGTGAAGGAGGAGAGACTGACCTGACCAGGGGACAGTGATGAAAGAAAGCCTGGAGAAGTCGGGGAAAATTCTGGAGCAGGTTTGCTTTGAGAGGGAATAAAGGGATGTGTGGAGCCACGAAGAATGAGAGGCTCGTGGGGAAAGGTGGGCCCAGCCCTGGAAGGTCCTGATGCCTCCTTTCATCCAAGATGTTCTTGACCTGCCCCAGTCTCGGTGTCTCCGGCTGGTACGGGGGAGCCGGGGTGCCCGTAACCCACTGTCTACCTTGCTCACATACTTTTGGGCTCTTATCTCCGAGGGTCTGTCGTGCATGCCCACCTCGCCAAGTGGTCCCATCGCTGCTTGTCTCATAAATCAGGCCTGCTTCTCCCTAACACCTCCCTGCCCCTGCCACACCCTCCCCTGCTGCCTGCCCTGCCCTGAGTCCCACCCAGCAGGGGAGGCAGAGGAGGGCCCAGAGGTGAGCCTAGGACCTGCCCAGAGCTCCTAGCTCTGCAGAACAGATGTCCTGGTGACCTGGTTCTCAGTACACATCCCCACAGGTCTCCAAAGACTGCTCCAAGGGACCCTCATTTTCCTGGCTCCTGGAGGGCTGGTCAAGCCTGCTACTCTCTGCAGGGGACTGATCTGGGGTGGGACGGGGAGAAGGCAGATGCTAGAGGCTGGAAACCGGCCCACACCCTCCTAGAAACTCAGAGGCTGGGACTTCCCTGGTGGTCCAGTGGATAAGACTCTGCACTCCCAATGCAGGGGGCCTGGGTTCGACCCCTGGTTGGGGAACTAGCTCCTGCATGCTCCAGCTAAAATATCCCACATGCCTCAACGAAGATCCCGCATGCCGCAACTAAGACCCAGCGCAGCCTAAGTAAATTAATTTTTTAAAAAAAGGAAAAGAAACTCAGAGGCCTGTGTCTGCATGCCTCAATGCATCAGAGCCCCTGTCAGTGCTCTACCGGGCTTCAAGCCCCTTGTCTATAAAATGGGTGCATTCACTCCTTCATTCAACAAACATTTACTGCATGCCAGGCCCCAGGCATGGAGTTGCACCAAGCAGCGCCTTGGCCCCAAGGCTACAGTCTAGAGGGGACGATAGACAAATACAGAAGAGTTCCCCAAAGTGCCTCAAGGTCTAGAACAGATGGTATGGGGGGCGCAGGGAGAAAAAGGCAGAGCGGTCAGTCCTCTCTGGAAAGAACAGGATCCATTTATAGAATACCTGGGGCCAGGATGGGGTGTGGAAAGAGTGCTCCGGGCAGAGGCAGTGTGGTGGGCAAAGGCTTGGGGGAAGAGTTGGGGACCTGCCCATGGTCTAGCTGATGGACTGAAGTACTGGGGATGAGGTGTGGGTGACAGACCATGGGAACAGGCCAAGACTTTCCACTAAGGCACTGGGGCGCCATGGAGGGTTTGAGACATTGAGCACCATGGTCAAATCTGGATGTGGGCAGGTGCCCTCTGGCTGCCATGTGGAGAACTAGCTGGGGCAGGTGGAGAGTCCTGTTAGGGGACTGTGGGATCCTGGGGGGCAATTGGGGGAGTCACAAGAGGCCTAAATCAGAGGTGCTGTCCAAGACTGGCTTCTGTGACCAAAGGGTCACACCGCCTTCTCTGCTGCCGAGCCATCTTGGAGGAGAGGCCAGCTCATCCCTGGGGAGATGTTTCTCACTTGGGCTGCCTGGCCAGGACCCCCTGACATCTTCCCACTGCCAGATGCACCAAGTCATGCGGACTGATAATATTGCATTGGAAGAATGGGATACTCTGAGGGGAGCATGAGGCTGTGGGAGCCCAGAGGAGGCACTGACCCTGCCTCAGCAGTCAGAGAGGGCTTCCTGGAGGAGGGGATATTTCAGCCAAGTCTTCCAGGACAAGGAGAAGTTTGCTAGTTTAAAGGGAGACAGGGACATTGCAATTAGGGTGACCACAATTCAGAAATCACACAAGCCCGAAATCCAAGGCTGGGTCTTGAGTAGGGTGCTTGAGAGCGGACAGTGGAAAGAAAAAGGTGGGGGGGGCGGTGGTCAGTGGGACTGGATCTCTCCAGGCAAGAAATGCCTGATGGAGGAGTTTGAACGTTTTTATAGAGGTAAGTGGGAGCCATAGGGTGCTCAAAGCAGAAGGGTCACATGACCAGATTTGCATCCTAGAATGACCCTCAGGGCATCGCATCCTATGTGCAGAACACCACCCATTGGTACCAAGGAAAGCGGTGTGGGCTCCGGCAGGGGCCCCAGCAGTGGGTCAAGGTAGCTTCAGAGAGGAGCTGTCACTCAGTCTGGGCCTCGAGGAGGAGAGGAGGGGCATCTGGAGAGTGCATCTGACCCACACCTGTGACCCTGTGCCTGGGACAGACACAGGGCTCTGGGAGGGAGCGTTGTTGGTTGGATGGCCCACAAGCACAACCTTTCTTGGAGAGAGGCAGCGAATGGCTGGGGTCTCCTGCTGTGCCTAGGATGTGCCTCTCTCAACCCCGGCTTGCTTTCCCACTGCACATTTCTGGAAAGGGCCAGGAACGGCTTGGGGCCATTCATCTGATCTCTCAGTCCCTACTGCCCAGCATCAGGGGCACTGGTCTGGGCAGCTTGGTGGACGCCCCCAAGGCCACCCCCGTCTCTGGGAGGACAACAGCTTCAGGGGTCCTGAGGTATTGTTTGTTCTCTCGAAAAGGCTCCTTCTGGGATCTTCCTCACAGGGATGGGCTCCTGAGAACTCAGGTGGGGGTGAGGGCAGAATGCAGGGGGGCATAGACCGTTGCCCACATCAAACAAGCACGCAAAAAATACACTGGCAGCTACACGCGACAGCTTTGACGGACCTCAGACGTAAAAAAGGACATATTCCAGGATTCCGGTTACATCAAGTTCAGAAACAGGCAACACTCATCTATGGTGAGAGAGGTCAGTAGAGCGGTTATCCTGGGGAGGTGAGTCGCGACTGGAAGTGGGTGTAAGGTGGCTTTTGGGGGAGCCCAGCAAAGGTCTATACATTGATCTGGTCAATCTGTTGTCAACACAAAGGTGTTTAGTTTGTGAAAATTCACATTTGATTTGATGAGTGCTCACACATGATTTTTGTGCATTTCTATATAAATAATACTGTGGTGAAAGAGTTCAAAAACCAGTCACAGTATTTTAATATACGTGTATGTATACATGTGTGTGTACATACAAATCTAATGTCTGTTTATCTATCTACTATTTGTCATCTATCTATCTATCTATCATTGTTTAGCCACGTGTATTTGGGAAAACTTGGATAATACTTTTTCTCTATGCACATTGGGTTCCCTGCAGGGGCGTGGGTGGAGGGAGGTAAGGGCTGTGGACCAGGTCCCCCCTTCCCTGCTCACCGTGGACAGAGACCCCCAGATCTGGCATCCCTCCCCCAGAAGGGGAAGGGGTCCCGGGGGCCCTCAAGCTGTAGAGACACAGCTGTAGAGCAGTGCTGGCCAGAACGGACGACTACATCCCCCTTCCAGTCCCTGCAACTGGCAGACGGAGGCAGACCAGGCTGTAAGCCCCTCATGTCTGACCTATACACCCCTGAATAAATATTTGTTGATCCACTGGCTGCCCAGCTCACAGACTGCTGCGCGGTAATGGTCAGGATGCCCAGAGGCAGGTGGAGGACACACCATCTTGTCTCACTTATCAGGGACCTTCTGGGAAAAAGAGTGGTCGACACAGCCGGCATAGACTCACGGACAAAGGAAGGGGGAAAGACGGCTGGACATTTGCACACACATGGTCACAGACACACGTGGACCCGCACACACAGGCTTGGACACGGGCACCCACATGTATGTTTATCCTGCTGCTGAGAGGGACGCAGCCCACCCTGGACTCAGAGTGCCCTGGGGACAGGGCTGGTGCTGGTGCTGGAAGACCAGAGGGTGAGACACAGATACACAAAGTGCCCCAGGAAGACGCCCAGGTGGAGCACAGACACACATGGAAGGAGGGAGACACACCCTTGCTTGTTCTCAGTCTGGCTGAGTCTTGGCTGGAAGAGCTGGTCCCGAAGAGCCATTGGAGAAACCGGAGAAGATGTTAGGAGGTGAGGGTGGTGGTGCAGAGAGATTCCCAGATTGGGGATCCGAATCTAGGGCCCTCTGCTCCACTAGGCTGCCACATGTGTCCCTGTTCCCCTCACCCCTGCCACCCCCTGAGGACATGAGCCTTGCACTGTCCCTAGCCCCAGAGGCTGTCAGGGTCCCTCAGGCCTGCTTTGTTTCCCACTCCCACCTTGAAAGGGCAGTGGCAGCTTTGCCAGCGACCCCTGACCTCTCCCTGTCCCCCCGTTGTCCCCTGCCCACCACGCCACCCCCCCCATCACATCCCCAGCCCTGACCTCATGTCTGCAGGGCCTGGGCGAGGGCGAGATAAGACGGGCATTGCACACTGCTCCCTCCTGGGGGCCGACGGGAAGGGCGGGCCAGGCTGCCAGCCTCGAGAGCGCCCGTGACTCACTAGGTGGGCAGGGCTGAGGCTGGCATCCGGGAGGAAATGCCACTTCCTCTGGATAAGGCGGCAGGCCCGCCGTTTTCGCCTTCTGGTTTGTGCTTTGGGGGTTTTGTTCTAAGTCCTTCCCCACTCCTCTGTTGCAAAGCTATTCTCCAACAGTTCATTCTAGCAAATTCAGCCTTGCTTTTTACGTTGAGGTCTTTGATCCATCTGGAGTCACCTTTTTACGAGGTATTAAGTAGAGATCTGGTTGTAATTTTCCTCTGTAAAGTGAGCCCATTTCCTCAACCCTATTAAGCGCTCTATCCTTTCCCGGTGGACCTGTGGTGGGTTAACCTCCGTCCTTGAGTTTGCCGATCTGTTCCGTCCCCCATGTGTTTGTCCTTGCACCCACACCATAGCATTTTCCTCCCAATGGCTTTGTTGTATGTGCTAATATCCGGCAGGCAAGTGCCCCCTTCTGCTCTCTTTTTCAAAGTCACCTAGCCATTCATGAATCTGTTTTCTATATAAATCTTAGAGTAAGTTTATCGAGTTCCTCAAAAATATCCAGCTGGAATTAGGGATTTGGGTTCAATGAAGGATCCCCTGGACAAAGTGACAGACAGGAGGATGACGACATATTGTGGTTTCTTAAGCAACAAGGAACTGTGATCTGGAATATGCAAGGAATGCCTACAGAGCAAGGAGAAAAAGACTGCAGCCCCAGTAGAAAAATGGGCTCAGGGTATGAACTGCGATTTGGAGAGAAAACATAAACAACTAGAGAACATAGGAAAAGAGACTCAAAGTCACTTATAATCAGAGAAAGGCTAGTTAAAACAATCATGAGATATTTCTCAACACCCATCAGACTGCCGGGTGTTAGAGAGCCAGGTAATGACAAATACTGGCAGAGGGCCGGGGTGTGGGCAGGAGCGGCCGCTCTGCTGCAGGGCCATCTAGCAGGGCTTCGTTAAATTAAGTGCACATGTGGGCTTCCCTGGTGGCGCAGTGGTTAAGAATCCGCCTGTCAATGCAGGGGACACGGGTTCGAGCCCCGGTCTGGGAGGATCCCACATGCTACAGAGCAACTAAGCCCGTGCACCACAACTACTGAGCCCGTGTGCCACAACTACTGAAGCCCGCCTGCCTAGACCCCGTGCTCCGCAACAAGAGAAGCCACTGCAATAAGCCCGTGCACCACGACGAAGAGTAGCCCCTGCTCGCTGCAACTAGAGAAAGCCAGCGCACAGCAACGAAGACCCAACGCAGCCAAAAATAAAATAAATAAATTTATTTTTTTAAAAATTTAAGTGCACTATATCATCAAGACACTGCCACCCAGGCCCACAAAGGGACGTCCATAGCAGTATTGCTCGTGGTGGCAGGGAGACGGGCCCCCTCGGTGCCCATCACTGGAGTGTGGGTATATAATGTGGCCACCACCCACCCCCGGGGGGCACCAGGTAACCGTGCAAAGCGACCAGTCCAATGGAGACAAGACTACAATATTAGATCTTAAAAACAGAGCACTGAGTAGAAAAAGTAGGAAAGAAATGTAGCCCATAGCCCAATTCCACTCATGTAAAAAAAGATCCCTTCAAATAGTGACACACATTTTAAAAAGATCGAGCTGAAATTCACATAACATTAACCATTTACCATTTTAAAGTGTGCGATCCAGTGGCATTTGGTCCATTCCCGATGTTGTGCAATGAACCATCCCCTCTATCTAGTTCCGAGACATGTCATCCCCCCAAAAGGAAATCCCGTACCCGTCAAGCAGTCACTAGTAGTCCACGTTTTACAAGAACACACATGAATAAAAGGACATTCGTTATAAAGATGACTGTAGGGGTAGGGCCGTGGGGCTGAAAGGGACAATGTAAATGAAACTTCTATGCCTGAAGGTCAAAAAGAGATTTAAAAAATAAAATATAAGCTGGAAGTTCAGATTGCCTCTACTCCAGGGACCCGGGGAGCAGAGACCTTGGAAGAGAGAGAGAGAGACTCTGCGGCCCCAGGTGAGTGTCTGCCATCCCTTCCTCACTCCTGGCACACGTGGAGAACAGGCTGAAGGTGGTACCTGGGCTTGGGAAGGAGATGGTGGGGAGGAAGCAGGCCGTGTGAGGCCGGATCTGAGAGCATGGACGGACTCCTTGGGGGTGCAGGGTTGGTGCTGTTGAGGTGGTGGCCGGTAGGGAGAGCGGGACCCTGAGGGCTGTGTCGGGCCACACGCTCTGCTGGTCCCCGGGGTTCCAGGGCAGCGCAAGGCCTCATTCTCTGAGCAAGAAACCCAGACATGTGGTTTGCCAGAGGTCTAGGTTTGTTTGCTTGTTTGTTTTGGATTTAAGAAGGTATTTATATGAGAAGTCTTACCACGGTATAAACATTCTGGGCCTTTGCACATGCTGCAGACTTAGCTGGAATGTTCCCCCCAAGCCCCCCTCCTGCTCCGTGTCTGCCTGGTGAACTCCAGCCACCTCCTTCAGGAAGCTTTCTCTGACCGATGTCCTTCCCTCCGCCCCCCCTCCTCCATGCGGTCACTCTCTCCTGGGAGGTCCACAGCCACTCACGTGCCGGTCACCCTCTATTTCCACGTCAGCCTTCCCTCCACCCTCACTTGGAGGCATTTCTCTGGGGCAGGAGGCTGCCCTGTTCTTTCCAAGGTTCTGGCCGCCCCCCTCCACGTGGTTCAGTGAGTGGCAAGTGCATGGGTGACTCGTGGATGTTTAGTTATACTTTCAGGGGCTCACAGCCGGGGTGAGGGCAGCACCGACTCATCGCTTTGCATCGAGGTGGTCTCCAGGCCTCTCCTCACCTCCCCTCAGCTACCTTGTTGTCTGCCAGAGGCTCCGGGGTCAGGGCCTGTGACAGGGATCCCTGGCCCTGGGGAAGTGGGGGGCGGTCACTGTGGGTAGGCAGTCAAGACCCCAGACCCCAGGAGGCAGAGGGGAGATTGGGCAAATCAGGCTCCCACCTCAGGGGGCTTTGTGACAGGGCCCAGGGCACCTCTGTCCATCTCAGCGGCCCTTGGTTGCCCAGAAGGAGGGGGACCATGGGCAGCCAGTCTTCCACCCCCTCGGACCAGATGGGGGCTGCCGTGCTTGGGGCTCAGCGATAGGGCTACTTCCACACCCTCCGTGGGCCCAAGAGACCCCCTGCCCTGCAGCTTTGCAGGCCCTGTCTCTGAGTGGGGCTCATCTGGACCGGTCTGGGAGACCTTGTTTGAGCCCTCCCTTTGGGAACGTGAGGGGAGAAGGGAATTTTTTAAATGCATGTACTTTGATTTTCTGGGCTCCCCTCCTGGCTTGGCAGTGCTGCCCGCCTCGTGCTGTTGACCTTGGCTGTGGGTTTGTGGGGGCTGGAGCTCTCACACCATAAATTCCTGTCTTCTAGGAATCCAGCCTGGGAAAGAAAGGAAACACGGAGGAGAATATTTGATTAACATTTTTCCAACGTGACCACATCACAGAAACATGTGGCCGGAATTCTCACCCTGGCCTGGGCAGGGTGGGACTCGGTTCATGCCCAGCTGTGGGAAGGGTGAGCTGAGCTGGGGGGCCCTGGAGGGTGAGCTGGAGTGGGGTCTGGGCTGGCATCGCCCCGCGGGGTGAAGGGTTCTTGGATGGGGGCCAGGCCAGATCAGACAGACACCTGGAGATTGAGCGTCTGGGAGAGTTCACCTTTGACCTCAGTGGCTCCTGGGCTGCACCCTGAGCTTGGGATGAACCCCAGGGGTGCGGGGCTCTGACCGTGTTTTAACCATCTGCCTCCCACTCTGGATAGAGCCCTCTCTGCCCCTGGGTTGAATCTTGACTCTAACTCCAGACTCAGACCTGGCTCAAGGTCCACCATGACTCCTGACCTCAGCCCCAGGCTGGTTCTGGGCTTTCCTCCGTCACTGAGCTCTGACACAGAAATCCTCCACGTCCGCTCTCCGAGCCTTTATCCACAGCCTGCGGCTAGTTCTGTGGGACCGTCCTCAACCTGCCGTCTCCAAGCTTCTGGCTTCTGTCCGCCCTCCTCCTGCCAGTCCAGGAAGAAGAGACGCCATTTCTACCAGTGTGCACCCACCTGTGCCTGGCTCTCCTCCCCCACCTGCTCAGCATCTCAGCCCATCCACCACCCTTAGGTTTCCAGCACTTGCCTTTTTATCAGTACCTTCTCAATGGCATTTAGAGAGTCCATTAGCAAAATAAAAAGAAAACCTTCCTTGAACCCCACATCCACCTCTGGCTGCCCCCTATCTCTCGCCTCCCTGTCACAGCCAAGCTCTCCAAAAAGCTGTCTGCACAGTTGTTTCCACTCCTCACCTCCCTCTCACTCCTCAGCCCACTCCTGTCTGGCTGCTGCCCGTACCGCGCCGCCCAGACGGCCCTCACCGGCCCTCACCGAGGTCAGCGGCGACCCCATGGAGCCCAGCCCCACGTGCATCATCGCGGTTTTTTGTTTTTTGTTTTTGAGGTACGCGGGTCTCTCACTGTTGTGACCTCTCCCGTTGCGGAGCACAGGCTCCGAACAGGCAGGCTCAGCGGCCATGGCTCACGGGCCCAGCCGCTCCGCGGCATGTGGGATCTTCCCGGACCGGGGCACGAACCGGTGTCCCCTGCATCGGCAGGCAGACTCTCAACCACTGCGCCACCAGGGAAGCCCATCGCGGTTTTTCAACTTGCCATCTCAGCAGCATTCAACACTGCGGACTACCCGCTCCCCAAGACCCTCTCTTTCCCGGCTCCTAGGACCCTCCTTGGTCGAGAGGGGGGGTCCAGTGTCACCTCCACTGGCTGTCCCTCGGCCCCTCAGTCTCAGTCGTCCAAACCTAGACTGCTCTTTCCCCAAACTGCTCCCCCTGCAGTGTTCCCGTCCCAGCCGCTCAAACCCGAGTCATTTCCCACACTTGCCGCTTCCTCCCCGCCCCACGTCCAAACCAGGACGGTGCCCTGGAAACCTGACCTCCTGAGTACCTCTGGTATGTGTCTACTTGTCTGTTTCTACTCTATGCTCACTCCATCACCACCCCAGCACTGTCTTGTTACCCCTGCTCACCCCCACCCCACCACTGCCACCATTCCCACCCTCATCTACACCCCCTCGGCATCCTCACCACAGTTCTTCACCTTCCCCCAAACCATCCCCATCACCCCACCCCTACCATCTTCCCATCACCACTGCTCCTTCACTGCTACTCCCATCGCTCCCCACGCCTTCCTTCCCTCACCTCCCCATCACCACCACCCTCCTCTATCATCATCCCTTCCCTCTCCCAGACCCAGCTGCCATCACTTTCACCCGCCTTACTGGAATAGCTTTCCAATTCCCCTAATGTCATCCACTCCTGCCCCCTTCTAATCCAGTTTGATCTTTAAAAAATGCCAATCTTATCACGCCATTTGCCTTAAACCCACCAATAACTTCCCACCCCCAGTAGGATAACCTAAGAAAGTCTTTCCATGCCCACAAGGCCCTGTGTTATCTGGCTCAAGCCTACTGCACCAATCTTGCCCTGAACTCTCTTGTTCCAGCTCTACCCCAGCCATCGTGGATGCACCCGAGTGTACCATGCTCCCCTCTCAGCCGGAACTTGGCGACCTTCTCCCTGGAGCCCTCTGTGCCTTGTCTCCCTCCAGCCGTACCTGAATGCCATGCTTCCCATCCCTGCTGCCCACCCTTGCCCAACCCTAGATTAAGCCTCCACACCTGAGGGTCATTTATATGTTGATATAGCAACTATTGAAATGGTGGGGGTGGGGCAAGGGTTGGAGAGAGGTGTTTTTGTTTTTTTCTTCCTTAAAATACCATCAAAGCATCCTGTGTTTCATCTGGAAAAATACATGGGTGACAATTTGTTTAGAAATTCAAGACAAGAGGAAAGGGGCTTCCCCGGTGATCCAGTGGTTAAGACTCTGAGCTTCCATTGCAGGGGGCACGGATTCAATCCCTGGTCAGGGAAGTTCCACGTGCTGTGTGGTATGGCCAAAAAAAAAAAAAAGACAAGAGGAGAAATGAAATGGAACAAGACCCCATGCATATTCATAATACGAGCAGCATTTACTGTGTGTCAGGCACTGTGCTAAGTGCCTCATGGACATTACCTTACTGCATAATCACTAGGGCCCATGTGAGCTTGTCACTGGGGGAGTCTCCACTGCCACCCCACCTCACATTTCTATGTGAAGGGAGTTCAGCTAGAGGACATGCCAGTCCTCTCTCCATTCTTGTTTTTCTTCCACCAGGACACTTGTATTTTCTGCTGAGCTCCGTAGTAACTTTATGAGGGAAGGCTCTGCCTGGCAGGGGTGGAAGAAAGATCTAGGGTGTCTGGCACTACCTGTGACTGGGGTTCTATCCAAGTCTATCCAAGTCAGGGATGAAGGGTTAGGATGCCCACTGTGCCTTTGTTTGGGGCTTATTTTTCTAATCATCATACCTTTTATTTCTTTTTCTTGCCTTATTGCAGTGACTAGGCCCTCCTGTATAATGCTGAATGCAAGTGGTGACAGTGGACAGCAATCCACAGTAATAAGGCAATGCTGTCTCTCTGACTGATTCCTGTAGCTCTCAGTTTTTTCAGAACTTGTGAAGATGTTATTTATGGGCCTCCTAATACTCCATTTTACTGAGGAGGAACTGTGAGGTAACCTGCCCAAGGTCACACATCTATTCAGTGGCAAAGTTCCTATATACATCCCAGTCAGTTTGACTTCAAAGGCCATAATCTTAATTACTATGCTATAAAGACTTCAATAAGGGCTTCCCTGGTGGCACAGTGGTTGAGAGTCCGCCTGCCGATGCAGGGGACGCGGGTTCGTGCCCCAGTCCGGGAAGATCCCACATGCCACGGAGCGGCTGGGCCCGTGAGCCATGGCCGCTGAGCCTGCGCGTCCGGAGCCTGTGCTCCGCAATGGGAGAGGCCACAGCAGTGAGAGGCCCGCGTACCTCAAAAAAAAAAAAAAGACTTCAATAAAACATGTGCTATAAGAACAATAATTTAACAGTGTGGTACTGGTGTAAGATCAGAAACATGCAACATTGGAATAGAATACAAAGCAGCAGTTATATAAAAGAACCAATTATATATAAAAATGCAATGCACGGTAAAGCAAGGACTATCAAATGAATTGAAGGGTCAGCAACTCGGGGTGAGAGGCAATTAGCTAATAATTTCTATTTAACACTAAAGTCATCTCCAGGCAGAGGACAGAGTTAAAACTTATATAAATAAGTAATAAAATTCTACAGTAGCTAGTAGGAAATACTGAAGGCTTTCTTACCCTCTGGAAAAGCATTTATACATATTCCTTAAATTCTTTAATTTTTCTTAAACTTCCTGACGGGTTGGTAAGTTTCCAAGCAATAGAAGAAATCACAAGGAAAAAGATGAACCTTTCTGGCTACAGGATGGGTGGTGTAGGGGGAAGGAGCAGAGGGCATCCCCTGCGAGTGACCACGGGGGGCGAAGGCGCAGTGATCAGCAGTGTAAATCACCTGTGAAGACCGAGAAATAGACCAACATACGGCTGCCAATTACTATGCCTTTATAGCATAGTAATTAAGATTATGGCCTTTGAAGTCAAACTGACTGGGAATCGCCTGGCTGCCCTTGGATGTTCACAAAGGCCGTACCCTCAGGGCACACTCACACCCGTGGTTGTGTACTACATCCCTGGCTGCACTCCCACACGCTTGGGTTTCCACAGATGCATCTTCTCTTGGCTTCATGCATCCCATCTGTGTCCCACAAAAGCGCTCCCTTGGGGAGTTGCTTTGAGATGTACGGGCATGTGCACGCCTATTGGGGAGATGCAGCTGGTGGCTGAGCACAGACCAGGGCCTCATCTACCTGCACAGCCTGGGCCTCCCTGGGTGGTCACCTCACTCCAGAGCGTGGTACCTGAGTGCCCACCCAGACTGGGCCACTGGGAGCCTGGGGCTAGCTCACCCCTCTGCTGTGCTCCAGTTCCTATTGCCCCACCCCCATACTCCCACCTTGGACCCCTCTCCAGCTCAAGAAGCACGGTGCATCTGTGCCTGCTGTAATCCCTGTCTGTAGGCCTTGAAAGACAAGGGCCATGTTCCAGGCAAGGTCACAGGACGCCCTTCACCTGCAGGCTCAGTTCTGTTCTTTAAGCCCTCCTGCCTACCCAGGCTAGGAGGGGGCACTACCACCTGCTTGCAGGGGGAGTGGGGGGTCTCCAAGGGAGCAGTGCTGACCTCCACCTTGTGCTTCCCAGGTCTGCTCCTGCCCAGCAAGCCCCACTACCCTTTACCCACGTCCAGTCGGTCCAGCCCGACCCCCAGTGCCTGCCTGGGCTTAACCCCCAGACTCAGAACTTCCCCTTAGAAATTGAGTTCTGCCCTGAGCTCTGTCTGGAGCTTGGCTGAGCCCTCATCCCATCTCCAAGCCCTTGGGACCCCCTTCCCTGGAAGGCCAGACCCCCTGCCAGCCTCCTTGCCCGGGAACTCCAGCCAGGGCTGAGCACAGTGCCTGGCACATAGTAGGTCCTCAATAAAGATTTGACAAATGAGTCGATTCCTCAATGACCCCTCGAAAATTCTAGTGATCTCCTTGACCCCTCCCCTCAGCCTGGCCCCTAGGGGTGGGCTGCTTTGGGTCAGGAGACGAGGCCACGCTCGATGCAACTCTGTTCATGCCCCCCACGTGCACCCTGTTTGCCTCTCCCTTCCCTGGGGAGGCTACGTCCTTCCTGATTCGGAGCGCCTTCCCCTGGGCACACAGAGCAGGGCCCCAGCACCACAAGGTTCCCTGGACATCACCCTTTCTGTTGCCTCGAGGTTTTCTAGAGCCCTGGATCACCCTGGGCTATAACCACTGTTCCATTTGGAGGCCCAGGCCTCTCACCCTGTCCCTCCTGTGTTGGGTGTCCTCAGACCCCTCTGAGTACGAATATTTCACTCTCAGAGCGTGACCAAGGGTTTCCAGGCTGCCCCAAGCCCTTGGCACTGGCGGCCTCTCTGTGCAGAGGGACGGGTACCAATGCTGCAGGGCGCCTGAGTGCCTCCCCTTCTCAGCCAGACCTTCATCCCCCGCTGCCTGTGACCCTGCAACCCTGTGGTTAGAGACAAAGAGGTGATGAGGTGGAGGGTTCAACTTGTGGGTCTGTGCTGCTCTGAGATTCTCAAAAGTGTAGGGTGGATAGGATCCCACCTTCAGAGGCACCGCTGAGGGCCTCCCAGCCTCACTCTTCCATGACCCCAGTGGGCCCCCTGTCTCACCTTGAACAGCTGTGCCCTCAGCCCCAACTTGTGACACCCTGTCCAGCGTGCCCGCAGCTGGACAGAGAGCTCTGGGGGAGCAGCCCGGTGTTGGGAGATGCCTCCACTCCCTGGCCGCACCCCTGACACCTAGCTGGCTGTGTGTCCCCAGATTGGATGGTTAATGCATTCCCTCACCCAGGGCCAAAGCTGCAAGTGGGGTTCTGGGCTTCAAATACATGGATCTTCCCAGAGACTTGCCCTGAAGCTTCAATCTCATGAGCCTTTGCTCTGGCCCGACTGGACAAGTAGCCAGCTTTTGCGCACCCAGTCTCGTTGCTGCCCAATAGAAGTCTTCGCAGAGGGACGAACGTGTTTTTAAAACACAAAAAACCCATCATGTCTGAACTGAACATTTTCTCCTGCTTGTTCAACATCACCATTTACCTTCTTGGGCCGGCCCTTGGCCAAGATATTTATAGCACTGCCCTGGCACTCCATCTTGCCTAATTGGCGTGGCCTGACGGGGCCCCCATCTGTCGTGGTAAGTGAGCATTTCACCAGCCTCTAGCAGGCTCTCAGCCGGCCTGGACATTCCCAGGCCTGGGGGACGGAGGCTGCCCCCCGCCCCAGCCTGCGCCCCGTGCCCCTCACTAGTGGATCGGGCCACAGCCAGAGGAGCCCCCAAGAGCGAGCGTCTGTACCGTCCAGCCCAAGGGTGACTGGGGATCCTGACAACATCTTCCCAGACGTTCCCAGGCCCCCACGCTGCCTTCAAGCCCCCTGTCGCCCCTCACTCCATCCTTCTGGCTTTTAAAGCTGGCCTTGTCACTCCATTGCCTCGTGACTTCCTGGGTTCCCTGCACCGCAGCCTCAGCGGCTTCATCCGCCCTGGAAGAACCATCGCCCTTCACCCCACGTCACCTCTAGCCTGTTCTCTCTTTCTGCTCCAGCCCCAGGGAGCTACAAGCCGTGTCTCATGAGGGAAGTGCGCCCCAGGCCTCTCTGGGGGCTCTTCCCGTTGCCTGGCACGCTTCCCAACCCTTCTCAGCCCCTCTGCTCCTCCTCTAGGATCTACCTTAGATGCCCGCTCCTCCGTGAAGCTTGTTTGTGCCCTCCGCCTCCCTGCCTCCCCGTCAGGGCTGGTGTCTCCCCATCGTACCCCCAGGGAGTCCTGGGCTTCTTGGCCACTGTACATTCAGCACGTTGGGCTGTCCTCACTTAACCTTGAACTCTCCGGGGCCAAGGGCGGGGCTTCTCCATGCTCCCCGGGGAGCTACAGAACAATTCTCAGCCCTGCTAAGAAACCCCGTCTATTTTTTCCCTTGGGTCCTAAGGATTGAGTGGTTTTTGTTCCCAAAATACCATATTTCATCAATTACGGAAAAAAAAACACTGTTTTCACATCTTTGAAACTGGGATGGCTTGTCCTAGTTTAATCGTCAGGATTTTTAACCTTTCTTAACAGACCAGAAAACAACGGTGCATCCTTGACTCAGTGGCTTCTAAGATTTGCCGGAATATAGTAACGGCATCGATTACATTACACCACTGAAGCATAGTGGTTAGGTCAGGCCTCAGATTTGACTGACCTGGGTTCTAAGCCTGGCTCTGCCCTATTTTGGCTGTCAATACTGGTGACTCATCCCAGCTTCTGAGCCTCTGTTTCCACGTCTGAGAAAAAGGGGCACGAATACTACCTACCTCACTGGGTGGCGGAGATGCTTACATTCCACGTGAGAGAGAGGTTGAAGTGCTCGATTAGGAATAGCTGCTGCTGTTATTTCAGTTGCTGATTCATTCAGCAGAGATCTGAGTGCCCACCAGAAGCACAGAGCAAGGGATCTTAATCGTTTGTGGTGGAGACAAAGGGGAAATGCATAATTGTAAATGAAGGCAAATTCCTATAAAGGAGACAGACAGGGGGCTCTGAAGAAACAGCCTGGAGGAGACCGAGTTGGGAGTGGGAGTGAAGAAAGTGATACACGAGCCAAGACCTGAATGACAAGAAGGGGCAAGCTGGGTGCAGAACTGTGGGGAAGAGCTTCCAGGCAAAGGGAACAGCACATGCAAATACACAGATGCAAAGAGAAGATCGTGCCGGGAGAGTGGAAGGAGGTAAGGTAGCTCCAGGTCACCAGGACCTCATAGCCATTGAGGGGATGTCAATTTTTCTTCGGAGGCGATAAGAAGCTGTTGGGGGGAGGGGCTGTTTAAGCGGAAGGGTGGGATCTGATTTACATTTTAAGCCCATTCCTCTGGCTCTTGTTGGAGAGTGGGTTGGAGGGGGCAGAGGGGAGGCAGGCAGGAGGCTGGCGCTGTGGTCCAGGGGAGAGCCGGTGGTGGCTCGGACACAGTGGTGGCAGCGGGGACAGAGGAAAGTGGATTGGGGATTTACTTTGGAAGTAGAATTGACAAATCTTGGCAAGGGATGGGTGTGGGTGGTGAGACGTGGGAGGATTCAAGGATGCCTCCCAGTTTTCTGGCCTGAGCAACTGGGCGGACGATGGTGCCATTTCCTGAGATGGGGAAGACACAGGGAGGGGCAGGTTGGGGAGGAAATCAAGAGTTTACTTTTGGACCTGTTACACTCGAGCCGTTATTTGTCTTGCCTGGTTAATTGCTGACAGAGCTCCACGGGCCTCAGAGCTGTGGGAAGGCCAGAAAGAGGGGGTGGCTCTCGCCCAGGAGTGGCCCCGGCCATATGTGGCCCCGTTAGGTGTTTCAAAGTGCCGAAATTGTGCAAGTATCCTTGATCCTGCCTTCGAAGTTCCGGAGGCCAAGGAGCCTTCCCAGTCCCTAGCAGGGGAAGAGCTGATTTGCCCGAAACTCTTCCTTCTGCAGCAAAGAAGGACCGTGGCCTGGTCTACAGGCTCAGTGGGGAGGTGTTGCATATCTGTTTGGACCGCTCATCCACTGTGAGCTCCAGGATCTGGGCCTGTCCCTTCTCTGTCCCCGCTGTCCAGCCCTCGCCTGCACATCCTGGATCCTCTCTGCAGGATTCTCTTGAACCACACAGACTCCAGTTCAAATTCCACCTCTTCCTTCCGCATCTACTAGTTATGAGCTGGGTGGCCTAGGACAAGTGTTCCACAACTGTGAAATGGGGGTGATGGCATCAGTGCCCCCCCAGGGGTGCTGTGAGCTTTCATTGAGCTGATGCTTGTAAGAGGTTCACAGCAAGGCTGCTGAAAGGCAAGTGTACACATCGCTGTCCTTGACCCCTCACTCAAGCCTACCGTAACGCCCTGAATGTGGGATCCCCAAGCCGGGACCCCCAAACCCGTCCCTTCTTTTCCTGCCTGCCCCTCTGCACACCCCGACAAAGCTTTGAGGGTGGGACTCCAGGCAGTGGCAACCAATGGGAAGGGAGGGGGCACTGAGTCACCTCCTACTGGCACGCGGTGGACTCTGGGGCCTACAGGCAGGGCTGGCCTTGTCTGGTGACTGGGGCGGAAGCTGGCAGGGGTGGGAAGAGGGGACAATGGGCCCTTGTCTTTGCCTAGCTTTCTCCTTCCAAGACACTTCAACCCCTAGACAAATATGACCTCATTCCTCCCCAAGGCTTCAGGATGAAAGGCAGAAACAGGCCTGGAGTTAGGCCCACCCACCCCAATTCACAGACTGGAATACCAAGTCAGAGGGGGAAACCAAGTCAAAGGGCACTGACACTCTGGCTCTCCTGGCTCTCACGGCCTGAACTCACGCCCTCCTGGGTCGCCGAGCTCAGGGCAGGGGCCCTGGAGGAGGGTCAAGGCCCGGATCAGTGGTCTAAGCTTCTGGGTCAGACAGGCTGTGGATGGATCCCAGCTCTGCCACTCACAGCTGTGCACCCTGAGCAACTCAATCAGCTTCTCTGAGCCTCAGTTTCCACATGTGACTGGGGGACTGCCAGCCCCTTCCTGGCAGGGTGGTGGTGTCCTTGGATGTCACTGACTAAGGACAAGGGCTCAGAATGGCCTGCTTAAAGCCAAAGTGCCTCCCCCAATCCCAGAGGGGTAATCTTCAGGGGCAGACAGGTTTTCTCAGCGATGGGTTTTAGAGCCCACTTACCCCAAGCCCCTGAGGCCACCAATGCCCCCATCCTCCACCCTCAGCCGGGGGCCCTGCAACAGGAGGTGTGGTGGAGGCCTGGCATATCCTTCTGGTCAGTTCCTAAAGGACATTTTCAGGCACCGACCCTGCTGGGCCCTCACACCCCTGCCCATTGCAGCTCTGACCTCCTATGCTGCTTCCCCCCACCCCGCCCAGAGGGTCTTCCCCAGCCTGGCCTCCACCCCCACCTCCCCCTGGGGATGCCCAAAAAACCAGGTACCCCTTCCCCTCTCTAAAAGTGGGATCACGGTAATCCATGGAGATGTGGGGATCGGGTGAGGGCAGGGAGCCCCAGAGTCAGCACGGGGTAGGCACGGGGTGGGCACTTATGAAATAGTAAGTCTATTGCTCATGGCCACAAGCATTCCCAAAGGTCACTTAGGACAACTTCCAACTCACAGATGGAGAAAGCAAGGCCCAGAGACAGTCCGTTCTTGGCCTGGTCACACAGCCCATCCATGGCAGGGCCCAGCCCAGAACGCTGCCTCTGGGCTCCGTGTTAGAGATTGGCGGTGCCGAGATGGCTGTCCCCAGTGGGCTCAGCCCAGGAACCCAGGATAAGGAGGCAGGCTACTGGGGCTGGGGCCCTCCTGGAGGTGGCCCAGGCTCTGGCTTTTCCCTTGACCCCAGCTTCCACCACGGCTGCATTCCCAGTGAGATAAACAAGGGATCCGTGGGAGCACAATGAATGAAGTAACCCGTTAGATATGAGCTGCCACGCGTAGCCCCCAGCCCGCCCCACCCACTGCCCAGCAAGGAGGGCTCTGGAAGAGGCCAACCCAGACCCACCCCAGCCTCAGCTGATCCCTGGGCTCAGGACACAAGCCCCTCTCAGTGCCCCTGGACCCTCCCTGGGCTCTGTCCCTGAGCCCCACCCTCCTCCCTGGCCTCCTCAGCCCCCAGCCCTCACTGAGCAGGGATTATTTCAAGTCTGGATCCTTGGCGATCTGGGGAACGCCTCACTTCCATGTGCAAACTCACAGAGCTGTCTGGGCAGCATGTGGTCTGGCACCCTGGTCCAGCTGGGCTGGGGGTTTGTCCTAGAATGGCCCAGCCAGGTCTCTGGGCACTCGCTGAGCCTCAGCCTGTGCTGGTAGAAAAGCCCAAGGCTTCCCCAACCCTGATGCCAGCATCCTGACCTCTCTCAGTGGAGCCCTGGAACTCTGGGGGTGTCTCCAGGGCCAGATGGGGGGCTGGCGCTGCTGACCTGGCCTGGACACCAACCCAGGCACCTTCCCCTGCTGGCATGCAGACAAAGCGTGAGTGCCAGCCAGACAGGGCTCCGCCTGCTGGGTATGGGGCCAGGCTTTCTGCTGCAGGGATCCAGACCTACAGCCCCTGCCAGGGACCCCAGAGGCTCAGCCCCTGCCCCTCCTTGCCTCAGAAGGGAAAGGTGGAGGTAAATGGGCCCTCTCCCTGCTGGGAAACACATGGAGGCCCACCTGTCCCCAGCGCCAGGAGCCTGGCACAGATGAGGCACGGGTGGGACCCCCCAGGGCCTATCGCCTGGCTCACCCTGGGCCTCAGCCACCCTCTGCAAATGGCCCCCAAACTGCCCCAGGCCTAGACTGGGCTGAGATGGGGCTGTCTCCCTGTTCCTGAGATTTCTCTGCCACCCACTCAGCTGGAGCTGTGGAGCTATAGGCCTGGAATCTGCATTTTAACAGTTCCTCAAGTGATCGGAGGCAGGGGGCCCTGGTCACACCTGGAGAAAGCCTGCGCCTTCACCCGGCCTCTGCCCCCCGGTCCCCAGAACCCCACTTTTCCAGCTGACTTCCTGCCACCTCACCCCATGCACCCTCTGCTCTGACCATCGAGAACCATATCTGCTTCCCCAACACAATCACCTTCCCTCTTCCACGTGCTGGTCTCTCCACCTGGAAGGCTTGTTCCTCCGCCTCCTTTCTACCCAGAATACCCCTATTCGGCCTCATGGACCAGCTCCAACGTCACTACGAGAAGGCTTTCCTGATCTCCACCTTGTCCATGCTTCCCCTTCTTTCTGACATATCTTCTAGTGGCACTTGTCACCCTGTACTAAACTTGCTTCCCCTCCTGGCTGGGGCTGTGTCTAAACCCCCAGCACAGGGCTGGCCCAGGACTGCTGGGAGAGCAGGGCAGACCAGCCTTGCAGTGACGCACAAGCCCAGATCACGTCTCTGGGTTGCTGAAGCCCTATTATGTACTCGGCTCTCTTCTCACTGTTTTTCAAAGAACACTGAGCCCCAAGCAGGGGAAGTGACTTGCCCAGGGTCACTCAGCTTAGGTGATGGCACTGGTCCTGGAATCGTGCTGGTCTGACCACTGTGATCATTCCCTGCCCTGGTGAGTGGCCTCATTGACCAGGACCATAGTCTTAGATGGTGGCTTGGAGGCAGGTTCACCCAGTCCCCAGGCCCCAGACAGGCCTCGAGGGGAAAATACACTATAAGAAGAAAAAGAAAATTTCTGACATCAAAGACTTGCCCAGAAACAGGGGCCTGGACACCACCTTCCAGAACAAGGGGATGGAATATAAGCTCCTTGGATACAGCCAGCCCTGCACATGTGGCACACCGTGTACACGGGTGGTGAGACTTGCCAGCTCTCGCTTGAATCCAGGGCCCAGGCTGCTCGTTCCCGAAGCTGCTCTTACCAGAGAGTCACAAGGCAAGGGCTACCTCTCAGAGGTGATGCTAAACACACCTGATCCTGGCAGACAGACGTGGGAGGTGCCCCGAGGAGGCCAACACTGTTTGAGCAGAGCAGCGATGCGGTGACCTCTGACTCCCTGCCAGCAAGCCACTTAGCGGCAGCCACCGGCACACTGGAGATACCCAATCTACCAGCACCGGCCACGTGATGGGCCAGCATCCAGACATGGCTGTGAGGGGAGCCATCAGAGGGGACCCAGACTCAGCTCAGGGCCCTGCCTCAGAGCCAGGAGGGGGCTGAGGTTGCCATCCTGAGGGAGCCCGTTGCTTGGTGACAAGCTCAGGGTCCTCAAAGCCAACTTTAACCACGGTGCACCCGCCACCCCAGGCTGCCTTCTCCATCTTCCACCCGAGGAGCACCTGGGGAGGCTTGCCCGGAGCACCAAGGTCAAGGCCCCAGGCCTGGGCCTCAGCCACTTACCAACCGTGCAGTGGCTGCGGGCAGCCCCTTCACCACTGACCTTTATGTTCCTTTCCCATAAAATGGACTAAAAATCGCCACTTTGAGGGACAATAACGGAGCAGTGCATCTGAGGTGCCCTTGGGAGGAAGGCAGGAGAAGTTGGGGTGTTTATCCCCAGCCAGCTTCACGACTGGTCCTGACTTTGCCAGGGTCTCAGCCCCTCTGGCGTGGTCCCAGCTCGTGCGCCACTCCAGGCCTGGAGGCGGGCAGATGACGGCAGCCCACATCTGCCATGTTGGGCCTCTGCAACCTTTCTCGCTTTATGCGTCCCTCCCCCATCTCTCTCCTCACACACTCCCTTCCTTAAAGTTGCTTCTGTTAATCCCTCTGGGTGTATCACCGAGCCCCTGCCGAGACTCTCCTGATACAGAACCCAGCACAGGATCTGGTGCCCCCAGAACCTTCCTCACCTCAACAAAGCTGGGACCTGGGTCCTCCTGCCCTGAGACCCCACCACCAATCGGCTGAACTCTCCTAATGGCCCAGGCTTTGCCCTTTCTCTTCATCTGCTGCACAGCCTCGTCCACAGGTCCAGGCTTCTGCCTCAGTTTCCCCACTGGGACAAGAGTCCATGTCGAACTCCCACTTCCTTGGGCCAGACCCACTCATTCTGACACCTCCTCCCCAGGGAAGTCAGATGTGTCAACAGTGACTGGCCTGACCTGCTCCCCTGTGCCCTGGCCGTGTGCATCACTAGGAGGGGCAGAGGGACCACCCCCAGCAGCAATCCACCTCCACTCCTTACTGCATGCAAGCCTTGTCTGGTCTGTCTCAGCCCCGGACAGTGCTGTGGGTCTTCTGGAGCCTTCCCCCGGCACGCCCCAAAGCCTGCCTGGTGAGTGTGTACTCAGCCCCACAACCCTCCGTATCCCGCCCAGGTCCCATATCTCCCATCTGGTCTCACGGGCTGGAGAGGCAAATGGGGTGGGCCACAGAGGCCTTGAATGCCACGCCAAGGGGCTTGAGTTTTAGCCTGAAGGCAGTGGCTCCACTGAAGGGCTCCAGCAGCAGCTGGTAAGGTAGCACGTGGATCACGAAGCGGGAGAGGTGAGACAGGAGGCTGGGCGAGCGTGAGGAGGTTGCCGGAACTGGCCAGCAGAGAGGAGACGGGCTGGTAGAGGGGGACCCCTGCCATCAGAGGGGGGCTGAGCCTCTGCCGCCCACCCTGCGAGCTGGGACTCGTGCTGGCTGCACTGCTGGCCTCAAGGCTCAGTTAGCAGGGCCCAGGGCAGTGCTTTGTAATCTCGGGTGTCCGGGGCGGCGGGGTGGGGATGGAGAGAAAGCTCGGGGGCAGGAGAGAGGTGAGAGAAACGGGGACTGTGTGGCTTCAGGCAGCTGTTCCCCAGCTGTGCCCTGTGGGAAATGGAGGGCACCCAGGCCTAGGAGAGCAGCGTGACATAGCACAGTGACTCCTTGCCAAGCTTGAGTCCCTGCCCCCTGCCTATGGAAAAGCAGGCCACACCCATACTTTCCTGGAAGCCCGGAGCACCACCCCCCACCCCCCGACTGCTGTCTCTAGCACCAACCGGCAGCTGGGGCAGGCTTACCTGGCCGTGAGCTCAGAATCTGGCCAGCTCAGATCTCAAGTCCTTGCTGCCTGCCAATCTTGTTGCTTCCTAACGCCTCTTCCAAGCCGTTCCTCCACCCGAGCCCAAGGCTCAGGCCCTGTGGGTAAGCCACGCTCTCCCCTGTCTCATCTGCCAGCCACCTGGTCACCCCTGTCCTTCACAGGAGATGACAGCTTCTAGTTTGCATGCTTCATCTCTGCCCAGCCCCAGTGCCTCCTGCTGCCCAGGGACAGCACAGACAGCCTGCATGCTTCTTGGCCACCTTCACCTCTAAGCTATGTCTGCCCCCCAATCCCATCCACCCTGAAGAGTGTCATCACCTATGCTGTTCCCCTTCTGTAACTACCACTCTGTGACACCAGTATCCCGAGCCGCCTGGCTCCCACTCCCACTGTGCGCCCACTGCATCAGGACCTCCAGTCTGTAGGTCCTTCTATTTTCCATCACATTTGGTCCTCACGACCCTCCCTCTCCGGCCAGATTCCATCTCTCTTTTGCTGTATCAGTTAGGAAAAGGTTGGATCATAGACTGCTGTCTCTAGCACCAACCGGCAGCTGGGGCAGGCTTACCTGGCCGTGAGCTCAGAATCTGGCCAGCTCAGATCTCAAGTCCTTGCTGCCTGCCAATCTTGTTGCTTCCTAACGCCTCTTCCAAGCCGTTCCTCCACCCGAGCCCAAGGCTCAGGCCCTGTGGGTAAGCCACGCTCTCCCCTGTCTCATCTGCCAGCCACCTGGTCACCCCTGTCCTTCACAGGAGATGACAGCTTCTAGTTTGCATGCTTCATCTCTGCCCAGCCCCAGTGCCTCCTGCTGCCCAGGGACAGCACAGACAGCCTGCATGCTTCTTGGCCACCTTCACCTCTAAGCTATGTCTGCCCCCCAATCCCATCCACCCTGAAGAGTGTCATCACCTATGCTGTTCCCCTTCTGTAACTACCACTCTGTGACACCAGTATCCCGAGCCGCCTGGCTCCCACTCCCACTGTGCGCCCACTGCATCAGGACCTCCAGTCTGTAGGTCCTTCTATTTTCCATCACATTTGGTCCTCACGACCCTCCCTCTCCGGCCAGATTCCATCTCTCTTTTGCTGTATCAGTTAGGAAAAGGTTGGATCATAAGTGATAGAAAATCCAAAATAAAAGTATATTTGGGACTTCCCTGGTGGCAGAGTGGTTAAGAGTCCACCTGCCAGTGCAGGGAACACAGGTTCGATCCCTGGTCCGGGAAGATCCCACATGCTATGGAGCAACTGGGCCCATGCACCACAGCTACTGAGCCTGCGCTCTGGAGCCCACAAGCCACAACTACCGAGCCCGTGAGCCACAGCTGCTGAAGCCCATGCACCTGGAGCCTGTGCTCCACAACAAAAGAAGCCAATGCAATGAGAGGCCCGTGCACCACAGCAAAGAGTGGCCCCCACTCGCTGCAACTAGAGAAGGCCTGCGCACAGCAACGAGCACCCAACGCAGCCAAAAAAAAAAAAGAAAACGTATATTAAACAAGTAAGAGATTTATAGCTCTCTAAAAAGAGTTTAGAGAAAGGCAGTCAAGGGTCAAGCTTCAAGAATCATCAGGAGGGCTTCCCTGGTGGTGCAGTGGTTGAGAGTCCGCCTGCCGATGCAGGGGACACGGGTTCATGCCCCGGTCCGGGAAGATCCCACATGCCGCAGAGCGGCTAGGCCCATAAGCCATGGCTGCTGAGCCTGCACATCCAGAGCCTGTACTCCGCAACAGGAGAGGCCACAACAGTGAGAGGCCCGCATACCACAAGAAAAAAAAAAAAAAGAATCATCAGGATCCCAGGATCCTTCCTTCTTGCTTCCCTGCTATCTTTAGCATCAACATAGAGCATCCATCTCATGGCCCAAAATGGTTGTTCAAGCTCCAGCCATCGTATCCTTGTTCCAGTCATCAAGAAGGAGGAAGGGAAGAAGGAAGAACATCCCCTCCCATTTCTATCACCACTTTTGCTTTTGTCTCTTCTTGAACTTCACAAAAGTGGAGTCATACAGTATACATTCCTTTGTGCCCAGTTTATTTTTCTCAGTAACATGTTTCTGAGATTCATCCATGTTTTGTGTGAATCAGTAGTTAGTTCTTTCTTTTACAGCTGTGTAGATTCCATTGTATGGGATATACCACAATTCATTTATCTATTCTCTGCTGATGGATATGTGAGTTGTTTCTAGTTTGGGGCATTATGAATTAAACTGCCTTGAACATTCTTATGCAAGTCTTCTGGAGGACCTGTGAACTCACTTCTCTTGGCTATACACCTAGAAGTGAAATTGTTGGGTCAGAGGGTTGATGTGTATTTAACCTTATTAGAAATTACAACATAATTTTCCAAAGTGGTTGACCATTTTATGCTTCCTCCAGCATCGTGTAAGTATAAAATGCCCTACATCCTGTCAACACTTGGAATTGTCAGTCTTTTTCATTTTGGCCATTCTGGGAGACATGTGGGAGCATCTTGTCATGGTTTTAATTTGTAGTCTCCTGAAGGTTCGGTCCCCGATCCTCTTCTCTCTCACTCCCCACACCTTCCTCTGGGGAGCTCATCTTCTCTGAAGGCTTCAATTACCGTCCCCAGTGATGGGTATCAACCCTGGCTGCACTTTAGAATACCCTAGGAGCTTTAGGAAAATTCCAGTGCCAAGCAGAATCCTTCCTCAGAGATGCTATTGGTCTAGGGGTGGGGACCAGGCATCAGTATTTTTAAAAAAAACTTTCCAGGGCTTCCCTGGTGGCACAGTGGTTGAGAATCTGCCTGCCAATGCAGGGGACACAGGTTCGAGCCCTGGTCTGGGGAGATCCCACATGCCGCAGAGCAGGTAGGCCCGTGAGCCACAACTACTGAGCCTGCGCATCTGGAGCCTATGCTCCGCAACAAGGGAGGCCGTTATAGTGAGAGGCCCGCACACTGCGATGAAGAGCGGCCCCTGCTCGCAGCAACTAGAGAAAGCCCTCGCACAGAAACAAAGACCCAACACAGACATAAATAAATAAATAAATAAATAAACTTTCCAGTTTTCATTCTAGTATGAAGCCAATGTTCAGAACCACTGAGAGAGACACTGGTGACCCCCAAATCCTGTCTGTCTCCACTTCACGGTCCCCAGCACCCAGAACTCAGCATCCCCAAGTCTGAATGCACCTTCCACTCCCCTTCAGGTCTGTACCCCAGCAGCATTTACTTGAGCTGGAAACATGGGGGGTTATTTTTGGTTCCTCAACCTTTCTCACCTTAGAGAATAACTTAGAGGTTGCCCCTCCCCTAGGAGCCTTGATCAGGGGCAGATGGTACCTCTGAATGCCCATGTCATGCTGAACACTGGAATCATCACTATTTAGTTACTTGCCTGTTTCGCCCTCAAGAACGAGCTCCCTCCAGGCAAGGGCACGTGCCCCTTATTCTGGGCCTGAGTCAAAGTACTTAACAACCCATGCCACTTCTCCAGGACGTACCGGCTGAAAATCACCCCAGCCTTTATGTGTGGCACAGAGGAGGCCTGGCGTGGCTATGGAGTGAATGACCCTGGTCACTACCCCTGCACACCTTTCCCTGCACCTGGACATTTTGCTTTCAGGACACTCTGACCTCAGGTCTGTTCCCTTGGGGGCATCCTTGGGGAAAGGAGGAGCTGGGCTGGGGAGGGAGGGAGGAGAGGGAAGCAGAAGCTGAGGGTTTGGCAATGCAGGTGGGGGAACTTGAGGACAAACGGGCCTCAGGATGGGGTGTGGTGTGGGGCCTGAGTCAGGGCACAGAGGGGCAGCTCTGTCAGGGTCCGCCAGGAGTTCCCAGGTGAGGCCGCAGGGCCCCTGGGCAGCTACATGCCTTTTGCCTGGTCCTCCCTGCTCCGGCCAGGCGAGGGGGTGAACCTGAGGTCACCCCAGGTCTCTTGCCGTGCTCTCAAACAGCCGCCTGCCCCAGGAGAGCCGGGAAGCCAAGTCAATAACTTGAAACCATAAAATCTCGAAGGCGTTGAACGCTTGGACAGAGGGGCAGACGCGGCACGTGAGGCCTTTTCCCAGGCAGCTCGTGTGGAACCAGCAAAACAGATTTATGAGCGTCTGGTTGAAACCAGCTTGTGGGGGAGGGGGCTAGTCTGAGAAGTGGACGTTTCAAGTGCACAGGGAAGCTGATAAATGGAAATTAATCGCACGGTCCTCATGGCCGCGATTGAAGGCAAGTGAAACGTTGCCTCTTTCTTCTTTTTGTGTGCTTTGTTACGGTGTCATCTGGAGGAACATAAGTGCGCTTATTGGCACTTTTATGAGCTCTCCCGAGACCTTCAACCCCCAATGCTCTGTTCTCCAAAAGGCGGGCGATCAGAGGGATGTTGGCCTCTGCGTGTGTGTGGGGCGAGTGGGCCGCGAGCCCGCGCTTGGCTAGGACCACGGATTCCCAGATGGAGCCGCATGGCCTGCCGCGGAGTCACGGGGCGTGTCTAATTGTCTCTGTAGACTCTGGACAGACCCCCGAGGGTTCGAGTGTACATGGATTCACACATGTGCACAGTGCAGCCTTTCCTGAGCACCAGGTTTGGTCACAGAGAGGGACGAGGAGCTTGGCTCTCCAGAACCGTCCGGCCCTCCCTCCAGCCTGGCTCTTGGGGGACTGGCCCATTGGTGGGGACAGGGGAGCCTTCCATCCTCCCTGTACCTTCCGGTACCATCCAGGAAGATGCTGTGTCAATTCCTTGGGCACCCCCGGCTGGTGTGGAACAAGTGGAAGCTTCTTAGGGTCTGAGGCAGCTTGGGGTGGGTGAGGGGAGAAGAGATTATCTGGGCCTGGTCACCTCAGCCTCTGAGGGTGCTTGCGGGAGCCCCCTGCCCACCCAGGTTAGTGCACAGGGGTTAGCCGGGGTCAGGAGGCCCAGGAAACCACTGCCCCTTTGGGGGTTCCACATCCTTGGGGTGACCCCTCTCCCTATCGAGGGTACCCCTGAGCCGCCCCTGCCTCAGCCACAACCAGCCCAGCTGTCAGTTCCTCATTCAGCCCCAGAGGGCTTGGGCTGGTCCCCAGTCTCCAGTCTGGCTCCAGAGAGAGCACTGGGGGCCGCAGAAATATAGCTGTGGCTCCCAGGAAGGGAGACCCTGGGAAACCAGCCCTGTCGGGGGGTAGGCAACCCAAGCAGGCGGCCTTGGGCATTGATGTCTCCAAGGAGTTTACAAACCTCCCGGGCCTGCCCCTGGGAGCCCCAGGTGGTGGCCATCTGACTGCCACCCTTGGCCTCTAGAGCTCCAGCCCCAACGGACAGGCTTGTGCTTGGGAAGTGGTATGCAGCGCTGCCCGGCTGTCAGCACCCCATAAAGAACCAGCAAGATCCACAAAGCTTCGCCATCCTGCACACCACCCGACCCCATCCTCCCGTCACGTCCGCTCCCCGGCCCGGAGAGCTACAGGCCCTCAGCCACGGTCTGCCCTGGTCACTCCCTAAGCCCAGGATCACACAGCTAAGTGAGCACTTCAGCACCCCCAATTTCTAGAGATGGGGGCACCAACCTTTGTCATCAAACAATCCAGTGTCAAGGTATGACCTCAGGTTATCTGCCATTCCTGGCCTCAGGGTGTGTGAGACCTGCCCCCTTATTTTGTTTCTTGGTGGACAGAGGAGACGGGCCTGGGCGGCTGCCTGGGTCCCTTGCTGGCCTCTTGGGACATCACGGTGATTACCGCTCTTATTGCATTTGCGATGGAAAACTCTAGGCCTCCTGGGGAGTTTTCTGTCCAGTCTCATAGAGGTTTTTCACCAGAAGATTGATGCAGGTGCTTACCGAAGTTTACCTGTATGTGTACATTTGTGTTTTTCTGGGAAGAGCCTCAAAAATTAACAACTGCAGCTGAGGGAGCAAGGGACAGAGGGGCAGACAGGCCTTAGGGCTGCAACCAGAGGCCAGCACAGCCCTTCTGGTTGCCCAAAGGCACGCTGTGAGGCTGGTATCAGCACAGCCTTCTTTTTACCCAAAAGGAAACTGAGACCCAGACAGGTGAGTGGCTTAGCCTGTGAAGGAGAGAGCCGGCCTGGAGGTCTGCGAGGATCCGCATCCTTAGCTCTCCAGGCTGTGTTGCAACAGCAGAGATGGGGCGACAGTTGACACACTCGGGGTAAGAGTGCGTGTGTGTGCACGCACGCACATGTGCCTTCCCCAACCCCGAACACACGCACGTGCACACATACGAGCATACACACGCAGGCACTCCTCCTGCCCTGCCCACCCGCCGAGCTCTCACTCGCTCTCCTGTGGGTGACAAGCCCTCCCAGTGATGCTGTTGCAGGCGGGTGAGATTCCACGGAATGACGGATGAGGGGTCCAGGGGCCCAGGGCCCGGGCGATGACAGAGGCCTCAGCCGGATGGCATGCAGGCCCTGTCCAGACTGGGGCGTCGCCTGCAATGAAATCACGAGGCCAGCACAGCAAGGCTGTAAATACGGACAGACGATAGGGGAGACGGGCCCTGGGGTTCCATAAAGAGCGTCTGGCCCGGCCAGAGCTCAGGGCCTGCTTGGCTCAGGGGCGGCGGAGAGGACGGCAGGCGGGGGGCTGCTCAGGGCTTGGCTGGGACGGCCGTCTCGGGCCATGGCTAGCCGGTCCAGCTCCAAGTTGGCTGGGAGGCCTGGACTGCACATAATAAACAACAGAGAGAGATAAATCGCAAATGTGTCTGGATCTGGTGGGGAGTGGGGAGAAGTACGTGGGGGTCACCAGGGAGCCTGCCTCCTTCCCTGGCCGCTGCTCGCCTAGGAGGAGGGCCCTGTGGTCCAGGGGAGCCTCGGTCCTGGAGCCCATAGGACAGCTGGGGCTCAGGGGTGGGTGGGACCAGAGACAAGATGGATGCAGTATGGGGGGCCAGAGGGCCTCTGAGGTGAATTTCCACCTGGAAAACTCCAAGGGAGTGTGCGGGCTCGGTGTTGAGTGGAAGGGTTGGAGGTGAGGGGAGGCGGCCTCACACCAGGAAGGCGGGCCGTTAGGGAGCCCACAGGGCCATCCGAACATCGGCTGCCTTGGGCCCTCACCCCAGCCCGGCAGGACGAGTCCTCCCCTTCTCCGGAAGAGGACGCAGGCGTTGCAGTGGGGGATCTCCCTTCCTTCTCCTCCCTGCGTCCCCCAGCCCAGCCGGGAAATCTCTGCCTCTCCCTCTCCCCGGCCTTCTCGTGCACGGGGCGACTCCACCTGCTGCCCGCCTCCCCGGACTCCTGAGACTCAAAGCCCTCCCAGGACTGTGCTCTGGACACCGCCACCTGCACAACCCTGGGGCACCTCTCAGGTGCAGGCCTGAAAGGACCATCTTCATCACTGCCCTGCCGGAGACCCTGCCTCAACTGCCCAAGCCGAACTCAGGGGCCTGGGCCTGACTCTGCCATCCTCCCCCCACCACCAGCGCCGTCAATCCCTCCTTCCCAAACGGCCCCCTGTGCGCCCCCATGCACCCTCCGCCACTCGGCAGCCCAGGCCTCTGTCTCCCGTGGTCCACACAGCAACCAGAAGGATCTGTAGGACTCGCCCATCTGACCCTCTTGCTTCCCTCCCTGGCTCCCCATAATCTTCAGGGCAAAAGCCCAGCCTGAGGGTGCCATAAGGCCCAGCACACTTCATCCATTATTTTCCCTCCTCTACCACTTAACACCCATCACCCATGGCACCATTTGTAGGACCTTGAATTCTCCATGCTTTCCCCACCACCAGGTGCTTCTAGGATGTTCTTGCAATCCTTCCTCTCTCTTAGTCTGAGCAAGGGCCATGGCTCTGTCCCGTGAAGTTGGTTATGAAGGAGGGAGCACGGACCCACCCTAAAAAGTAATTTAATCTGAGCGGGGAGACACAGCCCTGGCTCAGAAAGTCTAGTCTGAGGAGGGTGGTGAGCAAGGCCCTGCTCTGAAAAGCCCCAGTCAGAGGAGGGAGGTGTCCCCCTGCTCTGGTTGCTGTGACCTGTGCGGAGATGTGGCCCTTTTCTGACAAGCCTCCATTCATCAGGCCTTCCCTGGGAGGGTCAGTGGTGGGGGCCTGGCCCCAGGCACCTTCAGCTCTGGGAGGGCCTGCCAGCGCAGGGCACAAGCCTGCATCTGTCTGCAGGAAGCCAGTGCCCGGGCAATGCCAGAGGGATACCAGGCACAGGGCCAGGCCTGACTGCAGGCTTGGCCCTGCCAGCGGCTGTCGGGCCAATGCTGGGCGCACCCAGTACTGGCCCTGCTGGGCTGCCAAGGAGCGCAGAGGACAGGGGCCGTGGCAGCTTGTGGGCAAGAAGGGCAGGCAGGCACCCTTGTGCCCCTGACTCAGGCAGCCCCTTCTCCCAAGGCAGAGACCTCCAGGACCGCTCTGCCGTGCTCACACTCCCCCAGGGACACCTCAGGATGGCTTCTACAGGCTGAGGAGTCCCAACGTCCTGATTCTTTGAGAACAGGCTCCAAGTGTCCCACATTGAACAAGAAGCTCCCAGAGAAGGAAGGGGTGAAGAAGAAAGTAGCCATCTATCAAGTACCCACCACGTGCTTTATCAGCACCACGCCCTTGCTCACGAAACTCTAAGGGAAAATGTCATTGTGGGCTCAGAGCAGGTCATCAGCTTACCCAGGATACACAGCTAGGAAGTAGGAGAGCTTAAAATTAAACCCAAGCTGTCCCATGCACCAGGCTACTGCAAAACAGGTCTCCCTGGGGCAGGGGCCAGGTCTCCCCCTCAGACACCAATCATCTGTACCTCCCCTTGCTTCTCAGGTCCTGTCAGCTGTCCCCAAACCCTGTGGTTTTGAGCACAGCTGCCCATGGCTGTCCTGCTTGAGAATGTTGTCCAGTCTTCCAAAAACACCTCAATAGTAGGGATTGGATGGATGAATGAATGAACACACTTCCTGCATAGCCTCTCTCTGGGGCAGACCCCGTGCTGGGCACTGGGGCCACAAAGACCAGGAAACAGGATTGACTCCTGCCTCTAGGAGCTTTCACCATAATGGGGAAGGAAGACTAAGACCCCAGTCAGTGCCCCTGAGCATAACAGTGCATGTGGGTGCACCACAGCAAGTCCCCCAGGCCAAAGGAATCAGCAGGAATGCTTCACGAAGGGGGCATGTTTTAGCCAAATCTAGGCTTAAGACTGAGGAGGTGCTGTCGAACAGCCCAGACCTTCCAGGGGCCAGAGATGTTTTACCTGGAAGGGAGACTGGGGCCTGGAGAGCAAGAATGCCTTGGGATATCAGGGGCCTTGACAACTAGCTAAGGACCTGGAACTTTCTCTGCAATCAACAGGGAGCCAGGGAAGACGTAAGGCTCAGGGTGACATGGCCCCATGTGCCACTTTTACAAGCCCACCCTGACTATTGATGGGGTTGAACCGGCAGGCAGACAGGCTGGGGGGAGGGGGAGAGGTGGG
>NW_020173405.1:1253973-1312446 GCF_003031525.2 Neophocaena asiaeorientalis asiaeorientalis
TGATCGTGTAAGGGATGGAGAGGTCTGTCCTGGAGCAACAATCATGTGTCTGTCATTAGAGAGTGGCCAGGACTCTGGAGGGAAGTGACGGGCTGGCAGGTTCACCCACTGAGATAGGACCTACAGAGGAGGAGCAGGGAGAGGTGGGTGATGGGCGGCGACCGGGGCCATGCAGGGGGAGATGGTTGGGTCCGTGGGCCTCAAATTGGTCCTCTTCCCTGGAAATTCCCTCCTGAAACGCCCAGTCACTGCCTGGGCCCCAGCTCCCCATCCTACCTCAGATAGCTTTCTCTAGGTGGGTGGTGGGCAGCAGGGCACTCCTTTGCCTGGGTGGCCTGGAGCCCAGCCATGGCCAGAGGCAGGCCCAGAAGCCCTGCCCCTCCTGTTCCGGGGGGCTCTGTGTCCACGGGCAGACCCTGTGGCTGGCCATGCTGGGCTGCAGAACTGAAGCTCACTTGTGGATGGCGTCCTGGGCATCCAGGCCCACTGGCGTTTGAAGCTGTGCCAGGGCCATGAGGAGAGAGGGTGGTAGCCCCAGGAGCTTGGGCACTCTGGCCGCCTGCAGTGCAGCAGGCAACGGGCCCTGGCAGGGAGCAGGCTGGACTGTGGGTGGCAGGGAGCCCTGGCCCTCAGGCAGCTGGCTGTGGCCACAGCTGCTCATCTCGTTTTCCACTCCTCCCCAAATCACCATCCAGCTCATCCCTTTCACCCACAGGCTCTGGTCAAGTACATGGAGTCGGGAGGCTTTAGCGTGAGTCTCACGAGGGGGCATCGGACAGCCCTTGCGTCCAGACCCAGCCCTGCTCCAGCAAAGCACCTCGGGCCGGTGACTTAACTTCTTGGAGCCTCAGTTTCTCCACGATGAAATGAGGATCCTAACTTGACACGATGCCCAGTCTCTAGTTGGACGCACTGAAGGGCCTGTCGTCTAGATGATGGTGGAGCAGGCAGTGACCCTCCAGCGTGACTGTGGCACAGGAGGGAGAGTCTCCTGACAGATTGGTGGCGAGAAATTCTAACACTGTTGGGTCACTCTCTTGATTGTTCTCTTGAAGCCCTCCTCTGGAGCAATGCCCCAGGACCATGGTACCAGAACAAGGAGGACAGGACAGACGTCCAGGACTTCAGCCAGCACTTGGCCACCAGACTTCATGACGTGGGACAGTTGTGCTGATGGTCAGAACGACCCCTCCAGCCCAGAGGGGCAGGAAGGAGGGAGTCCGGTGACAGTCCTGGTTCTGCCCTTGCCTGGCCCTTCTCTGGCTTCGCTTCTCCTTTGAACCAGGTGGATACACTGATGGCCTCCAAGGACCCTTTCAGCACTCAGCTTTCAGGACCCAGGATCCTTTGTACCCACTGGCCAAGCGTCCACCCTCTTGGACCCATACATGCCATGCCCCCTCTGGTCTCCAGTACTTGCTCAGTTTCCCTTAACTGGGATGCCGTCTTTCTCCTCTCTGGTGGCCCAAAAGCCCCCGTGGCTCCCTAACACCAGCCTTTCTGGGGCCCTTGCCCTGAGTTCCCCAAGAACGTCCTGCTGAGCCCCTGCAGGCAGGCCTGGAATAGCACACTCCCTCTCAGCCCAGCTCTGCTGCCAGGGGCCCAGTCCTCTCCCCTCCCTGGCCCAGGCCAGGGGCTCTAGGGCAGGAGCCAGGCCTCAGGGACCCTGTGTGCCCCTCGCAACTCCCAAGTCAATGGGAACTCAGAAAAGAAACGAGAAGTCTTGTGGCCTGGCTCCCAATCCCTGCTCTGTCACTTCTGAGCAGATGACCTCAGCAATTCTCCCCGCCGACGCCCCCTGCCCCCCGTAACCAGCCAGCTCTGCACCCCCCTCTGCAAAGTGCAGGCTGGGGCACTGGTAAGAATCTGAGCTAAACGCTGTCCATGGATGATCTCAGTTAATCCTCATAGCAGTCTTAAGAGGTAGAGTCTAGTGTTTACCCCCTGTTTATAGATGAGGAAACAGAAAATTTGCAGAATGAGTGACTTCCACAAGATCTCAGAGCTGGTAAGAGCTAAAAGCCAGAAACGCACCCGGGTGGGCTGACAGGGGTCCCCGCTGGGCAGCACACCCTCAGGGGAGTGGAGGCTCCAGACACACTTTGCACCTGTCAAGAGCTCTCCATGGAGAAAGGGAGGGTTGCTCTTGGAAGACGGGGCACCCAGAGAGAAGTGGTGACTTTTGGAGGCCACGCTGAGGCCACAGCACAGCCGGAGTGCTGACTCCCACTTCAGCCTCTTCCCCTACCCTATCTCCAGTCTTCTTTGAGGTCACATGCGAGGACAAGCCCCTTGGCTCCAGAGCACATGAACCCTGACCATGAGCTGCCCCCGGATTCTCAAACATTGTCTGCATGAACTCTAAGTCAGTCACTCCACCACAGGGCCACCATCACCATGCAAGGCAAGGGTCCCAACTCATGGGTATACGTGAGCCATGAGGCATCTGGGACCTGCAATTCTGGCCACACCCCACATCCAGGTCACTTCTCCAACCAGGCACAGGCCTGGTTGTTAAGAAATGTCTAGTGACATTAGGGGCCCAACCTGGGAGCTGGGTGGGGGGCAGTGGTGTTGATGGTACAAGTGGTAAGGTTGGTGGAGGTGAGGATGGAGGCAAAGATGGAGGTTAGGATAGAGATGAGGATGGAGATTAAGATGGAGGTAAAGATGGAAGTAAGGATGGAGGTGAGGATGGAGGTGAAGATGGCAGTGAGGATGGAGGAACTTGTAGAGATGATGGAGACACGGGCAATGACCATGGCGGTGATGATGGTAGAGCTGCTGAAGCTGGTGGCGATGGGTTTGGAGTGGTGGTGATGGTAGAAGTGGTGGATAGGATGGAGATGGCGATGGAGGAAATGATGGAAACAATGGAGATATCGGTGGCAGCGATGGTGGTGGTGATGGGGATGCCGCTGTGGCCAGTGAATCTGGAGGCAACAGCAACGTTGAGGCTAACAGTCAGGGAGCTGCTGCAAGTAGCTCTTGACCCAGAACCGTCCACCAAACATAGAAGTTCCTCCAGCCACGACTTTATTTCAGTCTGAGAAGCCCCTCTGACCCGTGTCACCGATGAGCATTTGTCTCCAGGTAAGATAATGGGAAGGAAGGGGACCCAGTTGCCTCCCAAGCATTAGCTAATGTGAATGAAGCATCAGGCATGACCCAGCAGCTGACAGGGTAGGGGTTTCCAACTCAGTGAGAGGCTAGTGCCTGGGGTGCCAGATAGTCAGGAGGTCACCTGGGGATAGGCCCTCCTGTTCTAGGAAAGAAGCAGAGCCCTGGCCACAGTCAGGCAGGAGAGCAAAGGTTCCACTGGGTGGATTCAGAGCATCCCTGAGCCCCTGAGGCCATAAAGGTGGGGAGACAGGGCCCAGCAGAGGGTCTTCTGAGAATGACACTGGTCAGGTAGAAAGGGGCACGTTGGGTACCAGTGCTACGTAGGCTTCTGTCCTGGAGGGAGCTGCCAGGAGTGGGATGACGAGGTTGATGGAGGTATCTGAGGCAGGGGGGTTTGGGGGTCTTGCTGGCAGCAAGGGTGGAACAATGATGGCGAGAAGATTCCAGGAGTGGTCCAAGCACGCGCTCTGAGGCGGCCACTGGGAATACCAGCATCTTTGGCAAAAGGTCACAAATTCCTCCTCTTCTGTTGACATCAACACACGAATATTGCAGGCCCGCCATGACCAATGTTCTAGCTTTTCCATTACCCACAGGCTGTCTGCTCCCACACACCCACCCCCGTCCCCCGGCATGCCCACTTCTGGACTCTGTCAGGACCCTGGCGAGGTGCTGGCCTGGAAAAGCCTGGCTGGGGTGCCCGCCAGGCTCCCCTGCGAGCCGCCCGGGCAGTGGGCCTTGCCAGGTGTCAGACTCAATTTCCCGATCCTTCTTGCTCAGAGAACCAAATATCTTGTCCCTCCACCCAAGCTGGCTCCTCCCAGGCCACGTCCTTGGCAGCAAGAAGACCCCTGGGGCTGCAGTTAGACTCACCAGGAACGGCAGGGAGGAGGCAGAAGGTGGAAAGGTCATTCATCCAATTTGTCACCCACCTCTCAGCCGGGCCACTGGCCAAAGGGAAGGGAAGGCAATGCTGTGGCGGATGGAGTGGCCGGGGAGGGGCAGCTGTAGGCAAATTGGCTGGAGACGGCGGGGGGAGAGCTACACCAGGGAGTCTAGAGACCTGGGTGTAAGCCCTTGACTCACTCCTTCCCTGCACCCCACTGGTAAACAAGGTGGGTGAATAAAAGAACTTTTGAGGTCTATCCCACCTTCCATGAGTCAGCAAAGTTCCCTCCCTCAGCCAACGCCATATCCCATGCACAACTTTGCACTCGCTGTTTTTTTTTTTTTAAAAAAACAACAGCTTGAGTGCGATGTAATTCACATACCATACAATTTACCCATTTAAAGCGCACAACTCAGGGCCTCCCTGGGGGCGCAGTGGTTGAGAGTCCGCCCGCCGACGCAGGGGACGCGGGTTCGTGTCCCGGTCCGGGAAGATCCCACATGCCACGGAGCGGCTGGGCCCGTGAGCCATGGCCGCTGAGCCTGCGCGTCCGGAGCCTGTGCTCCGCAACGGGAGCGGCCACAACAGTGAGAGGCCCGCGTACCGCATAAAAAAATAATAGTAATAAAGTGTACAACTCAATGGTTTTTAGTATATTCACAAAGTTGTACACTCATCTCCACGGTCAATTTTAGAACATTTCATCACCCCAGAAAGAAACCCTTCAGCTATCACCCCCCAACTCCCAATCCTGCTGGGCCCTACCTCTACCCACACCAGCCCTACGCAGCTGCTAATCTACTTTCTGTCTCTATAGACTTGCCTATTCTGGACATTTCAAGTAATCACTGCTTCTTTAGAGAAGCACTGGGCAAACCGGATCTGCCTGCTTCCCCCAAAGAAGCCCCTCCCTATGGCCCCATCCTGCCCCAGGCCCTGGGCTCCAGGCTGCCAGGGCTTTGGGCTACAGACTCTCCCTGCCATCTCCAACCAGCCACAAGTCCCGTCTCTCTCCCTCTCAGTGACTCCTGTCCTTTTCCTCCCCTGACACCCACTCCCTCTCCCACGGCCCACTGTGACATCGTCCACTCCTCACCGCCCTTTGGGACTGTTCTAAAGTGAGAATCCAATTAAGTCACCCTGAAAGCATAACACCTTCCTACAGGTCTCCGTTACCCTCAGGGTTCAGTCCAGAACTTCTGCCCCAGGCGTTTTAGTCTGATTCCCAGGAATGCAGTGCCTGAGCAAGAGTGTGCATTTGGGAGAAGATTCCAAGAGGCAGGAGGGAGGAGCGGGGAGATCATGAAGCCCACCTAAGGGTGCTCTCTGCCATAGGCAGCAGGGGCTCAATTCCACCAGAACCTCCAGGATTATACAGAATGTCACCCAGATTGGTCTGTCCGAGTGACAGGACATGGGCGTTTTCTCCTTGGTGGAGGGTTGCCGCCAGGAGAGTTAACCCCCATTCCCACATGCCGGGCTTCATTTGCTGTCAGGCAGAGAGGGGACCCACTTCGAAGACTCTGAGACAGAGAAACATGCTGTGGTCAAGGCCGTTGCAGGACTCCACCCAGATGCCCTTCGTCAGCTGTGCGCCCACACAATTGTGGGCTGTGAACATGGGCTGCTCATGGCTTACAGCTGCCCCTTCTCCAGAGAACAGCCCTCAGCTGTTGGGAGCTAGTAGCCTGGATGCTGGGCAGCCTACGGCCAATGGCCAGCTGAAATGGGGGCCTCCAGGGAAGTTAACACAATGGTGCAGCTTATGCTCCAGAGCCTTCCCTGTGGATCAGGCCAAGAACACACTTCCCCTGAGGCCACATCCTGCTTCCCTACCTCAGGAAACCATGGCACCTAATTCTAATAACAGACTCAGGCTTTGTGTCTGGGGAACCCAGAAGGAAAATGTGGCCTATAACCAAGAAAAAACATCAATGAAATAGATAGTGACAAAGATAATCAAATTAGCTTGCAAGACTTTAAAATAGCTATCATAAATGTGTTCAAGATTTTAAAGGAAAAAGAAATGGAATGAGGAGAGAAACAGAAGATATAAAAGAGAACCAGCGTAACTTCTAGAGCTGAAAATATAACGTCCGAAATGAAAATTTCACTGGGTGAGTTTAACTGCAGATTGGAGGGGGAGAAAAGATTTTTAAAAATTTTAACAGAGACTTGGAGACCTATAGAACAACATTAATTCATCTATCACATATATAATTGGAGTACCAGAGGGTGAAGAAATAAGGGCTGAAATTTTTACAAATTTCAAATTTGGTGAAAACCATACACTCAAATATCCAAGAAGCTCAAAGAATCCCAAGAAGAATAACTACAAAGAAAGCCACACCAAAGGACATCATAATCAATTTGCTGAAAACCAATGATAAAGAGAAAATCTTAAAAGCAGCCAGAGGGGAAAATGACACATTATGTAGAGGAAATAAAGATAAGTGTAACTGCTGACTTCTGGTCAGAAGCAATGAGAGCTAGAGGACAATGAAATGACATCTTTAGAGCGCCAAAAGACTCAACCTAGACTCCTTTATTTGATGAAAATAGCCTTCCAAAAATGAAGGTGAAAAGTAAAGGTATTGGGCTTCCCTGGTGGCGCAGTGGTTGAGAGTCTGCCTGGCGATGCAGGGGACATGGGTTCGTTCCCCGGTCTGGGAAGATCCCACATGCCACCGAGTAGCTGGGCCTGTGAGCCATGGCCGCTGAGCCTGCACATCCGGAGCCTGTGCCCCCCAACGGGAGAGGCCACAACAGTGCGAGGCCCGCGTATCGCAAAAAAAAAAAAAAAAGTAAAAGTATTGCGACTTCTCTGGTGGTCCAGTGGTTAAGGCTATGAGAAAGAGAAAGAAAGAGACAGAAAGAAGAAAGAAAGAAGAAAGAAAGAAAGAAAAGAAAGAAAGAAAGAAAGAAGGAAGGAAGGAAGAAAAGAAAGAAAGAAAGGAGAAAGAAAAAGATATTTTCTAAATGATATAAATGAACTTATTTACACAACAGAAATAGACTCACAGACATAGAAAACAAACTTATGGTTACCAAAGGGGAGAGCAGGGTGAGGTGGGGAGATAAATTAGGAGTCTGGGATTAACAAATACACACTACTATATATAAAATAGATAAATAACAAGGACCTACTGTATAGCACAGGGAACTATATTCAATATCTTGTAATAACCTATAATGGCAAAGAATCTAAAAAAGAATATATATATACACATATATATATATAACTGAATCACTTTGCTATACACCTGAAACTAACACAACATTGTAAATTAACTATACTTCAATTTTTTTTAATGATTTAAAAAAAAAAGAGATTAGAATGCAGAGAGCATACACAGAGGCCAAGGGGTGAGAGATTTAGCAAATAAAAATACAAAACACCTGGATATAGTGAATTTCAGACAAACAATGAACATTAACACATATATTTTTAATATTTAAATTATATATACATCTTTTATGCATGTTAATTATACATGTACATCAGTACACACACATGTACGGGCATAATTTGCTTTACTGTGCTTTGCAGATACTGCACTTTTTGCAAATTGAAGATTTATGGCAACCCTGTGTTGTCCAATTATGGTAAGCATTTTTCAGCACTGAAGTTTTTTTTTAAAAAAAGGAAAGAAAAATGAAGGTATTTTCTGACAAACAAAAGGTGAGAAAATTCATTGCCAGTGTACTTTGCACTGTGAAAAAAAATTTTTTAAAGTTTTTCAGGCTGAAGGAAAAAGATACTATGTGTAAACATGATCTATAGACAATGAAGAGCATCAGAAATGGCAAATATGGGGACTCATATGAAACATATTTTCTCTCGTTTTTATTTCCTTAAAAGATAATTGACTTTTCCGTATACCTGAAACTAATACAACATTGTAAATCAACTATATTTCAGGAAAAAGTTGTTTGCTTTGAAAAGAAATTTAAAATTTTTTTTAAAGGTAACTAACTTTTAAAGAAAAAATAACACTACTGTGGGGTCTATAACCTACATAGAAGTAAAATAAAGGACTATAACTGCACAAAGGATGGAAGTGGAAGTACAGGGCTACGGGGTCTTAGTATTACTCATGAAGTGTTAAATATACTTTAAAGGTAGATTGTGATAAATTAAAAATCCGAAGTATAAACTCTAGAGCAATTACACACGCACACACACACACACACACACACACACACACACACACACACACAAACTAGCTAATAGGCAAAAGTGATCAAAATGGAAGGCAAAAACCAAAAGAAAAAACCTCAGTCCAAAGGAAGGAAGGGAAAGAGGCAAAAATGAACAAAGCTGTGGGAACAAATAGAAAACAAATAGCGGGATTTCCCTGGTGGCGCAGTGGTTAAGAATCCGCCTGCCAATGCTGAGAACATGGGTTCGAGCCCTGGTCCGGGAAGATCCCACATGTTGCGGAGCAACTAAGGCCATGCACCACAACTACTGAACCCATGCTCTAGAGCCTGTGAGCCACAACTACTGAGCCTGCATGCCGCAACTACTGAAGCCCACACGCCTAGAGCCCACGCTCCGCAACAAGAGAAGCCACCGCAGTGAGAGGCCCGTGCACCCCAACGAAGAGTAGCCCCCACTCGCCACAACTAGAGAAAGCTCGTGTGCAGCAACGAAGACCCAAGGCAGCCAAAAGTTTTTTTTTATTTTAATATATTAAAAAAGAAAGAAAACAAATAGCAAGATGGTAGTTAAACCCAAACATATCACCCTGCATTTAATCACATGGAGTAAGAGGGACTGGATTTGCCCTCCCACCTTAACAAGTAGAAAACCAAATAAAAGATGACACAGCAGTTGTCTCACACGGAGAAGAGGCGGTACTGAAAAGTGATACCTAAGAGAAGGGAAATAAGGTGAATTCTAAAATCTAGAAAATTTCTTAGATATTGGGAAATTAACGTACTTCTAAATAACCCATAGGTCAAAGAAAAAACCACATGGGAAATTAGAAAGTATGTTGTACTAAATGGAAATGAAAACACAATATATGAACATGTGTGGGCTGCAGCTCTAAAAGCAGTGCTTAGAGAGAAATTCATAGCTTTAATGGCTATACACAAGATGAAAAGTCGATAATCAATGAGTAAAGGGTCTACCTTAAAAAGCTAGGAAATGAAAGAGCAAATTAAACCTGAGACAGAAAAATGTGAATAATAAAGATAAGAGCATAAATCAATGAAATAGAAAGTGGACAAACAATAAAGAAAATTGCTGATACCAAAAGCAGTTTATTTGAAAAGTCCAAATCATTAAAGTATTTGTTATCTATTGCTGTATAACAATATTACCACAAACATGGTGGCTTTAAACGGCATACACTAATTTTCTCATGGCTTTTGTGGGTCAGAAGTCCAGGCACAGATTAACTGGGTCCTCTGCTTTAGAATCTTACAAAGTTGTAATTAAGGTGTCTCATCTGAGGCTCAGCTGGTGAAGAGACTGCTTCCAACTCATGTGGTTATTGATAGAATTCAGTTCCTTACAGGATGCTGGGCTGAGAGCCTCAGTTTGAATTCATCATCATCATCATCATCAACTTCTCACAAAGAAAAGCCCAAGACCAGATGGCTTTACTGGTGAATTTTGCTAAACGTTTAAAGAAGAATTGATACTGGAGGACTGACATCAGCAAGACGGCAGAATAGGAGTTTTCTATCACCATTCCCCCACAGAACATCAATTCTGACAACCACTGATGGATGACAGTACCTTCATGCGAGTCCAGGAGTCCAGCAGAGAAGTTCCACCACTGTTGGAACAAAAAAAAAAAAAAAACCCAAAAAACAGATGCATTGAAGATGGTAATGAACAGTTTCACTTTACCTATGTCACCTCTCTCTCAAGGTGGGATAGCTCAATGCCAAGAGAGACTCCCTTGGCCTGAAATTTCTCCCACAGGGAAAAGTGAGCGTGTAGTGAACCAGCACATGGCCACCCAACCAGGGCAGATGGTGCCCAAGAGGCCCACTTCTTTCTCACCCACCCAGAATCCTGGGGTGACCAGCACAGCTGAGGGGTTGAGAGAGGCTAGGAGCAAAAAACCAGGGCTCAAAACTCATTAAAGGGCTGCAGATCCTACAGACCACTTCGTGGACTCCATCAGGAAGCCCACCCACGAGCCCCTTGGGCTGCCTCACCTGCAGACCCCCCAACTAGTCCAAGCATACCCCCCAATGCTCTGCACACCTCACCCACCTCCTGTGGTCAGCTCCCTGCACACGCCCCCATGGGCAGTGAGTGTGAATCTTTGCAGACCACTTACAAGTACAGGCAGAAAGCTGGCCTGACTCTGGGACTTCTGGGAGAAAGCTGGCCTGACTTCATGAGCATTCCTGGGAAAAACAAACAGGGGGCTCTCAGCTTCCAGCCTGGCTTTATAGAATCCATAGAAGGCATACCATCTTAAGAATTTCCCTCCAAGATGGAACAAGAGGTGTGGAGTGCGCACATCCATAGGAAAGGGCTGAGCCTCAGAATTCCTAGCTGGGCTGACTGGTAACAGTATTCCTCTCCCAAAGCCAGTCAGTAAAGACTGGAGAAAATGACTCCTTTTTCAAATGTGAAGACAACAAGGCAAGATTTCAAGGAACACAAAAAATCAAGGAAACATGACACCACCAAACGAACACAGTAATTTTTCAGCAACTGACCCCCTCAAATACGAAGATTTACAAATTGCCTGACAAATAATTCAAAATCATCATTTTCAGGAAGCTCGGTGAGCTACAAGAGAACACGGCTTTCTCAATGTGATATGAGGCATTAATGAAAAGCCCACCGCTAACGTCATACATAATGGTAAAAACTGAAAGCCTTCCTACTAAGACCGGGAACAAGACAAAGAAATCAGGGCGTTTAGGCAAGAAAGAGAAATAAAAGCACCCAGGTTGGAAAGGATGAAGTATAACTATCTCTATCTGTAGATGACAGGATCTTGTTCACAGAAAATCCTAAGGAATACATACACACACATGCAAACGCACACACACACACACACACAAACCTATTAGAACTAATAAATTCAGTAAGGTTGCAGAATACAAGAGAAATATACAAAAATCAATTGAATTTACATACATTAGAAATGAACAATTCTAAAGTGAAAGTAACAAAACAATTCCTCTCACCGTATGCAAAAATTAACTCACAGGATCAAAGACCTAAATGTAAGAGCTAAAGCTATGAAACTCTTAGAAGAAAATATAGCAAATCTTTGTGACCTTGGACAAAGCAATGATTTCTTAGATAAGATGTGAAAAGCACAAGCAACAAGAGAAAAGAATAAGTAAATTGGATTTCATCAAAATTTTAAGCATTTATATTTCTTTTTTCTTTAACAATTAATTATCAAAACTGGTCATATATATATTTTTAACATCTTTATTGGAGTATAATTGCTTTACAATGGTGTGTTAGTTTCTGCTTTATAACAAAGTGAATCAGCTATACATATATATATATCCCCATATCTCCTCCCTTTTGCGTCTCCCTCCCACCCTCCCTATCCCACCCCTCTAGGTGGTCACAAAGCACCTAGCTGATCTCCCTGTGCTATGCAGCTGCTTCCCACGAGCTATCTATTTTACATTTGGTAGTATATATAAGTCCATGTCACTCTCTCACTTGGTCCCAGCTTATCCTTCCCTCTCCTCATGTCCTCAAGTCCATTCTCTATGTCTGCGTCTTTATTCCTTTCCTGCCCCTAGGTTCTTCAGAACCATTTTTTTTCTTTAGATTCAATATATATGTGTTAGCATACGGTATTTGTTTTTCTCTCTCTGACTTACTTCACTCTGTATGACAGACTCTAGATCCATCCACCTTCCTACAAATAACTCAATTTCGCTTCTTTTTGTGGCTGAGTAATATTCCACTGTATATATGTGCCACATCTTCTTTATCCATTCATCTGTCAATGGACACTTAGGTCGCTTGTATGTCCTGGCCATTGTAATTAGAGCAAGCATTTATATTTCAAAGCACCATCAAGAAAGTGAAAAAACAACCCACAGAATGGAGGAAAATATTTGCAAATCATTTATCTGATAAGGGACTAATTTCCAGAATATATAAAGAACTCATAACAACAATAAAAAGATAAGTAACTCATTCTTTAAATAAATGTGAAAAGGGTTTTAATAAACATTTCCCAAGAGGAGATATACATGCAAATGGCCAAAAATCACATGAGAAAAAAGTTCAACATCATTAGTCACTAAGAAAATGAAAATCAAAACCACACTGTGATGTACCAAAACCACCATATGGCTATAATAAAAAGAAAGACAATAAAAAAATATTGACAAGAATGTGGAGAAATTAGAACCTTCATACGTCGCTGACAGAAAAATAAAATGGTGCGGCCACTTTGGAAAACAGTTTGGCAGTATCTCAAAAAGTTAAACAAAGAAGTTGCCAAAGGAGAAATTCTACTCTTACGTATATACCCAAGAGAATTGAAAATATATGTTCACATAAAAACATGTACATAAATGTTTATAGCAACATTATCCATAGTAGCCCCGAAGTCGAATCAACCATCATACCCATCACTGATGAATGGATAAACATAACGTGGTACACCCATACAATGGAATAATATTCAACTATAAAAATGAATGAAGACGTATCAATGCTACAACATGGATGAACTTTGAAAACATTTTGCTAAGTGAAAGAAGCTAGTCACAAAAGGTCACATGTTATATGATTTCATTTATATGAAACGTAATTTGTAAATAAGCAAATGTTAATTTGTAAATAAGCAAATCCATAGAGACAGAAAGTGGTTGCCAGGGGCTGAGAGGAAGGGAGAATAAGTGCCTGCTAACGGATATGGAGTTCTGGGGGGAGATGAAAATGTTTATGAGGTTAGAAGATGGTTGCACAACTTTGTGAATATACTAAAAACAATTGAATTGTTTCCTTTAAAAAAAAGTGAATTTTATGGTATGTGATATAAAAAAGAAAAAATAGAAAAATCTGAATGAGTCTATATCTACTAAAATTTATGTTTTATAGTTAAAACTTTCCAACAAGGAAAAATTCCAGGCCCAGATGGCTTCACTAGTAAATTCTAGCAAGCAATTAAGAATGAGGTAATACCAATCTCCAAAAAACTTTTACAGAACATAGAGAGAATACTTCCCAACTAATTTTATGAGGCAATGTTACTCTGATACCAAAACCAGACAAAAATATTACAAGGGAAAAAAAACCCTAACAAATGTAGACGAGGGATCAGCAAACCGTGGCCTAGAGGCCAAAACCAGCCTGCAATCTGTTTACATAAATAATGTTATATGAAAACACAGCCATGGCCATTCAGTTGCGTATTGTCTATTGCTGCTTTCATGCCACAGTGGCAGAGCTGAGGAGTTGTGATGCAGATTACATGGCCTGCAAAGCCGCAAATATTTGCTACCTGACTCTTCACAGAAAAAGTTTAGTGATTCCCTGCTATGGACAAATAGCTCTCATGAATAAAGATGCAAAAATCTATTAGCAAGATTAGCAAATCAACCAAGAAACATATAAAGCATCAAGCCAACTTGAATTTATCCCAGAAATGCAATGTTTACAAAAAAAAAAAGAAAAAATCAATGTAATACAACATATTAATGAATAAAGGTTAAAAACGACATAGTCTTTTCAACAGTGGCAGAAAAAAGCATTTGATAAAATTCAACATCCATTCATGATAAAACCACTTTTCAGCAAACTAAAAATAGAAGGGAAAGTTTCCCATCCAGCATGTAAGAAGTTTGGAAGCCATAGCTCTGTCCTAACAGTAAGTAAAAGACCGAAGGAACTAAAGTATCCACAACTTCAGATCCATCCGAGAAGTGAGGTCACAGGGAAAGTTGCTGCCCACCCCCACTCCCCAAACTGCAGAGACTAGCAGATGAACGCAGAGAATCACAACTTACCAGATCAGAGACCAATACTGGGGTGGGGAAACCTCAACTACAATTGCTGGAGGCTCAGTGTGGACAAGTCTGATTGATAAAAGCTCCAGAGGGATTCAGTCACAGGGTGACGCCCCACACTTGTGTGTTTTACCTCCTGAAGCTCTACCAGGTTCTCATAATGAATATCTGAGAAAACCCCCCTAAGTGCTTCTGGCAGGGGGAGAAGAAAACAAACCATTATGAAATATGCCAGAGCATTCTGTTCTTCTTAACAAAGCCTGCACTCAGGAGAAATTACCTAACCAGAGCCTTACTTGTGGAGGTTTTATCAGAGCCCGTCTTGGGGAAGGGGAAATACCCAACTCCAGCCCACTCTAGCCATTCTGTGGCACCCAAGCAGGGGAAAACAACTGATAAGTACTTGTGAAGTTCACAGTCCAGAAGCACAGGTTCACTAAAAGACTGAGATCTAACCATCGGACTATGGAGTGCTCCTCCACCACCACCCCCTTCCCACTACATCCCTAAAGGGCTATTTACAGTCATCCCTTTCACCCAGTACATCATGTCCAGCTATCAAGAAAAAAACTACAAGGCATACTAAAAGGCAAAAAAAAAAAAGTCTGAAGAGACAGAGCAAGCATCAGAACCAGACAGATATGACAGGGATGCTGGAACGATCAAAACAGGAACTTAAAGCAACTATGATCACTATGCAAGGGCTCTAATGGATAAAATAGACAGCATGCAAGAATAGATGGGCAACGTTAGCAGAGATGGAAATTCTAAGAAAGAACCGAAGAGAAATGCTAGACATCAAAAGCACTGAAACAGAAACGAAGAATGCCTTTGATAGGGTTATTAGTAGACTGGACACAGCTGAGGAAAGAATCTTTGAGTTTGCGGATGTCTCAGTAGAAATCTCCAAAACTGAAAAGCGAAGAGAAAAAAGACTGGAAAAAAAACCCAGAGTAGAACAGAACTGTGAGACAGCTATAAAAGGTGTTAACATATGCAAAATGGGAATACCAGAAGGAGAAGAAAGAGAGACAGGAACAGAGAGAATTTCTGAAACAATAATGACTGATAAGTTCCCCAATTAATGTCAGACACCAAACACAGATCCAGGAAGCTTAGAGAACATCAATCAGGATGAATGCTGAAAACTACACCCAGGCATATTATATTCGAACTACAGAAAGTCAAAGATAAAGAAAAATTCCTGAAAGAAGCCAGGGGAAAAAGACACCTTACCTACAGAAGAAAAAAAGATGAAAATTACATCCAACTTCTCAGAAACTATGCAAACAGGAAGAGAGTGGAGTGAAATACTTAAAAGTATTAAGAGAAAAAAACCCCACCAATCTAGGATTCTAGGTGGAAATTATCCTTCAAAAGTGAATGAGAAATAAAGCCTTTCTCAATCAAAAATTGAGAGAATTTGTTTCCAGTAGGCCTGCCTTGCAAAAAATGTTTTTAAAAATTGCTTAGAGAGAAGGAAAATGATAAAGATCAGAAACCTACTTCTACATAAAGAAAAGAAGTGCATTGGAGAAAGAATAAGTGAAGGTTATATAAAAACTTATTTTTCTTATTCTTAATTGATCTAAGATAATAGCTTGTTTAAACTAATAACACCAACAATGTATTCAATTATATATATATACACACACATATATGTGTATACTTATGTTTAAGTGAAATGAAGGATGACAACAATACAGGGGACAGGAGGGAGGAATTAGGATTATTTTGTTACGGTACTTGCACTACCTGTGAAGCAGTATAGTTTATTTGAAAGTGAACTTGGATTGGTTGTAAATATATATTGCAAATTCTAGGGCAACCACTAAAAAAAGAAGTATTAACTGATATGCTAAGAAAGGAGAGCATATGGAATAATAAAAAGGCTCAATTAAAGCCACAAAAGGCAGAAATGATGAAAGGGTAAATTCTCCAAGAACACATAAAAATCCTTAATGTGTACATGGCTAACAACAGAGTATCAAAATATGTGAGGCCAAAACTGACAGAACTGCAAGGAGAAATAGATGAATGCACTACCATATTTGGAGATTTCAATACCCTTCTATCAGAAACGGACAGATTCAGCAGGCAGAAAATCAGTAAGGACACAGTTGAACTCAACGACATCATCAACCAACTGGATATAAGCAACATCTATAGACTACTTCATCCAACAATGGCAGAATACACATTCTTCTCAAGTTCACATGGAACATTGATCAAGATAGGCTACATTGGGGGGCATAAAACACACCTTAATGAACTTAATAGAGAGTGTACAATGTCTGCTATCAAGCCACAATGGAATTAAACTGGAAATCAATAATAGAAAGATAGCTGGAAAATCCTGAAATACTTGGAGATTAAACAATACACTTCTAAATAACATATAGATCAAAGAAGAAATATCAAGAGAAATTTGTAAATACTTTGAATGAAATGAAAATTAAAACACAACTTAAAAAAAAAAGTTCAAAAAAAAAAAAAAAAAATTAAAAAAAAAAATTTAAAAAAAAAAAAAAAAAGATCAAAAATCAATCAACTAAGCTTCCACCTTAGGAAACTAGGAAAAGAAGAGCAATTTAAACCCAAAGTAAGCAGAAGAAAAGATGTAATAAAAATAAGAGTAGAAATCAATGGAATTGAAAACAGAAAATCAATGAAACCGAAAACTGGTTCTTTGAAAAGATCAATAAAATTCATAAGCTTCTAACTAGGCTCGGAAAAGAAGAGAAAGAGGACTCAGATTACTAATATCAGAACTTAAATAGGAGGCAGCCCTAAAGCTCCCCTGGACATTAAAAGGATAACAAAGAAATATTATGAACAGCTCGACGCCCACAAATTTGATAACCTAGATGAAATGGATCAATTCCGTGAAAGACACAATCTGCAAAACCCACACAAGAAGAAATAGACAATGTGAATAGGCCTGTATCTATTAAAGAAATTGAGTCAATAATTAATAACCTTCCAAAATAGACAGCACCAGACCCACCCAGTCGGGTTCACTGGTCAATTCTAGCTATGAATTCAGTTTCTTCAATAAACATGGAACTCTTTGGGTTAACTATTTAATCATTTCAGAAGTTTGTTGTTATTGAGGAATTGATCCTGTGGGCTCCATTGGGATGTCTCACATCACTACCGTAGAGTTGCTTGGGGCAGTGGCATGAGAGACTGGAGGAAAAAAAGAAGAATTCTCTTCTCTCTCTGAGCATTAGGAGGTCCCTTTCCTGCTCCTCCAGCGGGAACTAGAAGGTTTCTCCTGGACTTCTCACTGTTCATGCCAACACCAGTTCTTGGTTTCAGGCTATATTGTGCTCAGGCTGGAGGATACTATAGGAAAAACATGGGTAGACTCACCACTGATTCAGTGGTGCTCCAACTTGCCTTTTTTTCCAATGTTCCTACTAATATGGACTTTTCAGAGTCCTCAGATAGCAGTTCCATGTATTCTGTCCAGATTTTACAGCTGTATTCAGCAGGAGAGACAGGGTGGAGTGCACTTACTCCATTTTACCCAGAACCAGAGCCTAAAGATTTCTTCAGACATACAAAACTGAAAGAATTAATCATCCTCAGATCTTCACTTCAAAAAAATGTTAAAGGAAGTCTTTCAGACGGGAGAAAAATGATACCAGATGAAAATATGGATGGATATAAAGGAACTGAGAGCATCAGAAATGGTGTGTGGATAAACATTAAAAAAGTCTTTTTCTTATTTTTTAAAATATTTTCAAAAGGGAATTGACTACTTAAAGCAAAAATAACACTGTATTGGGGCATCATAGCATGTAGAAGCAAAACATGACAACAAAAGCACAAGGGGAAGGGGAAAAATGGAAGTACAATGTTGTAATGTTTTTATACGATATTTTAAGTGTATAATGTTACTTGAGGGTAGACTAATAAGTTAAAGATGTACACGATGTCATAAAACAATCACTAAATAATAAAAAACTAAGATTTATACCTAATAAACAAATACAATCATAAAAAAATATTCAATTAATTCAAAAGAAGCCCAAAAAAGAGGGAACGGGGAACAAAGAAAAGATGGGTCAAATAGAAAACAGATATCAGGATGGCAGGTTTAAGTCCCACCATATCAATAATGATATAAAATATAAATGGTTTATGGGACAGGTGGCAAACTATGGCTTGCAGGCCGAGCCCTGCCTGAAGCATGTTCTTACATGGACCTCAAGCTAAGAATGGTTTGTCCATTTATAAAGTATTGTTAAAAAGGAAGCAAAGGGGGCTTCCCTGGTGGCGCAGTGGTTGGGAGTCCGCCTGCCGATGCAGGGGACATGGGTTCGAGCCCTGGTCTGGGAAGATCCCACATGCCGCAGAGCGGCTGGGCCCGTGAGTCATGGCCGCTGAGCCTGCGCGTCCGGAGCCTGCGCTCCGCAACGGGAGAGGCCACAACAGTGAGAGGCCCGCGTATCGCAAAAAAAAAAAAAAAAAAAAAAGAAGCAAAGGAGTATGTAGCAAAGACCATATGTGGCCCACAAACCCTAAGTTATTTATTAATTGTCCTTTACAGAAAACGTTCTTCAACTGCTGGTCAAAATGCCCCAGTTAAAAAGTTAAAAGGCAGAGACTGTCAGATTGGATTAAAAAGTAAGACCTAACTATGATGCCTACATAAACCAGTATAGTAAAAGAATGAAAAAATATATATATATGAGATAATGGGGGAATATATTTATTTATTTATTTATTTATTTATTTATATTGGCCTCTGCCTTCAGTACCTGGCATGGAGCTCCTAAAACCCTTGTAATTTCTTAAGTGATAAGAGCGCTAGAAGCATCTTTTAAAAACTATTTGGTCTTTGGCCCTGGTTCCTGACACAGGGCTCCTGAAAACCTTGGGATTTCCTGGGTGATAGCAGTGTCTTTTGTTCTAATGAGGTAACTCTTGTTGGGCTCCTGGATGGGGGCTGATCATGAGAAAGACCAAGCCATAATTAGAAATTTGAAATTTTCAGCCCCACCTTCCCCCCCTCACATTCTCCAGAGAGGGGAGAGGGCCTAGAAATGGAGTTAATAATTGATCATGCCTAAATACTGAAGCCTCCTTAAAAATCCCAGTAGTATCATACAATATGATCATATCAATGTATGTATTTGACAAGATTCAGCATCCATCCTGGATAAAAACTCTCATTAAAGTAGGAATAGAAGGGAACTTCTGGGCTTCCCTGGTGGCGCAGTGGTTGAGAGTCTGCCTGCTGATGCAGGGGACGCGGGTTCGTGCCCCGGTCCGGGAGGATCCCACATGCTGCGGAGCGGCTGGGCCCGTGAGTCATGGCCGCTGAGCCTGCGCGTCCGGAGCCTGTGCTCCGCAATGGGAGAGGCCACAACAGTGAGAGGCCCACGTACCGCAAAAAAAAAAAAAAAAAAAAAAAAAGAAGGGAACTTCTTCAACCTCATAAAGAGCATCTACAAATTACTCAGAACTAAAATCATATGATCATGATCTAACAAATAGCAAAATGGCAGAAGCAAGTCCTTCCTTATCAGTATATACATCAAACTAAATGGATTAAACTCTCCTATTAAGAGACATAAGATTGGCAGAATGGATTTAAAAATAAATAGATTAAGATATTCCATGTAAACAGTAACCAAAAGAGAGATGGAGTATCTACACTAATTTCAGACAAAACAGACTTTAAGAAAAAAAAAATGTTGCTAAAGACGAAGAAGGACATTACAAAGTGATAAAAGGGTCAATCCATCAGGAAGATATAACAATTGTAAGCATATATGACCTGAAAACGGAGCCCCACAGAATGCAAAGCAAAAACTGAAAGAATTGAAGGGAAAAATAAGCAATCCAACTGTAATATTTAGATATTTCTTTTTTTTTTGAAATCCTATAGTATGTAACCTTTTTTTTTTTTAATTTATTTGTTTTTGGCTGTGTTGCATCTTCGCTGCTGGGCGCCGGCTTTCTCTAGTTGCCGTGTGCGGGGGCTACTCTTCATTGCAGTGCACGGGCTTATCACTGTGGTGGCTTCTCTTGTTGTGGTCGTGGAGCACAGGCTCTAGGCATGTGGGCTTCAGCAGTTGTGGCTCACGGGCTCAGTAGTTGTGACATCTGGGCTTAGTTGCTCCGCGGCATGTGGGATCTTCCTGGACCAGGGCTCGAACCCGTGTTCCCTGTGTTGGCAGGTGGATTCTTAACCACTGCACCACCAGGGAAGTCCTGATATTTCTTTTTCTTTTTTTTTCATTTTTTGCCGCACAGCTTGCGGGATCTTAGTTCCCCGACCAGGGATCAAACCCAGACCCCAGCAGTGAAAGCGCCGAGTCCTAATCACTGGGCCACCAGGGAATTCCCATATCTAGATTTCAATATCCCACTTTTTTTTTTTTTTTTTTTGCGGTACGCGGGCCTCTCACTGTTGTGGCCTCTCCCGTTGCGGAGCACAGGCTCCGGACGCGCAGGCTCAGCGGCCATGGCTCACAAGCCAAGCCGCTCCGCGGCATGTGGGATCCTCCCGGACCGGGGCACGAACCCGTGTCCCCTGCATCGGCAGGCAGACTCTCAACCACTGTGCCACCAGGGAAGCCCCAATATCCCACTTTTAATGAAGAGAACACTAAACATAATATACACCAATTAGATCTAACAAACATCTATAGAACACCTACCTAACAACAGCAAGATACAGATTCTTCTCAAGTGCACATGGAACATTCTCCAGGATAATTAATATGTTAAGCCATAAAAGAAGTTTCAATAAATTGTCATAGACTGAAATAATGCAAGTATACTTTCTGACCATAAAGTGATGAAATTAGAAATTAATAACATAATGAAATTTGGAAAATTCACAAATATATGGAAATTCAATAACACACTCAAATAAAGTAGGTCACAAAAGAAGAAATCACAAGGAGAACTAGAAAATATTTTGAGATTAAGGAAAACGAAACCACAACATACCAAAACCTTTGGGATGGAGCAAAAGTAGTGCTATAAATGAGGGAAATTTATAGCTATAAATGCCTAAAATAAAAAGGAAGAAAGATCTCAAATCAACAACCTAATACTCCATCAATACATTAAGAAAGTAAGGGGGAAAAGAGTAAACCAAACCCAAAAGCAGTAGAAGGAAGGAAATAATAAATATTAGCATAGAAATAAATGAAACAGAGACAATAAAATCAATAGCGAAAATGAACAAAACCAAAAACTGGTTCTTTGAAAAGATCAACAAAATTGACAAATCTTTAGCCAGACTGATGTAAAAAAAAGAAAGACTCAAATTACTGAACTCAAGAATGACAGAAGGGATATTAATACAGATCTTATAAAAATAAAGAGGATTATAAGAAAACACTATGAACAATTGTATGACAACAAATTAGATAACCCAGATGAAATGGATAAATTCCTAGAAATGCACAAACTCCCAAAAGTGACTGAAAAAGAAAAAGTAAATCTGAAAAAGCATGTAACAAGAAATTGAGTTAGTAATCAAAATAATTTCAACAAAGAAAAGCCCAAGACAAGATGATTATACTGTTTAATTTTACCAAATGTTTAAAAAAGAATTAACACCAATCTCTCTCAAACTCTTTCCATAAAAGAGGAGAGGAGAACACTTCCTAAGTCATTCTGTGAGGCCAGCATTTCCCAGATTCCAAAGCCGGACAAAACTATCACAAGGAAAGAAAATGATGGACCAATATTCCTTATGAAAATAGATGGAAAATCCTCAATAAAATATTAAAAAACTGAATCTAGCAGCATACAAAAATGATTATACAAGCAAGATGTGACCTGTATCACAAAAATGTGACCAGGTGGGATTTATCTGAGGAATGCAAGCTTGGTTCAATATACAAAAATCAATCTGTGAAATATACCATATTAACAAAATAAAGGGAAAACACATAATAATCTTAATAAATGTAGAAGAAGAATTTAACAAAATCTAATACCCTTTCCACATAGAAACACTCAACAAACTAGAAATAAAAGAGAATTTCCTCAATCTGATGAAAGACATCTATGAAAAACCCAGAGAAAACATAATATTTAATAATTATGCAAGACTGAGAATTTTTTTCCCTAAGATCAGGAACAAGACAAGAATATCTGTTCTTACCACTTCTGTTCAACATTGTTTTAGGGGTTCTAGCCAGGACAATAAGGAAAGAAAAGATACAAAGGCATCCAGATTAGAAAAGAAGTAAAACCAGATCCATTTGCGGATAACAGGAGCACATTCAGTGAATGATACTTTCTACAGTGTGAATGAACCTTGAAAACATTACGCTAATTGAAATGAGCTAGACACAAAAGACCAAATACTGTACGATTCTGTTAATATGAAGTATCCAAAGTAGTCAAATCCATGGGGACACAAAGTAGATTAATGGTTGCCAGGGGCTGGAAAATTGGAGAATGCGGAATGACAGCTTAACGCATACTGGGTTTCCTTTTGGACTGGTGAAAATGAAACTAGGCAGTGGTGATTGTCGCACAATATTGCGAATGTACTAAAGGCCACTGAATTTTACATTTTAAAATCGTTAAGATGGTAGATTGTATGCTCTGTGTATTTTATCACAATAAAATGTTACCAATAAGAAAAGAAAGAGGGCTTCCCTGGTGGCGCAGTGGTTGAGAGGCCACCTGCCAATGCAGGGGACACGGCTTCGTGCTCCAGTCCGGGAAGATCCCACAGCCCGCGGAGCGGCTGGCCCCGTGAGCCATGGCCGCTGAGCCTGCGCGTCCGGAGCCTGTGCTCCGCAACGGGAGAGGCCACAACAGTGAGAGGCCCGCGTACCACAAAAAAAAAAAAAAAAAAAGAAAAGAAAGAGATAAGCCACAGACTTGAAAAAAAATATTTGTAAGACATATATCTGACAAACGACTTGTATCAGAATATATAAATAACTCCTACAAATCAATAATAAAAAAATTAAAACCCAATTTAAGAAACAGGCAAAACACCTCAACATTAGACACTTCTCAAATGAAGTTTTATAAATGATAACGAGTTCAACGTAATTGTCTGCAGGAAAATGCAAGTTAAAATCACAATGGGGGCTTCCCTGGTGGCACAGTAGTTAAGAATCCACCTGCCAATGCAGAGGTCACGGGTTCGAGCCCTGGTCTGGGAAGATCCCACATGCCACGGGGCAGCTAAGCCCGTGCGCCACAACTACTGAGCCTGCGCTCTAGGGCCCACGAGCCACAACTACTGAGCCCAGATGCCACAACTACTGAAGTCCGCGTGCCTAGAGCCCGTGCTCCGCAAGAGAGGCCACCACAATGAGAGGCCCATGCACCGCAACGAAGAGTAGCCCCCACTCGCCACAGCTAGAGGAAAGCCCACCTGCAGAAAGGAAGACCCAATGCAGCCAAAAATAAATAAATAAATAAATTTATTAAAATAAAATAAAATAAAATCACAGTGAGATACACTACATATCTATTAGAATGGCCAGACTGAAAAAGTATATGTATAATGTATGTTTCCACTCTAAAGGATGAAATTTAAAAAGATTGAGTGTACCATTCTCCTTTATTGTTAGGGAGAAGGTAAAAAATATAAACACTGTGAGGAAAGTTTTGACCATTTCTTGTTTGATTAAACATACACTTTCCTCATCACCCAGCCATTCTGCTCCTAGTTATCCTAGAGGACATTCTGAAACGATGGAAATGTTCTCTACCTTGACTGATGTTATGTACTGAATGTTTGTGTCCCTCTGAAGTTCCTATGTTGAAGCTCTAACCCCCAAGGTGATGGCATTTAGAGATGGGGCTTTGGGGATGTAATTAGGTTTAGATGAGGTCATGATGGTGGGGCCCCCATAATGGGATTAGCAACCTTATAAGAAGAAGAACAAGGCCAGAGCTCTCTCTCTCTCTATCTGCCTCATGAGGACACAGCTAGAAGATGGCCATCTGCACATCAGGAAAATAGTCCTCCTCAAGAACTGAATCCACTGGCACCCTCATCTTGGACTTCTAGCCTCCAGACCATGAGAAATAAATGTCTAATGTTTAAGCCACCCAGGCTATGGTATGGTTTACCAAGACAATTGGGCTGTGGGTAATATAAATGTATATATTTGTTAAAACTCATCAAATCACACACTTAAGATTTGTGCATTTTCTATATTAAATTTTATCTTAAGGAAATGTAAAGAAATATTGAACACCAGGGACTTCCCTGGTGGCGCAGTGGTTAAGAATCCACCTGCCACCTGATCCCAGGAGACCTGGGCGGGCAGTGACCCCTCCACCCACTCAAGCCTTCAATCACGTCCCTCAGTTGGTCTCTTCCCCGCACTAATTATAACTTAATCAACACCCACAAAGCATTTACTACTTACACTGCTTCAGACATGCTGAAGATTCCTATAATCTTTAAGAAAAATTTTGATCTGGTTATTATCATAAAAGAGAAAACTGCAAAAAAAAAAAAAGAATCCGCCTGCCAATGCAGGGGACCCGGGTTCGAGCCCTGGTCCAGGAAGATCCCACATGCTGTGGAGCAACTAAGCCCGTGGGCCACAACTACTGAGCCTGCGCTCTAGAGCCTGCGAGCCACACCTACGGAGCCCGTGCACCACAACTACTGAGGCCCACGTGCCACAACTACTGAAGCCTGCACGCCTAGAGCCCGTGCTCCGCAACAAGAGAAGCCACTGTGATGAGAAGCCTGTCCACCGCAATGAAGAGTAGCCCCCGCTCGCCGCAACTAGAGAAAGCCTGTGCACAGCAACGAAGACCCAACGCAGCCAAAAATAAATAAATAAAAATAAATAAGTTTATTTTAAAAAAAAAAGGAAATATTGAACACCAGTTAATAGGTTTTCCTGTTATGGTGGTATGGGTTACCAACTCTGAAACAGTTTTCTTGTATTCTGGCCTTGAGCAAATAAATACAAAATGGGAGCTACTTTTCTCATTGTTGGAGGGAAGCACACATACATGAAAAGGAGAAGTCTAGAAGTATACTAAGCTGTTGGATAGGAATTGGGTGTATCAGTATGAACTCACAGTTTTGGGAGGTTTTGGGCCTTGCCTCTCAGCATGCGGGATCTTAGTTCCCTGACCAGGGATCAAACCCGTGCCCCCTGCAGTGCTGGACTGCCAAGGAATTCCCAGACTAACAGCTTTTAATGTGTGTGTCTATGTGTCTGTGTTTGTGTATCTGTCTCTGTGTGTTTATGTCTGTGTGGATGGAGATTAAATGATAAAGCAAATGTAGCAAAATGTAAACAAGTGATGACTCCAGGATAAAACAATTGCAAGGGCGTTCCTTGTAATATTCTTTTAGCTTTTCTGTAAGTTATAAATTATTTCTAAATAAAAAGTCTCAAAAACCAATAAAGTGAATGTGCGAAGGTAGCCTACAGGGACACAGAGAGTGGAGATGCTTTTGAGAACCTCCCCACCCAAGGATGCTTAAGAAGGGAAGTCTACTTTACACGAGAGGACCTGTGAGCCTCCACACACTTACTATAGTATCCCTTCCAGAATCAAGGAGAAATGCCACGTGGATTTTCCCATTTGGAAGAGGCAGTGGCAGCGGCGGCCTGACAGAAAGGAAAGAGGCCAGGCCAAGAGCCAGGGTACCTGGGCCCATGCTCCAGCTTGCCCCAGCCTCAGACGACGGTCCCAGTCCTCTGGACCTCACCGTTCTGTCTACATGTGAAGTGGCTAGAATCTCCAGCCACTCTGTTTTCACCACTCTGGATGGTCCTGAAGCCAGAATGGCGCTCAGCAGCAGCTCAAAGACCCACTGCAGTCCCCATGGGGGTTTCCACTTTCCAAGAATCAATCTCTCCTCTTGCACAGGCCGCCTCTTGGAACACCAGCCCCTTAGCAATTTCCCTGCCTTGTCCTGAGGCCAGCCTCGAGCTCGTGATGTGATTTTCCAGGCCAGAGCATCTCCTTACCCTCAGAGCCTCCAGCTCCAACTCATCCCTGCCAGTCTCGGGACTGCCCTGCCCCAAGTCTGCAAATGTGCAGCAGCCGGACGTTCTGACCTTCTGGCCACAGAGAGACGCGTGACCTCAGGGTCCAGAAATCACTGCGCTACGACTCCGCAGGACGGGATTCACCTGCTGGCCCCATGTGCCCACACCCAGCTGTCTACCCTGGAGTCCTGGAGATTCCCTCCGCAGGCTCCAGCCTTCCCAGGCCAGAGAGAACATTCTTTCGTTCATTGAACACATTTTTATTCTGGGTGTTCTGGGTAGGGTGAGCACACACAGACCCGGAGAGCTCACATTACAAATGGACAGGAATGTATACTTGCTCCCAGGGAGAGGTGGTCCATAGGAGAGGAAGTAGGAGCTACTCTAGGCCAAAAGAGGAGAAGGGAGTTTTGGTCCCTAAGAACAGGAAATGCAAAGGCCCTGAGGGCATGTTGGGTTCAAAGGATGGAAAGAGGTAGGTGTTACTGGTTAGCAGGGGCCGGATCTGCAGGAAGGTCAGATATACTTGTCACTCATGGGATGACAGGAGTACGTTTGCATTTGCAAAGATGCCCTGACTACAGAGTGGAGGGGGTACAGAGGAGAGCGGGCTCCCCACTTAGGAGCTATTACAGACAAGTAGGTGATGGAACTGGGGGCCCAGACAGGTGAGTCTTCCCCATAGTCCCAACAGAAGGTGACATCTGAAGTTGGTTTCACCAGGCTCCCACCTGCCTGGGGACACGCCAGGGACCATCTGAGCCATAGCTGCCTCTACCCCTGTATGGGGACCCAGCCAGCCCACAGGAGAGCCTTATGTCTCAGTCTCCCTGCCAGGCACTCCTGTTCTGTGACCTGTCCCAAATATCACTCTTTTAAAAACAACAACCAAAGGGCTCTATTAAGATATAATTCACACACCAGACAACTCACCCATTCAGTGGTTTTTAGTATACCGACAGATATGTGTAACTAGCCACCAGTGTAGTGCATTTTAGAACACTTTCATCACCTCTAAAAGAAACCCCGTATCCTTTAGGTCTCACCCCCTGCCTCCCTTCCAGCTCCCACCAGCCCCAAGCAACCACTAATCAACTTCCTGTCCCTGTAGGAAGGGCGTGCTCTTTGCCTCCCTGCATCTGGGGGCTGACTCCCACCCCAGTGCCCCAGGTGCTGATCAAGTCTATTACGTCGACCAGCAGGGTTAGAGTTCCAGGGCCGCCACTGAGCCTGCCGTGCCCTTGGATGCCAGCTAGGTCCCCCTGTCTGACTCCTGGGACAGCCAGCTCTGCCCAGCCCCTCCTTTTCAGTTGGACCTGGGGAGTGTCTGTTCTACCTGCCCCATAAGCCAGTGTCTTAGAGGCAGCATCTCCAAACCCCAAGGCTAGACCCCTGGGGCTTCAATTTAGGGCCTGCTTCTGCCCCTTCCCCTGTCCCAGGGCCAGATCCCAGACACGCTACAGCCAGCTAGCCAAAGCCTGTCCCTCATCTCTCCGTCTCTCTAGGGTAGGCCCTCCATTTTCCCCATTCCCCCTTCCTAGGATCCACACTGACCTTCCTAGAGGCCTTTGGCGGGGGCGTCTCCGTCTCAGAAACACAAGGGGAAGCCAGGTGGCCACCCAGCAGGTGGAAAGGATGTCCATGGTCGTCAGCCCTCCCTTTCTTTCAGTAGCTAACACTTTTTCCCATGGAAAACCCATTTCATCTGGTTTGGAGGGGCTGATCCTTCCCTTTCCCCTCTCTGAGAGGTAGTCTTTTGACTCAAGCCTGAGTGAAATACAAAGAGAAAGGGAAAGAGAGAGAAAGAGACCTGGGAAGTGGGTGACGCTGGGCTGGATAATGGTGTCAACAGTGGGTACTTTCAGGACAGGATGCCCCATAGTGATGGGTGCAGCAGGACAATTAGTCCTCTCTGAGGTTTGATGTTTGGCAGCCGAGAGGAAGACTGTCTTTCTTCCTTTTGTACTGAAAATTTTAATGATAATGCTCGGAGCTGCCAGACACCAGCCTTCCCAGCTCATGGAGAGAGCTTGTCTGAGAGGGACACCAGCACGCATGGCAAGGCACAGTCGAAAGCTAGAGAGAGAGAAACCCGGTTACGTAATTTCCACTCCAGCACCTGGCCACACCCTTGGACTTCCCAGCTACCCAGGTCAATAACTTCTTTTTCTGCTTAAGTCATCTGAGTAGAGTTGCAGTCACTCGTGACCAACGCTTGCTGGCATCCGTGGGAAGTTGGGTTAGGTGGACTTTAAGGCCCCTTCCAGCCAGGAACTTGGACTGTCAGTGTTGCCCAGGGCCCACCCTCAGTGCTCTCCTCTTCTGGCTCTGCCCTTTCCAGGGCCAACCCATCCACACCAGCTTTGATGACTGTCAACGTGCTGTGGACTTGGGGAGCAGACAATGTGATACATCCTCTCCACTGAAGAACCCAGTGACTACCCTGTGTCCCTGGCCTTGGTAGGCTCTCCTGTCCAACAACTGGCTCATGGCCCCTTTTGGGAGGACTACCCTTGGGCTGCTGGAGGCTTCCCTGCACTTGCAGGGAGTTTAGATGCCAGGAATTTCCCCACCCCTTGCTGCCACAATCTCCAACCACTGGCTGACACTGGCAGAAAGTCCAACCCCCTGCCTCAGGCCAGGAAGCGTAATTACAGTCCACGGTCCCCACAGGGTCAGGCTGCTGGGGCTTCTGCCCGAGATCACACTTTTCTGCTTGACTTCCTTCCCTGTGCTGTCCTACGCCCCCCACCATCCCTTCCCAGGCTCCCCTGGGAGCACTTCCTTAATAAATCATTCACACAAAACTTTGCATCTCAGGGTCTGCTTCTAAGAAACCCAACCTCAGACAACTCCCAAGCCTGAAACTCCAAGCCTAGGTTTTTACCACAAACCCCAGACTGCTTAACCAAACTCCTCTGGACATGTCCAGCTGGCCAGCCCTCCAAACTCCATAAGCCTCACACTGAGATCATCCTTTTCTATTCCAAGCCTACCCCTCCCGTTCCCTGCCCACTCTGTCTCCCAGTTCCAAAGTGAGAGGGTCATCCTCGAGCATCATCACCACCCCCCATCTACAATATCCAGCCGGTTCCCCTAGACTCTGTCTCTTTATTATCTCATGGTTTTCTCTTTCCTTACCTACTTCACTTCCTTTAAGGACCATCCCACCCAATCTTCTTCACCGTGGCCCAAGTCCAAATATCTGGACGTGATATTTGTAACCACCCTCCGTGGCTCCCCATCATCTTAAAGATAACAACTTCCTGGCCGCATGTTTGAGATCCTCCAGGCTCTTGCTGATGCCTGCTCTGGACCCAGGGAGGCTGGGCACAGGGAACACAGAGGGGACACAGCCAAGTCCAACCTGGGTGTGGCCCTCAGGAAGACATCCTCCCCTGGCCCAGCCCTCCCTCGCCCTCCCCACCACACCAGGCAGCCTCCCTCCTCCATGTCAAAAAAAGAATTTTCATAATTCAATTATGCAGAATTTTCTGGCACTCCCTTTCACAATCTGATCGCTGTGGCTCTGTTTACCACCGGGTGTTTGTATTTTGATGGTTTCTAGCTGGAATTTGGGCAATCCAACATTTCAACGATCAGATGTGTCCTCTTGTGTCCTCTGGTGTGTCTCCTTGGACCTCTTCTCAGAGCCCCCATGTCTGGCAACCAGTTTCCTGGATAACATCATCAAGCAACCATCTGGATGTCTTTAGATGGGGACCAGGGCAGGAAATCACTCCACAGGGTTGCCACCTCCCCCAGCCAGCGCTCTTGTGGGACGTCTGAGTCACGGCAGGCCAGCGTTCCTGGTCTGCCACCACCCAGACACATGGGCCTCCACATGCAGGGTCAAGCAGGACCACTCCCTGGGTACCTGCCTGGTACCACACCCTCCTGACTCCACCACCCTGGCTCAAGTCTTTCTCGTAGGAAACTTACATCAAACTGGAGACAAAAAGAAGCAACAGGACCAAGTGCTTTTTATAGTTTACAAAGTGCTTTCATATGCATGCTTCCCATTGTGCCCCATGAGAAGTCTGGGAGGTGGGCGTGATTATAACCATCTCCGCTCAGAAATGAGGAACTTGGGGACTTGGAAAGAGGATGCAGGCTGCCTCTCCATCTTAGCCAGACAGCGGTGGTAGAGCAGGAACTCCAACCCAGACCTTTGGCCTCCCAAGCTGTGCTTTTCTATGAATAAACAGATATATAAGCAGAAGCAGGTGTGCAGAGTAAGTGCCGAACTATGCAGAGCGTCATACCGACACGGCATCCGCGGGGGGTTACAGTGGTCCAGGGAGGGTTCCTAGGGGGCGGCCCAGAGTTGGACCACAAATTGCAAGGAACTGGAGGAGCAGAGGTGAGGCTCAGACCTGGAGACAGGCAAGCGTCGTGGCAGTAACTCACACATGTGCCTTCCCGCATCCCCTGTGGTGGGGCCTCCTCCCCCTCACACAGGCAGTCACTCTCACTCTCTCCATTTTACCCACCGGGAAACCGAGGCTCAGAGATGCAAGGACTTGGGTAAGGTCACCCAGGCTGTGGAGGGGACGAGCAGGGCATGAATCCAGTGAGTCGGGAGAAGCTGGGCCCTCTCAGCCTGTCCTGGCTGACAATCAGGGAGAGGACAGGGCACAAGAAGGAGCAGTGGGGACCAGGGCCAGGGCAGAAGGCTGCAGAGCACAAACCTTACAGATGAGGGGCAGCGGGCAGGTGTCAGCACTGCCGAGTGGGCGTGTGGCTTTGGCTCCATTCCAGCATCGGCTTTGCCAGGCCCTGTCTGTAGCCTTCCTGGTGAGCAGGCAGAAGGGACAGATGGATGGGGAGTGCAGCTTTGGAGAGATGGTCTGAGTTGGCTCCCACCCATTCAAGAGGAAGTGGCTACTCTGCCCAGTGCAGAGAGTGGTGTCCTGAGCCCCTCGGCCATTCTGCTCTGCTTCATTCAGCCTTGTTCTGCTTTTTTTTTTTTGGTCTCCAAAAATGTTGGGGGAGGGGAAGGAAGGGAAGGTTGGTTTCAGAAGGCTGGAGCAAGACCCCTGTTTTTCCGAAGCACAGTGGAGACGGTCTGCATTAGGGCAAGGAGCGTAAAATCCACTTTGAGGAGTTCCGTGTGTCACCAGATAGGGGCTGGCCCTCTGCACCACCATCTCACGTTCAGGCCTTTTCCCTGGACCAGAGGGGGGACCTTCACTCTGCCAAGCTCCCCCAGCCCCAAAGTGGCAGCAGAACGGCCAAGGACGGACGATGGGGGCACCAGCTGCCAATCCCACAGTGCTTGACACTTTTGGAGCCAGTTGGAGCCAGCTTGGGCTTGTCGCTTTTGCCCCTCCTCCTCCATCCAGGAGGCCCACCCTGACTGCTGCCACCCACAGGATCTCACAACATGGCAGCCCACCAGCCTTGGCTCCAGGAAGTATCATTGCCATGTATGCCTGGTCAGACACTACACTGTAACTGCCACATTGTAGGATTTTATATCCGTCTTCCATTATGTTTTCTTATCATGTGTCATTAATTCTTTCAATTACTTGTCCAATACACAGTCATCAGATGGTTATTTGGGGCTAGCCCTGGGGGGATGGGGGTATTAGGAACAAGGAAATGGTTTAGAAACAGATCTGCCCTCAAGTTGCTCACCAGCTGATGAGAAGACCAGACAGGTAAACGGATGTTTAAAATTAAAATGTGCAAGTGTTGATGCAACAGAGAAAATGATCTGAGGGTTGGGGGAGGTTTCCCAGCAGAGGTGATTTTTGAACTGGGTCTGAAGGAGTAAGAGTTCCTCAGCATAGACAGAGAGGACCAAAAGTACCACTGGGGAGATAGAGTAGCAAAAGCATGGAGGGAGGGTGTGGAGAGGTAGGCTGGAATAAGTATAGTAATAACAGTGTGAATATTTGTTGAGCATCTACTAGGTGTCAGGTATTGTCCTAAATGCTTCACTTGTATTAATGCAGTTAATGATTATGAATATCAGATTAAGTAGGTAGATGGGTGCTAATTATTATTACCGTCATGTTATATTAGAGGAGATACAAGAACAGAGAAGTTAAGTACCTTGCCTAAGGTCACACGGCTAGCAAGTGGTGGAGCTAGATGTGGCCTCGGGTAGTCTGGCTCCAGAGGCCTGCTCTTAACTCGCTCTCTGAGTATATCACTGCGCCTCTTCCAGAGCGCTGTGGACACATCACACTACAGCACAAATAAATTAGCTTTCCAGTCTTAAATGATCGACAGCATCCCCCCCACCACAAAAAAAAAAGTCCCACCAATCTTGTTCTCTCATTGTTTCCTTATGAATCTCCTTTCCCCAACAAGGGCACAAGCCCCTCCTAGTAGGGTCTGCCTCTCATGGTACCCACCCCCTGCACCCTTTTGTGACCCATCTGTAGGTGGACCCAGCCCCTGCAGTACTTGTTGGATGAAAGGGTTGACTGAGGCCTCACCACAAGTCACCCAGAGGCCGGCCAAGTGGCAAGTCCGAGTGTGAAATTTTCCAAACTGCTGTCTCAGCCAGCTTAGCCCTGAGTCCGGCCACCCCAGGAAAGATGAGCTCACGGCAGGGTCTACCCAGTGCCTCACGGACTCTGAACTGCAACCAGTGCTGGGGTCCCTTCCAAATTCCTAACTCGAAAAACCTGTCTGTGAGCCCCGACCATGGAGCGTGTCCGCCATGCACCACCGGTGCTAAGGAATGGTGCCCAAAGCTATCTCGGCTGCAGCCCAGGCCCCAAAGCAGGGCCCGGAGCATGGCCTCGCAGCTGAGGGAGACACGGCCAGAGCCGGCTATGGGGACTACGGATGGAGCCGCAGGCCAAACAGATTAGCAAAGGCAAGGCTGGGGGGTGGAAGCCCAGCGACGATACTGAAAGGAGATGCTCAGGTTCAGGCCCATTGGGCTAGAGAGGAGTGGAGGCCCCCACCCCCAAGACATTGGAAAGGTGCTGTGGACAGTGCTTGGGTTCTCCGGATTGGTTGCTGGGGGAAAGGAAATGGACAGAGTGAAGGAAGTGGGGACCCAGACTTGTGTGGCTGGAGGAAAAGTGGAGCAGTTCTTGAGGTGGGCACTGCAGAGGGGAGAGAATCAGCTGAGGGATGATGGAAAGGGCAACTGGGAAAGTGTGGATTGTGAGGGGTCTGGGGCCACCCAAGCAGAGATGTCCAACAAGCAGTTGCCCATTGGCCCACTTTTAGAAGGGAGGGCAGGGCTGAAGGTCAAGTCTTGGATTCCATATTCACTGGGTTGAGAGTCAAGGCTTTGGAAGGGAATGAGACGGCCAAGGGGACCAGCTAAATCCAGTGGAGAAGGCGTCCAGAAGGGTCTTGGAGGGAGAGGGCTCCAGCTGGTGATTAAGAAGAGTTAAAGGACAAACAAATGAAAGTTAAGTGGGGTGGAGAGAAGCCAGCAGAGAAAACTCACAGAATTCTTGGGAGTTGCGGAGTTCAAGAAGCAGAGGGCTAAACCAGAGTTCAGGCTGGATGGACACAGAGAAAAGGCCACTGTGTATAGAGAACAGGGCACCCACCCAAGAGTCAAGTCACCTAGAGAATCTTCTCCCAAACATACGCCAAAGAGAAAAAAGTCCATGCATCATATCAACCAAAACATGCGTACAAGAATGTTCATAGCAGCTCTATTCATAACAGCTCCAATCTGGAAACAACCCAAATGCCCTTCAATTGATGAATGGATAAACAAATCATGATATAGGCATACAGTGGAATTGTTTCAGTAATAAGAAAGGAATGAACTTCAGCTACAGGCAATAACATGGATGAGTCCCAAAAACATTAGACTGAACAAACGTAGCCAGACTCAGAGGAATACCCACTGTTTGACTCCATTTATATTAATAAGAAGTTCTACAACAGGCAAAACTAACTTACAGTGATAAAGGTCATAATAACTGAGAGAATGGGTAGCTCTCCTGGAAGGAATATGAAAGGACCCCCTAAGGAACTGAAAACATTTTAGCTCTTCATCTGAGTGGCAGCTGCATGAGTGTATACGTATGCAAAATTCATCAAGCTGTATACAGCTGTTTGCAAACTTTGTCTGAATAAAAATGTAAAGTTAAGAAAAGGCAGAGACCATGTGAAATCATAGAAAATTAAATCAGTCCTTCCACTGGAACAGCCATAAGTCGGCAAAGATTGACTTAATCAGCTTTTTTGGGACTCTGGAATCTAACCAGCTACCAGGAAGATGCTTAATGAAGAGAAAGAAAAACAATTTCAGCAAGAGAACACTGAGACATTTTCACCCACCTGACCCTCGTTTCTCATTCTCCAGCATGGTAGCAGCTATGGGGATGACAGCCTGCATTCCTGGTGTGACTTGCAGATGAAAGGGGCTAATACAGACCTTGTTCTTAAAAACTGTAATTGTGTGTTTTGATTTGACTGGTGGATCCCTGAGGAATGGCTCAGAAGCTGACTCTTTTTATGCGCTCCCTCCTCAACACAAACACACACACACACACACACACACACACACCTGGAGTGACTTTCCAGGCAGCAGCAACATCTGTGAAAGGATTTAAAGTCATATATACTTCCTGCCCTCCGGGGGCAAAGAATGGCAGGTGGGACAAGTGGCTGACAGAACCCAAAAAGCCCAGGAAGGAGAAGAGAGAGAAGGACAGTTATTGGGGGAATAAGAGCTCAGAAGGGCCACTGCACAGACTGGGAAAACAGAGTGCAATGTGCATGCTCAGGATGTAATGAATACTCAGAGAAGACCTGAGATGTCCTAGGTTCCACTTCTGATGACTCTGTGGGCTCCGCACAAGCAGAAGGTGAAGGCTGAGGTAGAGTTGTAGGAAGCATGGCTTAGTACTGAAAGAATGCCCCAGCTCAGAGCCAAGCTACAAAGACCAAGAGAGTACTATTGTTTTTTCTTTTTGGCCCAGACATTTAAGGAAATCTCAGGCAGGTCACCTGCTGACCACTGAGACAGTAAAATAGAGATTTTAGAGACCACACACAACAAGGAATACAATATTTGCAAAAATAGTTTAAGTCACTAAACAAATGGGCATCAAAATCAACCAACGCAAACCCTGGGGAAGAGAGAAAATCTGATTTGCAGAGTTACTACATTATAATATTCAAAATGTCCAATTTTCGACAAAAATTATTAGGTATACAAAAATCAGCAAAGTGTAGCTCATTCATAGGAAAAAAAATTAACCAACAGAAACCAAACCTGAGGAAGTCCAGTCATTAGACTACTAAATAAAGACTTTAAATATACTGTTTTAAATATACTCAAAGAACTAAGGGAGGGACTTCCCTGGTGGCACAGTGGTTAGGGATCCACCTGCCAATGCAGGGGACATGGGTTCGAGTCCTGGTCAGGGAAGATCCCACATGCCATGGAGCAACTAAGCCCATGCGCCACAAGTACTGAGCCCACATGCCACAACTACTGAAGCCCTCATGCCTAGAGCCCATGCTCCGCAACAAGAGAAGCCACCGCAATGAAGAGTAACCCCTGCTCACCGCAACTAGAGAAAGCCCGTGCACAGCAACAAAGACCCAACATGGCCAAAAATAAATAAATTAATTAATTTTTTTAAAAAAAGAGCTAAGGGAAACTATAAACAACTGAAGATATTGGGAAAACAATAGATTAACAAGATAAGAACATAACAAAGAGATAGAAATTACTTTTAAAAAGGAACTAAATAGGAATTCTAGAGCTGACATGTATGATATACATATATTTAAAGTGCTGAAAGAAAAAAACTGCCAACCAAGAATTTTATACCCAGCAAAACTATCCTTTAAAAATTAAGGTAAAATTAAGACATTCCCAGATAAAAACTGAAGAAGTTCATTGCTAGCAGCCCTGCTCTATGAGAAATGTTAAAGGGAGTCCTTCTGGTTGGAATGAAAGGACACTAGACAGTAATCTGTGGCCATATGAAGAAATAAAAAACTCCAGCAAAGGTAACTACATGGGTAATTATAAAAGTCAATACATTTATAATTCAATATTTTTAGACTCAAGGACACAAGTAAAAGGAAGGAAAAGAAATGAAAAAGATTTTCCAGGCAAACTTTAACTAAAAGACCAAGGATGGTTATACTAATATGAAATAAAATAAATTTTAAGTCAAAAACTGTTACAACAGACAAATAAGGACATTATATATTAATGAAAGGGTCAATTCATCAAGAAGATATAACTATTATAAACATTTATTCACAAAACAGAAGAACCTCAAAATATATAAATCAAATATTGATAGAATTGAAGGGAAAAACAGACAATTCTACAATAAAGTCGGAGACTTCAATCCTCCACTTTCAATAATGGATCTAGACAGAGGATCAATAAGGAAAAAGAAGACATGAACATTATAACACAATCGGGCCTAACAGACCTACATAGAGCACCCCAGTAAACAACAGCAGAATACACATTCTTCTCTAGGGCACAGGGAACATTCTCCAAAATAGACCATATGTTGGGCCACAAAATGAGTTTCAGTAAATTTTAGAAGACTGAAATCCTATCTTCTCTCACCACCATAGAATGAAGGAAACAGAAGGAAAACTGAAAAATTCAAATATGTGGAAATTAACACAATCTTAAATAACCATTAGGTCAAAGAAGAAATCAAAAGGCCAATTAGAAAATACTTACAATCCATGTGGTGATGTCCCGCTCTCCCGGGCCGGGCCTAGGCCACTGGCGAATGGGGCCACTCTTCTCATTCTGCCCGCGGGCCCTCGCCTCTCCTCCCCGCCCATTAGTGGTGTGTGGAGGGCAGGGGAGCTGCACCCCGCTCCAAGCTCAGCCCCTGCCTCACGGCTTCGGCTGGCTAGAGTCCTCTGACGCCTCAGGCACTCTCGCTTAGCCTTCTCAGCGAGTGTCTGGCAAGAGGCGCTCCCTGCGGGAGGCTGAGGACACGTCCGGCTGCAGTGCTTCGGCTCCCGTCAGCATGTGCACGTGTCCCGCCTGGGCCTCGGTGGTGCCCCTGGAGTGGTCCAGGTCGTAGTGCCAGCGGCTGAGAGTTGGCGACGTTTCCCTTTCCCAACGAGCCCCTGGCGTCCCCACTGTGGTGGTGCATCCTGTGAGCCGCTCTCTTGCGGGGTGGAGAGAGTAAGGGAGACACTCCTGTCTCCTTTATTGGGGCCAGGTGCCGCCTCCTCGCACGGCCGTGTGTTCTCCCTTCACCCAGGTTGCACATGGGCATGGGAGTGATCGTGGTGGTCTGGGTGATGAGAAGGGGGGCAGTCACACTTTTCTGATGAGACCTCTCCCTCGTGAGGCAAAGGGAAGAGCCTGAAGGCAGCACAGGCTTTGCCACACTGCAGACCCTCCCTCCTGCCAGGGTGAGAACCGGCAGCTCTGGGAGCATCTCTCGGTGCTACCACCCCGCAAAGTGCCCAGTAGCCACCATGGTGACTGCCGCAGCGTGTGAACAGAACCCACCCTCCGACAAAAAAAAAAACAAAAAGAAAAAGAAAGAAAGAAAATAGTTAGATACAAACAAAATGAGAACATAGCATACCAAAACATATGGGACGTAGCAAAAGCAGTGCTCAGAGGGAAATTTATAGCAGTAAATGCCTATATTAAAAAAGAAGAAAAATCTGAAGAATAATCTAGTTCCTTAAGGAACTAGAAAAAGAAGAGATAACTAAACCCAAAACTAGCAGAAAGAAGGAAATATAGGAATTAGAGATAAATGAAATAGAGATAGAAAAATAATAGAATCAACAAACCCAAAAGTTGGTTCTTTGAAAACATCAATGAAATTAACAAATCTTTAGCTAACTTGACTAAGAAAAAAAGTAGGGGGCTTCTCTGGTGGCAGTGGTTAGGAATCCGTCTGTCAATGCAGGGGACACAGGTTCGATCCCTGGTCCAGGAAGATCCCACATGCCACGGAGCAACTAAGCCCGTGCACCACAACTACTGAGCCTGCGCTCTAGAAGCTACAGACACTAGAAGAAAACTACAGACTAATATCCCTTATGGATATAGATGCAAAAAACCTCAATAAATTACTAGCAAACTGAATTCAGCAGCATATTAAAAAATTATACATCATGACCAAATGTGATTTCTCCCCAGAATGCAAGAATGGTTCAACATATGATAATCAAGCCAAGTAAAATACCACATTAATAGAATGAATTTCTAAAACATGATTATTTCAACTGATGCAGAAAGAGCATCTGACAAAATCCAACACCCTTTTATGATTAAAAAGAAAACAAACCACTCAATAAACTAGAAATAGAAGTGAACTTCCTCAACAAGATAAAGGCCATGTATGTAAAACTCAGAGCTCAAGGCTGAAAGGCTGAAAGTTTTTTCCCTAAGATTGGGAACAAGACAAGGATGCCCACTTTTGCCACTTCATAGCATAGTAGTAGAAGTTCAAGCCAGAACAACTAGGCAGGAAAATGAAATAACAGGCATCCAAATTGGGAAGGAAGGGGAAAAACTATCTCTAGTCACAGATGATATGGTCTTATATGTTAAAAATCCTAAAGAATTCATACACACGTGCACACACGCAACTATAAAAGCTAATAAATTCGGCAAAGTTGCAGGATATAAAATCAACTCACGAAAATCAGTTGTCTTTCTATACACTAGCAATGAACAATGCAAAAAGACATTTAAAGAACAATTCCACTTACAGTAACATCAAAAAAACCCCAAAGACCTCCTAGGGATAAATTTAATCAAGGATGTGCAATTCCTATACACAAAAAAACTACAAAACATTGATGAAAGAAATCTTAAAAGACCAAAATAAGTGGAAAGATATCCCATGTTCATGAATTGGAAGACTTGATATTATTAAGATGACAATACTACCCAAAACAGATGATAATACTACCCCAAACAGATTCAATGCAATCTCTTTCAAAGGCCCAATTACGTGGTTTGCAGAAATGGAAAAATGCATCCTAAAATTCATATGGAATTTCAAAGGACCACAAATAGCCAAAACAATTTTGAAAAAGGAAAACAAGGTTGGAAGCCACACACTTCCCAATTTCAATTTCAAAACATATTACAAAGCTACAATAATCAAAAAAAAAAAAAGAATGATATACTTAAGATTGGATCACGTCACTGTAGGTAAATTATATCACAATGAAAATAAATTTTTTAAAAGGCTTTCCAATACCAAGTGTCAGCGAGTATTTGGAGCTTTCATACATTGCAGATGAGCATGTAAAATGGTGCAGTTGCTTTGGAAAACAATTTGGCACCTTCTTATAAAGTTGAACGTACCCTTACCATATGACCCAGTGATCCCACTTCTAAGTAGATTTCCAAGAGAAATGGAAACATATGTCCACGCAAAGGATTTTACACCTATGTTCATGACAGCTTCATTCAGAACAGTCAAAAACTGGGAATTTCCCTAATGTCCATCAACAAGTGAGCGGATAAACAGATGGTATATCCAATGGAATACTACTAGGCAAGGAAAAGGAATTAGTTACTGATATACTCGGCCACATGGATGAATCTCAAAGCATGCTGAGTGAAGAAAGCCATAGAGAAAGGAGTACATGCTATATATAAAACTCTTACAAAGGCAAAAGTGGCCAATAGTGACAAAAAGCAGGTCAGTGTTTGTCTGGGGTCAGATCATAAAGGGGCAGGAGGGAACTTTCTAAGGTGGTAGAAATGCTCTACAATCTTGATTGTAGTGGTGGTCACGTGAGTCTATACAATTTGTCGAAACTTATGCAACTTGAAATGGATGCAGTTTATTGTGTGTCAATTAAACCTCAGTAAAGGTGAGGGGGTTTTTCTAATTTAAAAAATTTAAATAAATTAGTTTAAAAAGAGAGACAGAGAGAAAGTTGGCTGACGGGCTGGGGTACAGGTTGGAGTCCAGGCCACATGTGAAGTTCATGTGTGAAATCTACATGTGGAGTTTGGGCCACATGTGAAGACTTTCCTGACACACATCTCCTCAGACCCTCTTCTAAGGCTCCTACAGGTGCCTGGGACCCTGGGCCCCATCTCCCACCCCCAAATGCCCACTGGGTGTGAGGGCCTTGGCAGTAAAAGGTGACATTTCCGGTACATTCATTCGTGTTCGTTCAACACACATTTGTTGTCTACTGGGTGCTAAGTGCCTCCTGGCACTTAGGTTCTCTATTAAGTAAACAAAACCAGATCTTCTTCCTGAAAAAAGATATTAATAAAATAATTTTAAAACGTGATTTGAAGGTGTTGAAACAGAATACTGTGAAAAAGGGGTGGGACAACTGGTTTCCAGAAGGTCCAAGGGCTCCTCTGAAGAGGTGACAATTTACACCAAAGCCCAGAGAGGAGAAGTGTCAGCGGGGGGCCTCCCCACTGCTGGTTCTGCAGGGCCCGTCACTGGTTCTGGCCCAGAGCAGGTGCTTGATAAATGGTTAGGAATACAAAGATGCCTTGCTTAATAAATTAACTTTTAGGCAATGTATCAGTCAGATTTCTCCAGAGGAACAAAACCAGAGAGAGACAGAGACAGGCAGAAACAGAGAGAGATCGATTTTAAGGAATTGGCTCACAGGACACATGACTCCTGGGTCATCCTGAGAAGAATACAGCCATGGCAGGAGCAAAAAGCCGCCTCACTAGACTCAGCCACAGCCTTGGGCCCTGGCGGCCCTGCTGAGGGCCCCTCAGATGGAGCAGATCCCAGAGGAAAAGGAACTACCTGCTCCCTCTGCCCAACAGACTACCCAGCCTGAGAGGAAGGGGGCAGGTCAGAGGCTGCAACAATTGCCCTCGCATCATGGGCTGTCAGCAATCAGCCAATGAGACGTGTCCGTGGATGCCCTACCTAGACCCCTCTGCCCACCTGAGTCCGTCTGCTGCTGGTGAGTTCCTGGCATGAGGATGTCTTCAAGCTCTTCCCTCTTTCTTCTTCTCTGCCTGCTGGCTCTCTGACACCAGAAAGCTTGCTGGGTGCCACCCAGAAATGCAGGGGGCTTGATGCCCCCAAAGAGCAGATAAGTGCCCCAGCCTCCCTAGAAATGCTCCCTAGAATTGTTAATTAAAAGTAGAAATACATTTCCTCAGTCACACTAGCCACAGTTCTAGTACCCAGTAGCCTGCATGCGGCCACTGGCTATCATACAGCTCAGGGTAGACTTAGAATATCCCCAACATGACACAGCGTTCTACTGGGCAGCAGTGTCTGAGGGTCCGCAGGGGGATGGAGCCCCGGCCGCCGGCTCATGTTGGCTTTTCTCCCTTCCCTGTCTCCCCTCCTGCAACCTTACCCGTGCTTCCTGGAAGCTTCTCCCAAATAAAAGACCTGCACCTAACACATTGTCCCAAGGTCTGCTTTCTGGAGAACCTACATCAATGCACCTGTGACATGGGTATGAGGACAGTGGGGGTGACTCAGCCGCCACCACCTGAGAGCCCTAGAAGGATCTGAGGGGCCGTGCTCCTAACCCCTATCCTTCCTCCACCCCCATGTCTCCGAAGGTGACACGTGGAGGGACACACAGAAACCAACGTGCAGGGAAATCAATAGCCCTGAGATCTGGGGGTGAGCATCCCAGCCCCTTGTACTCTAGGCGGTGGCAGTGGGGGTCGGAGCCCCTGGTAGTCCCTTCACCCCAGTCCCACCCAAAGGTCCCCTGCGCTGCCTGCAGCTGGGAACTTAGGCACCGGCACTGCAAACCAGTGGCTCAGGGGTGAGCGTTCCCCTTTAGGGGAACCTGTACATTCTTAACGAGGACCCAGAGGCTTAGAGAGGGGAGGTGATTCTGAGAACGCCACACAGCTGCTGAAGAGCTGAGCTGGCTCCCAAAGCCAGGTCTCCTGGGACCCTGGCCCTCACTGTACCCCAACGCCACCCCCGGGGCTCTGGGGCAGACACGGGGATCATAGTTTGGGGGATGCAGGCTCAAGGCAGAAGATGCTGGCACTTCCCAGCTGGGGGTCTTTTTCAGAGCCCCAGGCCCTCCTCTGGGAGGCACATGCAGTGAGCAGCAGGTCTCCCCTTGCCCGGTGAGCCGCCTTCATTCGGCTTGAAGGCGCACAGCTCTCAAAGCCCTAAGCGGGCTTCTCCATGGAGGACGGCACAGTGACCGGGAGCAGGGGGACATCCGGGGACAGGGAGACCTGACTACCTCACCCTTCAACCGTCACATTCCCTCCCTGAGTCTCCGGAGCAAGGCTGGACAGGGTGGCAGTCGGAGAGCTCTGAGCCATGGATGTTGTCCCCAGAGCACTGTCAAAGTTAAACTAACATTTTTGTCCATTCCCCATTATTGCAAACATATTGAATGCTGTTGCACAAACTCCATTTCTCCACTGGCTCCTCCACCCACTGGTCTTCCAGCCTGGGCTTCCAGGGCAGGCCTGGAACATGTTGGGGGACAGGTCTCATGCCCCCTCCCCAGCCACATCCTCAAAGGCCCTGGTCCTCCAGAGTCAGAGCCAAGCGCCAGCCCAGGCACGAACCCGTGACCCCCCGACCACCTACTCCTGCCTTCCACTGCTGCCAGCCCTCCCGGTTCCCAGGCACTCACCCAGCTCTGCCCCTCTCCCATGGGCTTAGAAATCCCAGAGGAGAATAAGTTTCCACACACCAGCCATCAGCCCATGGCAAATATGCTCAGAACTCAGACCTACCAGAGCCACAAGTGCAGCTGGGGCCTCAGATTGCAACATCTCAGCAGGGTCCCCAAGGAGAATGCCCTCCTGGGCTCATTCATTCATTTGTTCAGTAAGTTCGTGGTGAGCACACCCTCTGGTCCAGGCCGTGGAGACACCAGAAGGATGGGTAGAGCCCTGCTTTCAGAGCTCACCCTTGAGCGGGGAACACGCCATGCGGTGATGACATATACAGTGTGGTAAGTACAGGTGCTGCAGGAGCACGGAAACCACCAGGAGGGCACTTTCAACTTGGACAGAGAGTTTGTTGAGAAAGGGAAGGAATGGGAGGTGAAAGATTAGAAGCAAGAATCAGTAGGGCCTGGTCGGGGGTGATGGGCGCTTGGAGGTGGATGGAATACAGAGCGGGGGTGTTGGGTCAGGCTGGAGGGATGGTCAAGGACCTGGCCACCAAGGGTCCCATGGGACCTGTGGGCAGTGGGGAGCCAGTGAAGGGCGTTGCACTGGGGAGTGGCAGGGTCAAGCTTGCTTGTGCAGAAGCTCCCTCTGACTCCCCGTGGAGGGCCAGAGACCAGCGATGCAGGTGTTGCAATAGTCCGGCCCAGATCAGATGAGCTCAGAATGAAGGCAATGGCAGCGCGGAGAGAACAAAGTTATGGGATTGCGTCGACTGGGGTGAGGGAGAAGGATGAGTCTCGGGTGATGCCCGCATCTCTGCCAGAGAATCAGGTAGGTGGTGGTAGGTGTAGCTTCACTGAAAGGGGGAGTCCAGCCAGCTGAGTCCGAGGGCCTGTGGGTCACCCTGGTGGGTGCATCGGCTTGGTTCTGGACGTCCTGGTCTGGAGCCCTGGGGAGAGCTGAGCTGGCCATCCGATCCAGTCGTCAGCCCTTACTCTTTGATAATCAGGCTGCTGGCCCCAGGGAAGAGGACGGTGAGGCGAGAAGGGGGTCTGCGCTGACCACCGGCACGAGGAGGAGCTCAGAGGGAGGGTCTGGGGAGGCAGGGAGAGACCGGGGTTGGCGGGGGTTTATGACAGGCGGGGCTGGGGCGCAGCAGGGTTGGGGAGCAGTGGCACTTAATCACAAGACTCCAGCATCCATCCCTCCATCCGTGGAGGACTGGGGACAGAAACCAGACTGGAGAGGGTTCTGGAGAGGGTGGACAGTAAGGAAGTGGGGGATGGGAAGTGTAGACAACCCTGTGAAGAAACTTAACTGTGGATGGATTGATGGAGAAAACTCGGGGGCGAAGGTGAGGGAGGGTGGTACCCAGAGGGACTTCTTTCATTTGAAGATGAGGGAGAACTGGGAGTGGTGATGTGTAGGGCTAGGAAGCATTTGCAGACATGGGAGAGCAGGGAGATTTCTGGGGTGGGGAGGGCTCTGTGGCCGGAGGACACCCAGCACTCAGTGGGCAGTTTTGGGACAAGTGCGTGAGCGGGTACAGTTGGGAGGAGCAGGCTTGGGCATCAGGCAGGCTCCCTTCATGTTGGGAACGGAAGGGAAGTGAAGGCTGGGCAGGGGGATTTTGCAGACAGGGAAGCAGGAGTGTCCACATGGTGGTTTCTGTGCTTGGAGTAAGGCCAGGGCAGGAGAAGAAGGAGGTCCTCCAGCACCCATGCCCCCAACGCTCCCCCCTCTCCATCGGCCGGGAGCACACAGACATGGTGGGAGGGGGGCTGGAACGGACACTGCCTGCCGTTGCCGCGTGAGACTGGAAGGGGCTCAGACCGAAGGCGGGGGGCCAGGGTTCAGCCCAGCCCAGCTCTGACTCCACACGTGACCTGGAGCAGAGCCCTCTGCCTCCTTGGAGCCTCCGCTTCCCCACCTGCAGAACGGGGCCTTGGCATCCACGTGCTGTTGGAGGAGTGCAATGTGACATTCCTTGAATCTCGCATTTCAGACCTGTGGAATTCCAAGAAGTCAATACTGCATAATTCCAGGCTTCTAAAATTCTATAACATAATTTCTGTGCTGCCACCAGGGATGGGTCCAGCAGACATCCCTCCCCTCAAAATTGCTCTGTCTGCCCATCCCAGCTGCCAGCTCTCCTTCCCTCCCTTTTCCCCATCAACTCTGGGCACGGCCAGCCTCGAACACGTCCCATGTGAGCACTTGGCAGGCGGGGGCTGTGATTCATGCCCCTCCAGCAGGCTTCGTGGCCATAGCCCGCCCGCCAGAGTATGCAAGACATTCTTGGCTCGGCTATTTGCTCGGGATTAGCAGGGCGGGGGCAGCCGGGGGAGGCAGACTGTGTTCTCTGTCCTCAGCGAGGCGGGGTAGGGGGGGCATCCAGGCACAAGCGTGTCTGAAGTGGCCGCCAAGCTGGCCAGGGAGGGAACATGGCCCCATCAACCGAGGCCACGTCTGGGACCCAGACGGCAGGGCTGGGGTGGGGACATTCAAGGAAGGCTGCCTGCCACCTGCTCCGTGTCCAGAGAAAGAAAAAGGGCCAGGAGTCGGGGGCAGGCGAGGCTGCTCACCCCAACCCCCAGCCCCTGTAACTGTCCGTGAGCCCCTTCCAACCCCCAGAGCCCTCCCTCCCTGCAGCGGCCTGGCCCACCCCACCCTGCTGCCCGGACCCCACACTTGGCTGAGCCCAAAGCTTGCTCCTGGATGGTCAAGGAGCAGACACTCAGCTGCCTCCCGTCTCTCTCCCCGCGTCAACTTCAGGTCTCCCTCCCCACTGCCTCCTTCTAGGACCATGCCTCCGTCCTCAGACCATCATTTCAGACCAAGACTATGTCTCCCTAAAAGTAAGCCTCCTGAGTCAGGGCTATGTACACACACACGTACACACACGCGCACACACACACACACACACACACACACACACGTTGAGACAATGTCCTAGGACAGGGCCTTGCCCCCATCAGACCATCATCCTAGACCAGGGTTGTACCTCCCCCATCAGACTAGCATTCCGAAGTCTCATCCCTCCCGCAGTGGTGACAGTAGAGGGTGGGGTCGGGGACCACGAGCTGCCCAGAGAAGAGAGTTGAAGGAGGTTGCTAGGTCCCCGACCACCCTCGGGCTCACCTGGTCCCCTGAGGAATCTCTGTGCCAAGGACAGGTATAAATAGTTCCCGATTCGGGGCAGAAGGCCTGGGCTGGACCGGTTAGGGAGGGGCGGCGTCCTGGGGAGGTGACTCTGGAGAAGGGTCTGTGGGCAGGGAAGGCTGAGCGGGGGCAGCTAGCAGCTGTTTTGCATCCGATGAGGGGAAGCCCCCCACCCCTTGCAGGCTGGGGTGAAAACACCTCCTCGTCCTTCTCCAGGGCTCAGCGGGGCTGTCCCCGAGCAGTCCTCATCCCTGACCTGGGGCTCTGAGGCGACCTGGGGGCAGAGGAGAGGGCTCAAGCTTTGGGTCAGACCCACCTGAATCTAACTCCTGGACCCACTCTTACACGATTCGACCTTTCTGAGGTCAGCTTCGCTCATTTGGAAAACAGAGAGAGTAACCCCTACCCTGGGGGTCCTTGAGGTCAACAGGCAACATTTGTGAAACTCCTGGCAAACACACAGCTGGCCCGAAATCCACCGTGGTTTTTTCCCTCAGTTGGCCACAGGTAACTCCAGGTGACAACGGGGCCAAGACACAGCAAACAATGGATGCGAGTCCGGCCTGTCCCTCATCCCACGTCCAGCTGCAGTTCTCCAGGAAGTGGCTGAGACAAAGCAGAGTGGCAGGGCAGGGAGAGAGCTGGCTGGCCTTGGGAGGGACAGCCTCGGTGGCCGAGGGAGAGGACGGGCCCCCTCCAGCAGGAATTGGAATCCCTGGCACCTCGGGGCTTTCTCATAAGTCCGTTCTCTCCCGAGACTCTGGCCAAGCGCCTGGTCAAGGCCTCCCTACACAGGGCAACGCCAGCGTTGACCCAGACTTGGTCGTCCCTCCTGGAGCCCTGGGACCCAAGGAGAAGTCAAAGCCCACAGTGCAACGGGGCAGAACTGGGCAGTGGAGTGTCTGAAAGTCACGCCTGGGAACGAGGGACCCAATACCAGCCTAGGACGGATGAGGGCAGGGCAGGCCATTCCCAGCCTCTGGGGAGAGGCTGGGCCTGTTGGGGATGGGAGGCCCAAAGTTTGGGCACAAGGCCCCGAGTAGCATATCATGTTGGCCAGAGCCTCTGGGCCGCGGGGACACAGCATGGGGCCCAGGAGTCGTATGCGCAGACGGGCAAGGAGCTACCTAACAATCGGAGGGTGGCTAGAATTACCCAAACCTGCAATGAGAAAGGAAAGATCGCAGGGGACACAGAAAGGGAGGTGTTACTCTTCCTCTGCCTCATCTTCTGTCCCCCGAGACTGGGAGCCAAAGGACTGGGTCTAAATCCTGACTGTTCCATAGACCAGCTGTAAGGCATTGGACAAGATAATGTGTCTGAGCCTCAGTTTTCTCATCTATAAAACGGGAGCGATGATAAAACTAAGGGCCATTGGCTGAGTCAAGAAAGGACCCAGCACTGGGAAATGGTAGCTGTGGTCCCCGGCACTGTAACAGTCATCATTTCCAGGCCCCTCTGAGAAGAACCCAGAGGCCCCAGCTCAGGGTGGGCGGTCCAAACCAGAGGCCATAAGTTCCAGGCCCGGAGCCCCTGCTAGACAGGGGCAGGGGTCCTCAGCCCTCAGCACTGCCCGAGTGGGGACAAAGACGGGACAGAGGCCCAGCTAGAGCCGGCATGATTCCAGCCCTGGTCTATTCCTGATCTAAGCACTGAGACCTCTCCCCACCGGGGCACCCGGCCAAGCCCCTCCAAGACGGGATCAGACACGAGGACAGCTCAGCCAGGCCAGGGACAGAGCTCGCTCCCTGTTTAGTCCTTAAAAGTCCACCGGACTGAGCTCCTCTCCCCGCAGCGGAGGGGGCCGGCATGGGCAGGGGCTGCATTCCCCGCATGCCATGGAGGGGGAGGCAGCCGGAGGTCTCCCCAGAAAGCGCCTAGCTCCAGGCCAGATCCTGGGAAGAGGCCACAGCACCAGGACCTGGAGCAGCCCGGCTGCTTGCTGCCCGGCAGCTTGGGGCTCCACTGAACATGCCTGGCAAAGCCAGCCCCAGCGTGGGTGGAGGGGGGGAGATGGGGGGAGAGGGTGCAGTTAGGATAGGACTTAATAAGAGGGAGGGGTACAGGGAGGGGAAGGGGGTCAGACAGAGGAGAAGGGACTTAGTGATGGGGGAAGAGGTTCACGTGGGGTGTGCTCAGCAAGAGACCCAGGCCCTCCCTGCCTCCCTCCCTCCCTCCCTCCACATCACCCTAGTCTTTTCTGGCTCTTCCACGCAGCTGTTACTGGGCCACCCACTCTAGGCCGTACCTCTGTCCTCCTGCCTGCCTGGCCCTGACCACCCTGCCACGTCCCTCTCCATCTGGGGCCTCAATGAAGTCCAGGACAGAACAGCCCAAGGTCTGGGCCCTCTCCGGACATCTCTGCAAAGGCCTGGGCAGTCCAGGCAGGGAAGAATTCAGACTCCAGGCCCTGCTCAAGCTCTGAGGCCATAGTGCAGAGGCACAGGGACCCCTCCCTGGCATTGCTCTGTGGTTGGAGGGGACATGGGCTGAGAACCAGGTCACCACACACACGGAGACCCGAGCTACTGTGGGTCAGCTCCAGGTGTGAGCTAGCCCATGGAGCAGTGGTCGGCTCTCTCTGGCAGCCCAAGGAAGCCTGCCTGGAGGAAGAGGCATGACCCTCAAGCTGGGCTTGAAGGAGGAGGAAGCCAGGTAAAGAGGACTGGCCGTGGGGAGTGGAGGGCCGTGCAGGGGCAGGTATGTGGCAGGTGTGGCAGGGAGAAGGGCAAGTTGGGGCTGCAGAAGTGGACAGGCGCTGCCACGCACAGCCTGGCTAGTGTTGCCCTGTGGGTAGGATTTCATCTTAGAAGTTGGGGGGCCATACAGAGGTGTGTAGTCAGGGACTTCCTGGGAGAGGGTCCTCTGAGGAGCAGAAGAAGGAAGAGGGGTCCCCTGGGAGCTATTCACCATAAGGTTACCCCTCTGCCTCCTTAGGCCGAGGGAACTGGACTCTGTGCCCCTTCCCACAGTTCATCCATGGCGGATGCCCTATAAAAGGGAGGATGGGTGGTTCATGCAGACATCCTCAGGCTCTGTCCAAGCTCAAGGCTCCCAGGGCCCAAGTCCTATAAACCCAGAGGGGCTGTGGGTCACGGGGGGTGAGGGAGTCATAGCTGAACCCGCTCCTCCCCTCCCCTTCTCACCACACACACACGCACACACACACACACACACACACACACACACACACACGCGCGCGCGCCAGGAAGGCAAGTTGCCCTGGAAATACTATTTAGATACAAACACTTCTTCAGGAGCTACCCTGGGGAGGGAAGGGGGAAGGAGCAGGCCAGCTGGGAAGAGGCCAGGGGTTGAGGGGCATGGAGAGACCCCCTCCTGGTCACCAAGTAGCCCTGGTCCCTGGGGCAGGTGGGGCCAGAGCTGAAGCTGCCTTTCCCATAGCCCATAGGGAAAGCTAGAGGTGACAGGAAAAGTGACAGCAGAGGTAGGAGAGCCCTGGACCAGGGTCCCAAGGCCTGCATTCTACACCCAGCTCTGCTGCTGGCTCTGGACCTCGGTTTCCCTGATCTGTAAAATGGAAGTGTTGTCCTGATGGTTCCTTCGACCCTGGTTTTCCAGCTCCCATATTCTCTGCTGCTGTCAGGGCCTTCCCCAGGGGGAGAGGGGTCCAGAGGCCCTTCCTGTCCAGCCCCTTGCAGAAGCCCCCCTCTGCCACCCGCTGCCCTACTGGGTGTGGCGTGGGGAAGAGCAGCTTGTTGGGTACATGGGGGTGCCAGCAGGGGGCCAGCGCTGGAGAAACAGCCTGGCAGGACAGGGTGGGGAGGAATTTGGAAATTTTTAGAACCTTGACAGCTGGAGCCCCATTAGTCAGTGGGGCAGATGGAAGTGATTAGGCGCTGGCGAGAGGTGTAGTGGGGCGGAGACGGGAACCCAGCGTGAGGGCTCGGAGCTCAGACCCCAGCGGGCAACTTCCTCCCAGCTACACAGTCGCCACGGGCCTGGGGCTGCTGTGAGTGTCTGGAGGCAAGGCTGTGTAGCAGGTTCATGTGCTGGGGACCAGGAGGCCAGAGGCAGGACCCCCAGGGAAGAGAGAGGACCCCAGGACAGGGGAGAGGCATGGGACACAGGGTTGGGGGGCCTTCTGCTATTAACTCCATAATACTTGCTGTCCAGAGGAGGGAAGTTTCTTGGTACCCGCCTCTTATAGCCTCTCCCTGCTCCCAGAAGGTCCTAGGACCTCCCCCAGTGGTAACGCAAACCACCCCCCCAAATCCAATCATATACTCCCCCCTCGGAAGGCTACTTTTGTGTCCCTCAAATCATATCTCATCTCTAGGCAAGGGGAAAGCAGAGAATAAAGACATTTTCCAAAGAATTCCAGAATTCCATTTTAAACCATTGATCGAGCCCCTCCTGGGCCAGACCTGTGCTGGGTTCTGGGGATTCTGAGAAAACTCACAAAGTCCCTGCCCTTAAGAAATGTTCGGGGCTTCCCTGGTGGCGCAGTGGTTGAGAGTCCGCCTGCCGATGCAGGGGACATGGGTTCGTGCCCCGGTCCGGGAAAGATCCCACGTGCCGCGGAGCGGCTGGGCCCGTGAGCCATGGTCGCTGAGCCTGTGCGTCCGGAGCCTGTGCTCCGCAACGGGAGAGGCCACAGCAGTGAGAGGCCCGCGTACCGCAAAATAAATAAATAAATAAATAAATGTCCGGTCAAGCAGGGGAGACCCATGGCCATGGAGAAGCAGCAGAGTGCCTGAGAACAGTCCAGCAGAGCTTGCGTGGCAGCACGCAGGACAGGGAGGCTGTGAGGTGGGGGCTGCAGAGAGCCAGGCCTGGTCCTGGAGAGATGCTGAGGATTAGGGAAGCCAGGAGGAGCCGGGGGCAGGGGGGCTCCATCCCACTGGTTCAGGCCCTGAGATTAACGAGCAAAGAGGCCCCTGGTCGCCAGGGAGCAGCAGGGTGGGGGCCAAAGTGAAGCAGGCAGAGGGGTGAGGACAAGGACAGGAAGTGGAGGTGACCAGAGCCCAGCTGCAGGGGGGACAGGGACATGACTGGCCGAGGGAGTCCTGATCGGGGGGTGCTGGGAAGGTGGGGAACACCCAGGCAGAGGCCCTCTCAGGACACAGGGCTCAGAGCCCTGCGTGGCAGCTAGAGCCATGTTGGGACTGTCCCTTCCCCCTCTCCAGGCCTCAGTGGTCTCACGAATCCAAAGGGGGCGAAGAATCCTGGCTCCTGCAGGCCGCCGCCTCCTGGAGACCCACCAGCGACTCCTCAACTCATCACAGCACTCAAACCTGAGCACGAGGGCTTCCCTGGTGGCCCAGTGGTTAGGAATCTGCCTGCCAGTGCAGGGGACACGGGTTCGAGCCCTGGTCCGGGAAGATCCCACATACCATGGAGCAACTAACCCCGTGCGCCACAGCTACTGAGCCTGCGCTCTAGAGCCCGCGAGCCACAACTACTGAGCCTGCGTGCCACAACTACTGAAGCCTGCGCGCCTAGAGCCCCATGTTCCGCAACAAGAGAAGCCACCACAGTGAGAAGCCCACACACCACAACGAAGAGTAGACCCCGTTCGTTGCAACTAGAGAAAGTCCGCACTCAGCAACGAAGACCCAACACAGCCAAAAATAAATAAATAAATAATTTTATTTATTTACAAAAAAGAAAGAAAGCACTGAGCATGACCGTGGCTCAGTGAACTCAGCCTTTTCCAAAGCGTCTCGTGGCTTCATTGTTCAGCAAATATTGGCCGATGGCCGCTCTCTTCCAGGCCCATGCCAGGCTCTGTGGTATGGAAGAAAACCAAGCGTGGTCCTGGCTGAGGGAGAGGGACAGACGGAGTGTCCCGGTTGCCATGGTTGCCATCTGGGAGGAGGGATTCCCTCCACCTGGGAGGTGGGGATGCCGTGTTAAAGAGACAAGTCTGGCATAAGGGGCAGGAGTTTGCCAGGCAGGCCTGGGTGAAGAGCTGTCAAGGGCAAGGAGCTGGGGAGGGGGGACGGTCGGGGGGTCCACAGGGGGCCCCACAGAGGGCGTGAGGCAGGCCTGAGGAGAGGGCAGATGTGGGCAAGGTCAGAACGTCAGCACCCAGGCTTTGTCCCTGGAGGTCATGGGGGGTTATCAAAGGTTTGAAGGAGGGATGATCAATGCTGTAGAAAGATCATTCTGATAGTCTATGAGCAGCCCAGGATAAAGGCCAGATTTGGTGGCCATGAATAAGAGGGACATAAGGGGAACTTAGTAGGTGATATCTATAGGATTTGGTAACAGCATGTAGGGAATTGAGGCGGGGGAGGAAGATGTGTCTAGGAAGTCAGGAGGTTGGACCTGCCTCAGGTAGAGATGGGGACAGCAGAGGAACAGCTGATCTGGTTGCATCGCTGAGCCTCCCTTGAATCTGACAGCTTTGCAGCATCTGGGACAACTCCGTAGAGAAGACCCACAAGGGCTATCAGCACAGAGCTGGCAATGAAGGATGAAGGGTCTTAAACAGAAGGCCAAAGAGCTCAAAATTCTCCCGTGGATCAGATGGGGAGCCACCAGAGGTTTTAAGCAGGGAAGTGACAGCATCAGATTTAGAAGAATCATTTGGGCAGTGGGGAGGAGGCTGGTGTGGGCAAAGAGAGATCAGAGGCAGGGAGACCTAGGATGAGGGTGAAATGTCCCCCTAGAGGCCAGGGGCCCAGCAGTGGGTCCTAGAGTAGGCACTGGGAAGCCACTGACCTAGGCTTAAGGGTCACAGGTTGATCTCGCTTTTTACATAAGTTCTTTTTTTAAAAAAATATTTTTTTTATTTGGCTGTGCCGGGTCTTAGTTGCAGCATGTGGGATCTTCATGGCCACGTGCAGGATCTTCGTTGTGGCATGAGGGATCTTTGGTTGCACCATGCGAACTCTTAGTTGTGGCATGTGGGATCTAGTTCCCTGATCAGAGATCAAACCCGGGCCCCCTGCATTGGGAATGGAGAGTCTTAGCCACTGGACCACCAGGGAAGTCCCCATAAGTTCTTGACAAGTTGGGTGGTAAATGATGCTTAGGCTGGTGCTTTATGTCAAATCCTATTTTAAATGACTCAATTCAAAAATGACATTAGAAAAACAATTTCATTTACAATAGCACAAAAGAGAATAAAATGCTTAAATATATTTAACAAAAGAAGCACAAGCCTTGTACACCCAAAACTACACAACATCATGGAAAGAAATTAAATATCTAAATAAATGAGCAGATATCCCATGTCTATGGATGGGAAGACTTAATATTGCTAAGATGACAATGTTTCCAAAAATAGATTCAGTGCAATCCCTATCGAAATCCCAATGGTATTTTTGGCAGAAATGGAAAAACTCATCTTAAATTCAAATGTAAATGCAATGACTCTCAAAGAGTCAAAACAATCTTGAAAAAGAAGAACAAAGTCAGAGGACTCGAAATTCCTGATTTCAAAACTGACTACAAAGCTATAGTAATCGAGACCTTGTAGTACTGCCGTAAAGATAGACATAGAGACCAGTAGAATAGAATTGAGAAATAAACCATTACGTTTACAGTTAATTGACTTTTTTAAATTTTTATTTATTTACTTATTTGGCTGTGCCGGGTCTTAGTTGCAGCACATGGGATCTTCGTTGCCTCGTGCAAGATCATTGTTGCGGCATGCGGGATCTTTAGTTGTGGCGTGCATGTGGGATCTAGTTGCCTGCCCAGGGATCAAACTCGACCCCCTGCACTGGGAGTGTGGAGTCTTAGCCACTGGACCACCAGGGAAGTCCCTACAGTTAATTGATTTTTGACATGGGTGCCAAGACCATTCAATGAGGAAAGAAGAGTCTTTTCAACAAATGGTGCTGGAACAACTGGATAGCCACAGCAAAAGAATAAAGCTGGACCCCCTACCTCACACTATAAACAAAAATTAACTTAAAATAGATTGAAGACCTGAATGTAAAAGCTAAAACTATCAAACTCTTAGAAGAAAACATAGAGATAAATCTTCATGACCTTGAATTTGGCAATGGTTTCTTGGATATGAAACGAAAAGCACAAGGAAAAAATAGATAAATTGGACTTCGTCATAATTAATAACTTTTGTGCTTCAAATAATACTATCAAGAAAGTGAAAAGACAACTCATAGAATGGGAGAAAATATTTGCAAACCATTTTTCAAATGACAAGAGAATATGTTGTATAAAAGACTCCTCCCTGGCGGGGGTGTGGAGGGGGAAAACCCTTCTCCAAAGGTAAGAAGTGCAGGCAACCTGCCCAGCCCTTCAGGGAGTGAGTTTGCCCAGTGGGGATCTGCCCACATAGACAATTAGAGAAATGAGAATTAGGGGAGGGTGGGAAGAAGCAGGGACCCTTGCCCTCAGGGCAGCCACAGTTCTCTGGGGACTTGCTCACAAATTCCCCGAATTCCCCCATATTAAATTTAGAACAGTCCTCGAAACCCGAGGAGGCCGGGGGACGGCCGGGCGCCAGTGCGGGCAGCTTTCAGAAAAGGGACAGCGTGAGGGAGAGGCTGTCTGGCGTGGCCTCCTCCCCCAGCCAGGCCTCGTCCATGGGAAGGTCACGAGAGGCACTAACCGAGGCCAAACGCTGTGCAGGGCGGGGGCCCAGGCAACAGGCCAGAAGTTCCCGGGGCCGAGGCCTCGGTTCCCACTGACATCAGTGCAAGGTGTCAGGGGGCCTGAATCATTGGCGCCAGAGCCAGCACCGCCCCCCCGCCCCCCCGGGGAGGTATAGCATAGCAGAGGTATGAGGCAGCCCGGCTAGGCAAGCGGCCCCTGGCTGGGCTGGACACGGTGACTGTTTTATAGAATTAGTGAGTGAGACCCGCCGCAGGAGGAGGTGGAGATGTCATCGTCCTGGATTCCAACAGGCTGCCTCTCCACCCCCGCCCCTTCTGATTCACAAAATTCATTCCAACAGCGAAGAGAGAGAGGAGCCTTTCGGCAGGGCCAGGGGCGTCATAAACGCGGGCAATATTAATAGCTCCAGCCAGGCTGCCGGGGGGCTGGGGGGCCTGCCAGAGGCGCTGACTTACTTAGTCTCCTCATTAATGATGTGGAAAGAAGAGCGTTTACCCGAGCCTGGGGCGGGTGTTGACCTACATCAGAGCAGGGATTGCCCAAGCTGAGGACAGACCACAGGGTCCCTCCAGGGATCTGCACCCCCAGAGAGGATTCCCTCTTCTACTGCCAGGACGCCCAGGCCCCACGCCCCAGCCAGGTGTGAGCTACGTACACCAGGAGTGTCCCGTAACTAGGGGAGGATGAATCAATCTCCTTCCTGACCTGGGGGCTCAGGAATGACCCGTGTGTGTGCGTGTGCGTGTGTACGCACACACACATTTGCACATTTCTGACAACAGGATTAGCCGCACCATACCTCTCTCAAGCCAGGTGGGCCCAGGTCGGGGTACGGCGCGTCCAGCCACCCAGGGGCAAGTGCCCTCCAGGAGAGGATGGACCCTTTCCTGAACTAAACCCCTGACCTCCCTAGCCCTTCCCCCCAACCACTTCCTGCAATGAATCAAGTCTAGGGATACTAAAAACTAGGAACTCAAAAAAAGACTCCATGCACGTGCAAACACACGCACGCGCAAACACACGCACGCACACACACACACGTGTCTTTTCACTCTGTGCACAGACTGTCCCTCTAAGGAGACCAGAAATCCGAGCAGTTAGCCCACTCTGCCCCTCCCAGTCCCTTAGGTCCTGAGAACATCGTTTCAAACAGACCCCCAGTATCAGGGGGTCACGGGCAAAGGACTTTGTGAATAAGAACAGATGGAAAGGGTTTGTAGGGAGCCTGTTCAAGGCGTGCCCGGGGCCCACGGCAGACGGCCTGGGAGAACTGCCCCCCCACACCTTCCAGGAAGCCCCCCAGCTCCCAGCTGCATGGCTGCTGGCTGCCAGTGCTGGGACAGACACAGACGGAGTGGAACTGGCAGCAGCTGGGGCTGGGAGCCTGCCGAGTCCCAAGCTGCAATGAGGGAGAAACCTGTCCAGCAATGAGATCAAGGAGATGGCACCAGTGTCCCCCCAGAGAGCCTGGCTCCGCGTCCCAGGACATTCCAAACTCTGCGAACAAAACATGGGGTGGGAGGCCAGCCAGGCTGGGTCAGTGCCAGGTGGCTCCCCCATTCCCTCCCATCGGGGGGCGGTCGGGGGGCGTTGCGCTGCCCAGCAGTGGGACCAGCTGGGAACAGAGCATGCACTGCCGGGAATGCTGCCCGTACAAGTCGCCTGGGGACGCAGCGCCCAGTCACCTGCCACGTTCCCTCGGCAGGGTGCCACGTGGGGATCATCCGCCCAGGCTCTCTGAGCCGGGCCCTGGGAGGAGCGCTGTGGGCCGCGGAGCCGGCACATCCACCTGCACGGTGCTGTTCAACTCAGCAAACACCTTCAAAGCCGTGGTCGCGCTTAATTGCCCTTGAAGGAAGCCAAGCCTGGCAGGTCTCCCCGTTTCTTCGGAAATGAAGGCCCGGAGTGGAATTTGCTTGAGACCACACAGTTATTGAGAGGTCAATGCAGACTCTCACCCAGGACTGCTGCCTCCCGCTCCGAGTTCTTCCCATTACACTTTGTCCTGACGGCAGGAAGCCACCAAGACCCTGGGCTCTGGGTGCCTGACCAACCCCTAGTTCCAAAGCCTCAGAATTCAGCAAGTTCAATGCCTTCGTTCTATAAAAAAGGCAAATTGGGGTTTAAAAAAAAAAAGACAAGGGCTTGCCCATGGTCAGAGGGCAACAGAGGTGAAGGTGAGATTCTGATGAGGACGCTCCCGGGTACCACGCCAGGCAGCTGTTGCCAAGGTATCTGGTCAGCAGCCTGTGTCCATGCCTTGGAAGGTTGGAGAGTTGGGGGAAAGCCTCCTGGAAGAGGTGTTTTCCCCAACAGTCCAGTCTTCTGTGAAACCCAGTCAGGGGAGCACAGGTAGAGACGACAATAGATCGACGAAAGGAAAATTGCAAAGATGAATCAGAGGGTGAGCTATAATGCCCGTGTGACCCTGGGATGGTCACTTCCCCTCTCTAGGCCTCAGTGGTCTCATGAATACAAGGGGGCAAAGGATACTGGCTCCTGCCAGATCGTACAGTGACCCAGCAGCACAGACACTCATGGCACAGTGCTCTGAGGACAAGCCCAGGGCTCCCAGACACCGACCACACTTAGGGGCCCTCAAGTTCTAGTGGGGCACCTGGGTAGGCAGGGGTGCAGGTCATCCCTGCCTTAGCTGAGACGTGAGGCCTGAGGAGGGACCAGGTAAAGCCTCAGAGATATGAACAGTCCTGGCAGGGGCCAGAGAAGCGATGAATGGACAGGGAATAGAAAGTATGGGTGTGGGTAGCTGACGTCAGCAGGTTGGACCATATTCCATAAATGACAGGAAAGCAAGGGGATTAAGTAAGGCAAGGTCATGGTCAGGTTGACCATGGTGTGGGGGACCCTGGCCCACAGGAGTCATCGTACAGCCTGGCAGTGGCCATGAGGCTGCAGCAGAAATGGAGAAGGCTTGGAGCAAGAATCAGAGGCTGAGGATTTTTCTTCTCCACATACATCCTGGACTGTGGGCCCCTTGATGTCAAGGGAGGGGCTCTAGTGCCCAGGGCAGGCATCAAGAAGCAGGACTAGACTGAAGACCGTGTGCTGACCCTGAAAGAGCCTGGCCATCACAGCCCGCTGTCTGGAGGGGCCACCCCTGGGCTGGACCAGGTCATGCTGACCGAGGGCACAATGGCCATCTGGCTCCCTGGGCTCCTCCCAGCAGCCCCTGCTCGTGGCACAGAATGGTTCCCAGAAGTCGGTGGTTCAAATGTCCACATCGAAGCAGGGCAAAGCATGAGCAAAGGCAGATTCGAGGAGGAATTTATCCATCCTGAGCCAGCAAAGGCTCACTGAGCACTTTCTGCGTCCAGGCTCAGGGCTGGTGTGGCGGGGGTCTCAGCGGGGAGGGGCACCCAGAGGTCCATGAACCAGGTAGCCCCCAGGGGGACTGGGCAATGGGCCTCAGCATGGGAAGGGCCAAGAAGGTCAGGGCCTTAGCCGTGAAGAGGAGCTGGGAGGAAGAAGGGGCAGGAGGGTCGGGGACAGGAGCTGCTAGGGACAGCGGAGAGCGTGGGATGCTGGGGTCTGCCAGTGAGCTGGAACAGGGGAGAGGGGTCGGGGGGACCTCAGAGAGGGGAAGGGGCTCACCAGTCCAGCCCAGCTCTGGTCTAGGACCAGGACCCTGGAGCCCATCTTACCCCAAGCTACGCATCTTGCCAGGTTTCGGTGGAGACACAGAAGCAGGGTTATGGGCCATTTTCACCTTTTAAAAACCACAGACATCCACGCTGGGCACCGGAGTCAAATCTCTGGGAAAGACAGAGGCCCTGTGGATGCTTCGCCTGACGTCAGTTTGGGCTTCTCTCTGTGTCTGCGGCTTTGACAGGAGGAGGCCAGATTAGGGGGCCGAGCTAAGAGAGCAAGGGAAGGATCAGAGGCCAAGGGCAGCCTCGGGCTTCTGACCTGCCCTCCTGCGTGCAGGGGACTTGTTGGGGTGTTCTGGGGCCCTGCTGATGAGCAGGGCAGGTGTCACTTTCTGGGCAGGTGTCAGGGCCTCTGGAGTCCAGTGCCAGGATTGGGACGTCTTACTGACCTAACATTTAAGCCACGTTTGTCATGTGGGAGGCTCCACGCCACAGAAGGAGGCCCTTTGCTTACGGAGGTGGCACTGTCAGCCACTAAGGGGCAATAGATGCCTCCTTGGCTACACCTTCCCCCAGCGGGCTCCCAGGAACGTCTGTCCCGCCGGCCCCCAGGAAGGTCTGTCCCGCCTGCCCCTCCTCCCTCCCCTGCCCAGGGCAGCCCCTCCCTCCAGG
>NW_020173405.1:1312511-1407852 GCF_003031525.2 Neophocaena asiaeorientalis asiaeorientalis
TAGAAGAGGCCCCCCCCCGCCGTCCCCCCTCCAACCCTCTTGCAGACCCACATTTCTGCAGGTCAGCCCAGCTCGCCAGCACTGAGCTTCTGAGACAGGAAAACAGGCCCAGAGAGCGCTGAGGCACTCTGTGGTACCCGCTGTGTCCCTGGGCCCAGCCCAGGTATCACGACACATTTTGCTGAAGAAAGAGCTGAAGTGGACACCCTCTCCAGCCGCCAAGCCCAGCCCCAGGCCTCATTCTGGCCCTGTTATGAGGCTTCAGGAGTCAGGGAACAGCTTGAGGGGCTCGGCGGGGGCGGGTGGTCACTGGGGGCAGGGAGACAGTGGGGAGAGCACAGGGATCACCTTTAACACATACGTGCCTCAGTCAGCTCCACACAGGGTCCAGTCCACCACTGAGGACTTAGTCTGTGTTGGGGTCCAAGCCTTGACCCCAAACCCAGAGTGCCCAACACCCACCCTAGGCGAAGCCCCAGCATGACCCTAGACTGAGCCTGACACCAAACTGAACCCCAACTCCACTCTCAGACTGAACTCTAACCTGAAATATAGGTTGACACCTGAGCCCAGCCCAGGCTGAACTCTGACGTTAACCCCAACCCCGAATTGAACCTTGATCCTGACCCCAGCCCCAAATTGAACCTTGAACCTGACCCCAAGCCAGAGACCTGGCCCAGCAGAAACAGCTCAGGAAAGACTCCAGGGGGACCAGGACGTGAGCCCCTAACCTCTCTGCTGCCAGCCTGGACAGCAGGTCCCTCTGAATGTCGGGGCCGTGCAGGTATGCGGAAGAGAGAGGCAGTACAGGACTCCCAGGAATGGTGGCCTGACCCAGGGGGAGGTCCTGTTCCAGAAGGGACCATTCCTCTATGGCATTGAGCCTTCCTCCAAGGCGGACAGATCATGCCCGGCGCCAACTGGACCAGGGCCACACTCTACAGAGGGCGCTGTGCATGGGGTCCGCAATGTCTGCTGCTCACCTAACAGCAGGAAACACAAGGTTGGGGAGGAAGCGGTCCAAGTTCCCAGGGCTGGCTGGGTACTAGGGAACCCCTTCCTCCTCCCGCGTGCCCTCTGTCTCTGAATGAGGGTCCAGGGCCCAGGGGGGCCGGCCTGAGCCCCCGTCCGCATCGCCGCAGCCCCTGGCCTCTCTTCTAGCCTCACTGTGAGAACGTGTGCTTGCAGCCGCTGGGAAGAGATCAGCACGAAGGAATGTGCTGTCCAGGGTCCAGCGGACAGCATGGGCCTGCCAGAGAGAGAGTGAGCGAGGAGAGGTCGGGGAGATGGGAGCCGGGAAGGAAAACAGAGATGTGCCCGGCAGCAGGCCAGGCAGCACTGGCCTAGCCATTGTTCCCAGACCTACGGGTCAGGTGCATTGGGCCTCAGGCCAAATCCCAGCCTCCGCTCTGCATGGCCCCAGACTTCCTAGGCCTGCCTGCCTCCCTCCTGCCCCAGACCTTGACCTCCAGGGCTGGTCCAGCCAAGGAAACAGACAGACTTGTCCTCTGCGTCCCCAACCAGCCTTCTGGGTCTCTGTCTGTCTTTCGGTTCGTCTCCCCTCTCCCTGCTCAGGTCCAGGTCCTTCCACAGCCTCACTCCATCCAGACCTCTCTTGTGGAAGCTTCTGGTTTCAATGGCCTGGTAAGATAGTCCATAGGTGGGCTTTTATTATTTGATAATAGCTTTGACCCCTCCCCCCTTTGCGGTCCCCAGACTCGTAGCATCAACATCACCTGGAAGCTTGTTAGAAATGCAAATGATCGGCGCCACCACAGACCTACTAAATCAATGGTCTGTGTTTTAATAAGCTCTGCAGGGCCCTATGCTGCCCATTCAAGTTTGAACACCACTGACTTAGAGTGTGATCTTGCTTGAGTCCACAAACGCTGATAGAAATAATAAGTAACTGAATGAATGAACAAGTGAGTGAATGAGTTTCAAGAGGCCTGGTCTTATCCCCAGGCTTGAGTTGAATCGTTCCTTCTTGCCTGGCTGGCGTCCAAGAAAGCTGCAGACCGGAAGAGTTCTGGGCTGAGCAGCTGGACTCCCTCTGAGGTGGCGTGGACTCTCACACAACATCACCTGCAAAAAGCCCATCCAGCGGGCCTGGGGCCCAGGCAGATGCAAAGAGGAGCCAGAGTTGATGGGAGGAAGGGGGTCCAGCAGGTCAGTGGGATTTCGTGTCAGGAATCTGGGACCTGGGAACCAAGCAGGAGGGCACAGTTGGGGACATCCAGTAGCAGGCAAGAAGGTCCCCAGCACACAGCTGGGGTTCAGGACTCTTATGCTGGGGAAGAATTGATGAGAGAGGCCCTGAAGCAAAGTTGAGCCTCCGTTACTAGAACCAGGACATAAGATTGGGCATTGAACTTGGCTCCTTCAGAAATGTCCTAGCTGAGGTCAGGCCCGGCCCCAGAGTTTGGGGCAGAGCTGAGCCTGCCAGTGGGGTCCGGGGACTCCAGCTGTCTGGAGGGGACAGGGAGCTACATGGTAAGAACCCAGCATGTCCTGAGTCCTGGTAACTCACCCCCAAATCTGGTCTTGGAATCAGATCTCTCCCGAAGCTGGGATCGCCCTTTCCAGAACTTCACACCAACTTGATGAGTGAAATCCAACTTCCCAACTGCCTGGGTCTTGCCCAATCTTGGTCACAGATGACGGAATCATGACTCATACTTTCAAAATAAATTAGAGAGACGAACAAGGTCTGTCCTTACCTCCTTGTTCTGTCCACCTGCCAGCTCTTCTCCATTCAGTGCCAAGGAAAAGAAGGCAAATCCTGTGGCCAGATCTCCACACTTGCTTGACACCAGGGAACCTCCACTGGCCAACTTCCTCCGATGTTGAAAGGATAATTTCCCACTCGACATGATAAAAGAAGCATCTTTACCCACAGCCACCATCTCTGCTGGGTGACTTGACATTTCAAGTCCAAGAATTCCTGAGGTGTCCTCAAAACCTGCATGGCCCAAAGTATGTCCCACTTTTCCTAGGAAAGATCTCAGGAGGGAAAATGGCACCAGTATCAAATAAGTATGGGAAACACAGCACACCGGGGCTCCTTCTTAGTAGAGCAAAGTAGACACTTAAAGGCTCTGAGAAGTCCTGCAAGAGAGAAGCCTGTCTGACTTTGTCAGATCCAGTGTTTCCCCAGCTTATTGGGTCCAGAATCTTTTTTTCTCTCCCAAAACAACATTCCATGAAGCATCACTTGGGAAACACACTCAAAATGCAAAGTGGCATTGCCCACTGCCATCTTGACACAGAGGAGCTTCTTTCTGGAATTCCAGGGAGGGAAAGCAGAAGTCAGGGAAGCATCTTGTTAAAAGGCCCCAAGACAGAGAGAGCAGGGACCTTGGAGATCCACAGGGGTGGGTGGTCTGGGCATTGGGACCTTACAGCAGCAGAGGGCTCTGGGCTCTCCCGTCCCAGCTACTTGCTGAGCCACAGCTTCCCCATCTGTAACTCAGGCATTTTTTGAGACCTAAATAACATACTGCTTGGACATCCCTCTCTCAACCTCCTGGAGGCCCCATCTTCACAGCCACCTACCCTGGAAAAGGTGTCAAAGAGCAGAAGCCTCAGAGGAGGGGCAAGTTTAGCCGAGAGGGGAGGTCGGCTCTCTGCTGCATCAGAAGAGAAAACCATGGCTGGTCTGGAAAACCCAGGCTGCAAGGAAATGACAGCATCTCCAGGCATCCCCTGGGGCAGGTACAGCCTCATCCTTTGGCTGGACTTGAATCAAAGATCAATCCACCTGCCGCCCCAGCCCTGCCCAGCTGAGCCCCCTATTCTGTCTGCTCCTCGTTCCTCTGTATCCCCCTGGGCCTGACATGACCTCCCAAGCCCCACATGTGTGCTTTGAGGCTCCTGTCTTCTTAGGGATGGAGGGGAGAAAAATCCTGTTGCCGCTCCCTCCCTTCTGCCTAGACTTTTGGCTGCCTTCTGAAGCCAGACAATGCAGGGAAATGTTTGCACCCAAACAACTCCGCTGCTTCGGGAACTGCCTGGCCCTGCTCAGGAAAGCAAAATCCTGCAGCTCCACCCTGCTGCCCCCCCTCCTCCGGGGACCAGAAACCAAAGCTAACGGGGCGGCCCAGCAGAGAGGTCACGAGAGCAAAGGGGGTCACAGGCATCCCCGATGTGGTGAGAGGAGGGTTCAGGGGTCATCTGTCTCTAGGGACTGGAGCTTTCCTTCCTGCCCAGATCAGAAAGGGAGCTTTGTCCCTGACTGCAGAACATACAAAAGCCAGATTGTCAATATTTATCTGGAGAGCCGCCGCTCTGGATAAATCTGGCCTGTAGATAATGCAAATAGCACTCTGAGGTCACTTGAGAAATGTATTAATTCATTCAACAAGCATTTGCCGCACTTGGGTTCTAGGCCGAACCCCGTGCCAGGCATTGAGGATCCTGCCTCCCATGGTCTAGGGGGAGAGAGAGGCACCCAAAATGGGATAAGATGGCAGTCGGGGGCCTGCTCTGTCCCAGTTAAAGCTCCGTCTGTGAAAAGCCATTCTGGTGTCGGCTAAAATAAGGGCTTGAGGGATCCGTGCACACGCAGGTGGGGCGGGCTGGGGGAGCCCAGCACCAAATGCGCCCTCGGCCATGGCCACCTGGCTCAGTAAGCCACAGGGGGGTAAGTGCAGTTTGTAAAAGCAGAGGTCTCCGTCCCCACATCTGATAAAGACTAAATGCCCTGGCAGAAACACTTCCCATCCAGTCTGATTCTCCCCTCATCAACCCCAGCACAGCCCTGAGGTGCAGAACACCAGGTACAAACCGACAAACGTGAAAAGCAACAAGGAGATAAAGCAGATGGAAGTTGCCTGTGTCGTTGGCGCGGACACATCCACGTGTCACACTGCCATGTGGTGACCTCCAGGCATTCCTGCGCACACACTTCGGGGCTCATCAGGTTCCTGTTTCCAGCGCTGGCTGGGGGTGTGGGGAGGATGTCAGTGACCCCAGGCTCCCAACCTGACCTCAGTGGGGCTTGCACGGCAGCCTGCCTTTGAGGAAGCCTGGGCTGGATGGAAGGAGGCGGGAAGATGCAGGGGCCAGCTGCCCGCTGGGGGCAGCTCGGGTCAAGACAGCCAGCCTGCCTGTCATGGCCCCTTACGCCCACCTCCCCCTTGTGCCAGAGACTGTGTGTTTTTGTCTTTCTTGGGAGGGGGGAGGGGGGCGGCTCAGAGCCTTGAGTGATGAGTTAAGTGACAATGAATTTGCACCACATGGAGCCTGGGCTTAAGGGGTAAGTGCTTTGGTGAAACACAGCTGGGATTTCATCAGCCCCCATCCCCCAGACAGTACAAAGATAGTCTGGGCCAGGCCGGCTCTGACCCACAGGCCTGGCCCGATTTCACTGCCCCCCGTCCTGGAGAGAGGCTTGGAGTGGCCTCTTTCCCTGAATCTGGGTTTCATAATCTTTCCTTGTTATTTTGGTCGTCTGTTTGTTGACTGGCCTGGTTTGTCTGGGAGGATTCACTCCCTGACAAGCTCCCTGCTGCTTGGCCCTGAAGAGGGGCTGAAGGGGAGGAAGGGAGACCTCCACCCCCCACCCCCACCCTCTCACTGTTGGTGACAAGGCCCACCAGGCTGGAGACTGGAAAGACTGCCATGGTAACAGCTCGGGGACTGGTCAGGGAGCCCTGTGGCCTTAGAAGTGTGTGTGTGTGTGTGTGTGTGTGTGTGTGTGTGTGTGTGTGTGTCGGGGGGCCTGCACACAAGGGCGAGAGGTGAGCTTCACCCCAGCAAGAGCTGGAAGGCCACATCAACATCTCAAGTCCAACCCCATTCCTCAGAGGGGAAAACTGAGGCCAGAAGCAGGAAGTAAGTGATCCAAGGCACCAGAACCTGTTAATGGCACAACCAGGGTTCACCCCAAGGAGGCCTCCAACAGTGTTGGTGGATTGAGAGCATGGCCAAAGCCCGTCATCCCAATTCTCAGCTCAGAGGGAGGAAACAGAGGGGAAGCTGGGCCCCCGGGCAGCTGGAGAAGGAGGGCAGGCCCCCACCACCCTGAGCGCCTGTTCACCGTACTCTCCTTCCCCCGCCCCCCCATATGAATGGTGACGGCTGCCCCTGAGGGCCCCTCCCGGGGCTGGGAAGGAGCAGGGCCCAGAGGACTGCGGCTCCTAGAGGGAGAGAGATGCACCTGAGGTGAGGCCAGGGGCTGCTGGGATGGGAGCAAGACAGGGACACCCCCAGGTGAGGGGCTGGAGACGGAGCCCTCAGCCACGGCGTCCCTCAGGCCAACTAACCTGCCAGTCCAGAGTCACAGATGGAAACCTGGGCTCAGCCCGGATGCCTAGACCAGGGCTGGACCCTGCCATCCTGGGGGTCAAGGTGATGGCCCTGAGTGAGCGAGGCTGCAGGGTCACAGCATTCAAAGGCCACACTGAGGACCAGTCTCCTATCCTGAGCGCTCAGGTCACTGACCAGAGCACCGAGGTTAAGAGAGACCTGGTCCTGGGGACCAGGATGGATACAGAGCAGGTGGTCCAGGCACTGGGACCTCGGCAAGCAGCCGCAGAAGGGCCCTGGGTTCAGAGTGACCTGTGCTCCCCCCCAGGTTAATAACATAATGGATGTCAAAGGACAGCACCCCAGGGTTTGGGGAAGGGACGAGGGGCCAGGAGGGGCCACTGGAAGCCCACCTGGTGAGCCTGTGGGGAAAGCTGGGCCAGCTGGGAGGTCAGACGAGGGCCTTCTGTGCAGCCCGAGTCAGGGGCCCTGAGCCCACCTGCCCTTCTCCCAACATTCTCAGCCTGCCCGGGGGCAGAGGAGATGCTGTCAAGGTTGAACCAGCAGCTTCCTCCTCTTGCCAAACTCAGCAGTGTAGAGGCAAGTGAATCTGCGTCTTTCCAGGGGTCTCCTCCACTTGCTCAGGCTAGGGGTCCCCCAGAGAAAGCCAAGACCCCTAAGACCACAGGATGGGACCCATGTGGGTCCTTGTTGCCTTGGTCTCCCCATTCAGGGGTGGGCCAGAGCACCTCAAACGCACACAGGAAGCATGGTCTGGGCACCCTGAGCCCTTCCACTGCCCCCTGCCCCATGGACTCAGGGACCCAGCCTGTCCAGAACCCCCTGGCAGCCTGGCTTCCCTCCCCGCTCACTTCCAGAGGGTTTCCGCTCCCTTTCTCTCCCATTGTTTTCCTCCTCGGCCCCCGGCCAGCCCCTAAAGGCCAGGCTGAGCCTGGTTGAAGCCAGCCCAGCTAGGGTACAGGGGGCATCGGTCTGGGGCTCTGGGAAACCTGGCCTGGGTAGGTTTCTTCCCAGCCCTCTTGGCAGGGGCGGGAATTAGGGGCTCAGTGAGGGGTGGGGGTGTCAGACAGCCCTAGATTTGAATCACTTAGCTGTGTGGAGAAGTGATTTACCTTCTCTGAGCCTCAGTCTCTTCATCTGTAAAATGGGGGTGATAATAACACCTTCCTGACACAGTTGTGGGGATTAAGTGAGATATTCCATTATGGCCAAGCCCTCACGGTGGTGACTGGAACAAAGGAAGTACCCAGTGAGGATGGCTGCTTTGTTCGTGCCTAAGACGGGCAGGAGCTCTGGGTGAGAGACGTTATTAGAAGGTACCAGTGGGACAAGGAAGATCTGTCTGAGTTGTCCACAGATGAGGCCCATGGCCCCAGAATGCCCTCTCTTCCTGCTGTCTGCTTAGCTCCTCTGGCAGGTCAGGTGGCAGCAGAGGTGGACAGAGGGAAGGCCCCTACACACGTTCACATCCATGGAGAACGCCAGCCCCAGCCCTGGAAGCTCTGAGTGACCCTCCAGAAACTGCCCCCACCTCAGGAGCAGGTGTCGCCCCAGGACACTGGCCACAGAGCAGGTAGGCTCAGGGCTGACCCTCACAGCCCTAGCAGCCCCAGGTTCTTGCCTTCCAGGAGAGCCTGGGGAACCAGCAAAGCCTGCCTTTGACTTTGCAAGGCTTGACAAGGCAGGGGACCACCCTTGGATGCCCGACACCTCATCTGAAGGCCTGGGGGACAGGACAGGATGACCCCTGTAACTGAGCTGGTCTGCTTCCCCTCCTGGGCTGGGCATGGCAGCATCCCTTCTCAGGGTCTCAGAGCCCTCAGCGCCCCACGCCCCAACCGCATCCATCTCTACCTCTGCTCTCTGTCTTCCCCACCCACCCCACTTGCAGAGTGGCAGGGAGGAGCAGTGGTTAAGGACACAGACTTTGGAGGCAGACCACCCGGTTTGAATCCCAGCTCTGCCACCCGCCCAACGGCTGAGGGGACCTTAAGCCTCAGGCTCCCGTCTGTAAAATGGATTAATGATAACAACAGTACCCATTCCAGGGAGGCTGGAATGAGTTAATACAAGTAAAGGCCTCAGAACTGTATCTGGCCCCTGGTGAATACTCAGTAAATGTTGCCCTCATTTTTTATTTGTGTCTCCGTCTTGCATGTTTGTTGACTCAGATTTTCCATGAGTACGGAGGTGCACGAGGAGGCATGAAGCTCTGTGGTCTAAACTGCGTGTCGCTCCCTGGGCCTCCGGGCTGGAGGCGACGGCAAATGAAGGATTCCTTTCAACTGGGGCCAGTGATGCTCCAGTAAAGCTTGACCACAGGATGCAGAACCGGCGGCTATGTGCTCACATCCCAGGCCCCGGAGGCTGGGCCGGCACCAGAGCGGAGGCCATTCTGGGCGGGGAGGCAGCGAAGCCCTCAGCCCCGGGCCACAGGCTGGCAACACTTCTCTGCATGCCCAGTGCCTCTCTCCCCTGCTTCCCCCAACCCCACCCTCCATACCAGATACCTGGCCTCCACCCATGGTAGTTTGTGCCTCCTGTCGTAGAAGGCAAGGAGTCTCAGAATTCTAGATGATTGGAGTTATAGGGTTGGAGTATAGTGATAGAAAGCTATCTAACACAGCTTTGGGCTCTTTATGAGAATAGCCTCTGCCATCTTCCTGACGGTAAGCAGCCCTGCCAGCTTGGATCCCCCTGTGACAGGGAGCTCACTACCAAGATCACTTGAGAATCCCACATTCTTTCACTCCTTAGGGTCCTATGGCCCCGGTGGGGTTAGAAGGGTCGTGTCCCCCATTGAGGAAGAGCCAGTCCAGGCCAGCACTGGGCAGTGCCCATGGCGTGAGAGTTTCCTCCAACCCAGACCTGCCTTCTCCCCCCCACCCCGGGAGACCCCATGCTGTGTCTCTGCCCCAGGAGCCCCTTGCCCCGAGGTGGTCTGTCCCACATACCAGCCCCAGTTCCCTCAGGCCACCTGCTTTTCCAGGTTCTCTTCTCTGAGTCTGGGGCCTCTGGAGACATCTAACCCCATCCTGCCAAGCACATGTATTGGCAGAGAAGGGGGTAGAAAGGAAGTGACAGGTGGGCACATCATGTGAGGTGTGCTCCGTGACAGGGACCCAGTGAAGTCCCATTGTCAGCCCATGGGTGGTTCACCCTGCAGCACCCTAGGCACCCCAGGAGGGGGTGGGCAGGCAGGCAATCCTGGAGGCCCTCCAGGCTCTTTCAGACAATGCCACGTGGCTGCCGTCACCACTCCCATCAGGGGACATGTGTCTACATTATGTCAAAACTCAGCTATGCCCAAGGCAGCCCCCAGGAGAAGCCCTGTGAGCTATGACATCAGAAGGGAAGAGGGAGCCCTCTACACACCGGAACCCCACCTCAGGGCAGGGCACTCCAGGCAGCACCAACTCCACTCCCTCTGGGCGCGGGGTGGGGCGGGATGGCCACAGGGCTCTGGCCTCCAGATGTGCTGGCTGTGGAGACACAGCAGAGCAGCAGCCAGGGGCCAGATGCACTGCGTTAACCTGGGAGCAGGCTCTTCGGGACCCAAACGCTCCATGTTTAGCCGCTAGCCGGCTTTGGGCTCCAGATGTGGGCCTGGGGTGGGGACGGGACGCAGCTCCAGATGTGTGCGGTCACAGCAGGAGGGCCCTGGGGCTTTGAGGCCTGGGCCAAAGGGCCTCCCTCCTCACACCCTCTTCAGCACCCCGAACCCTAGCCCACAGGCCTCGGGGCCGAGAGGGATTCAGGATTCACAAAAACTTGGACCCAGGAGCCACAGCGCCCAGAGGCCCCTGCCTAATTTCATGAGCAGGGACAGGGCCCAGGGACCTGCCCAGGGTCATGCAAGTCAGGGACAGGCAGGACCCCAATGGGAACAAAGGGTCTGAAGTCCCTCAGACTACAGGCAGCTTGTTGGGGGGTGCAGCTTCCAGGGCTGGATGCCTGCTTCTCCCCACCCCTACCCAGATACTCTCAGCCACAGACTTAGGTGACCTAGGACTTAGCTGGGGCAGCAGTGGGAGGGGATGCTGCCCTGCCCGTTGAGGCAGCGTCCCTGGGGTGCGGGGACACAGTGCAGCCCCAGGAGAATCTCAGAGGATGAAACCTTGCTCCGGAGGCCCCGCCCCTCGGCCTCCTCCTCCAAACAGTGGTGCTCCGCTGGGGACAGGAGCCCAGCTAGGCAAAAGACCCCAGACCACTGCGCCCCTCTGCCCCTGACCCAAGGCACTCAGCCACCAAGCTGGAAAGAGGTGCTTCTGGGGACTTCCCTAGCGGTCCAGTGGATAAGCCTCCCTGCTTCCCCTGCAGGGGGCACGGGTTCGATCCCTTGTCTGGGAACTAAGGATCCTGCATGCCACGTGGCAGCGGCCAAAAAAAAAAAAAAAAAGGGGAAAAGAGGTGCTTCTGCTCACTGAGCACAACTGTGTGCGAGCCGTGTGCAAACTCCTTACCTGCCACCTAGGTTCCCACAGCTCCTGTGTGGGGGCGGTGTCCCCATCTCGGAGAGGGGAGCTCCCGGAGGAGCCCGGGCTGGGCCAGGCAGGGCTGGAGGACCAGGGACCAGCCCCTGGCCCGGGCTTGGGGGTCTGCAGGCTGGGGGATCAACACAGTGTCTGAGGAAAGCCGTCCTAAGGGAGCCCCGAGGGGGTACCGTCCCTGGCCTGGCCCTCCTCTCCCAACATAACGCATCTGTCCTTACGATGGGACAGCCTAGAGGAGCCCAGAGGCCCCTGCGGCAGCCCCTCCTCAGTGTCCGGAGCCGCCCTCCACCACGCCTTCCAGCAGACCCTAGCAGTGCAGCCGAGAGGGCAAGGCTGGAGGCCGAGGGCAGGCCCTCAGAAAGCCCCTCTTCCTCTTCAAGCTTCAGTCCCCACATCTGCACAGTGGCCCCAGCTCTGGACCCTTGAACCAGGAGGGCATGGCGGCCACAGTGGGCAGAGGTTGGCGGTCAGGCCCACCTGACCACAGCAACTGCTGGGAATCCCAGCCTAGAGGAGGCCTCTGGGCCCGGACCGAGGAGAGGGGTGGGCAGGCCCAGCTGCCCCGAGGCGAGATGCACTAACAGGTTATGTCAGGCGATTGCTCTGGAGAGGGGGCCGCGCCTCTCAGCTCTGGCAGCCCCACCTGGGGCCCGCGCCCAAGAGCTGGGGCCTGGAGAGTGATGTTGGCTTGACTCTGCGTGCAGCATGAGAGCTGAGGAGGGGGCTGCCAGGCCCTGAGTGGAGAAGCCTCATTAAGCCGTGGTAGCCCAGAAGGCAAGACACGGATGAGCCCCACACCCTGTCGGACCCCTGCTGGGTGGTAAACACAGACACACCCTCCGTGGGATGCAGGGTCTGTCCAAGCTTGGTGGGGAACAGAGCCCTGGGATGACCCCCAAGCCTCAGGCGGGTCCTCTCACATCCCCTCACTTCCTCCTCTGCCCAGAGCCCCACCCCGGGACTCCAGGATCCCATCCCCTGACTTCTCATCCCATACTCTTGCTGTTCTGCCTAGGGTCTGCCCAGTACTCCCCCATCCTCCGAGATGCACCTTGACACCACTGGCCCTCCTGGGGTTCAGATGGGGTCAGGAGCTGGAGGACAGGGACGGACCTGAAATGAGCCCCGCTCTGAGGGCTGTGGGCTCAGGGGGTGACTAGGATCACAAGGAAGTAGATGGGTGCTCAATGCAAGGGGTGGGGGGGAGGTCAATGAAAGGCCAGGGACTTAGGCCTGGGGCTGAGGAGGAGGGTCCCTCACAATCACGGCTGGGCGTCCAGGGCCCTGTGTGTCTTGGCCGAGCGGGACCCCTGGGCCGCCAGGTATGTAACAATTCCAGCCATTTCCTGCCCTATTAATGAGAAAGGGGCTGATATAAATACACGCTCAGCATAAATAAATACAGGCCAGGCCTGGGACTGCATAGCAGACAGATTGCGTGGAGCTGCTGGCCAGCCCTGCAGCCAGTCCCCCCACCCTGCCCGCACCTCCCGCCCACCCTCCCCCACTTGTTTTCCTCCATCAGGCCAGGGCCCCTCCACACTCTCAGGCCTGAGACAGATGGACTGATCACCCACCCTCTCGACCTCAGAACAAGGTTCCCGTGGCCCCTGGGAAGGCCGCATGCCCAGGAGAGGGAGCTGCGGTTCCCAGCGTCTCCCACACCAGGCCTGGTACAGTTCATGCACAGGCCCAACATAGCCCAGTGAGGCCCAAGGCTACGGTTGTACCTGTTCCCAGGTGGGGAAACTGAGGCTCACGTGATTAAGGACTTGCCCAAGGTCACACAGACGAGGTGGTGGGTCCAGGATTCAAACCTGAGGCTGCCTGACCCCAAGAGGCCTCTGATCTTCCCACTGCCTGTGAGGAAAAGCCAAGGGCAGATTCACACCTTCCTCCCTTCTTCCCAAGCCCTGGCCCCCTGACACCAGGGTCCCTGGAAGGCCCGGGAGGACTTATGTTCAGGGCCTGGAGGTGTAAGCTTCACGCAGCCAGATCTCAGCTCACGTTAAGAGCCCAACGGAGCTGCACAGGCCGGCCCCTCCTGTCCAGCTGGCGACCAACTAACTCCCAGCTGGGGCGTCCAGGATATTGGGGTCCCCTGAACGCTGGCTGTCTCACCGGGGATCACCAGGTCACCGACATTGCACAGACATGGAAACTGAGGCCCGGAGGGGAGGCCTAACGATACGTATAGTGTGACTGGATCCCTCTCAGTACAACCTACAGGTGCACTGAGTACATGCACGCAGGTCTGCATCTATATTGTGACTGGAGAGATATTCCACACACAGCTGACCCTGTTTCTCAGAAGTTTAGAACCAGAGAAAAGGAAAGAGTTTTACCTTAACATCTCATCTCTGTACTTCAGGTAATTAAAACAACAACAACCACCTTTTTTAGTAGAAGGAAAAAATACCCCCCCTCCCCTCACCCCCCATGACCCTCCACCCCCGTCCACTGCCAAGGGCTGCACGAGTCCCATCACTGGTCCCCAGCTCCATCCCGGATCTTGTCCTCTCTCCCAGGTGGCACAGGTACTTGCCACCTCCCTCCATTCTTGGCCTTTGAGGCCCCTCTCCACCTGCTCCCTGCCTCCCAGCTCCCCCACCCCCAGGCCACAGCGCTGTCAAGGACCATCTTGGTCCCTGGCAGCTCAAAGGCCATTCAGATCCACAGGCCTGCTCTGGGGCCTCCTTCCCATCCCCCCCCGTCCCCACCTTCAGCAGTGGGCCAATGTCACACACTTCTGCCCTCAGCTTTCCCTGCGTGCTGTGTGTGGGTTCTGGAATCCCAGTTGTGCTGACCCCTTCACCAGGACCTTGCAGAGCCTTCCCCAGCAGGTGCTCTGCCTGGTCGGCCAGCTGGGAGCCCTTCAGAGTCTCCCCACGGGGGCAGGCCAGGCCTGCCCCCTCGGACTCGGAAGAAGGGCCTGGAAGTTCACCCCACACCCACCCTGGGCCATCTGCAGGTTTACATGAGAGGCAGGGCAGGAATCCAGCCCTAACTTCCCTGGGAACCAGAATGGAGAAGGAGAAAGCAGGGCAGAGCTCTCTAGAATGTCTTCCCACACTCACACCACCGTCAGGCTTGGCAATGAGTAAGGGTGATCGCTAACTCCCAAGAAACCGTCCCTCCGCTCCTCTCACAGAATCACTCACCTAAGAGCGCCGTCAGGGGGATCTGGCCCACTGCAGCCTGAGCTTGCATTGGCTACGTCAGCACCCCTTCAGTGGCACCTGAGCAGCTAGGGCTGAGCGCTGAGATATCGGGTGTTTCCCCCTCCCTGGAGGAGATGGATCTGCGGATGGATTTGTGGGTGAGTGGGTGGATGGATGCGTAGGTGTGTGTGTGGGTGGATGGATGGATGGATGGATGGATGGATGGATGGTTGGATGGATGGATGGATGGTTGGATGGATGGGTGGGAAAATGAGTGGCCAAGTATGTGAGTGGATGCATGGGCTAGTTTCAGGCTGGCCCAGGAGTAACTACTCCTCAAAGGAATTTTCTAAATCTCTGAAATGTGAGGCCCTGGCACCCCCCAGAGGCCAGAGTCTCTAACTACCCATCATCCCTAAAGCCTTGAGCACCATGTCTTGAGAAGCAGGGACATGGACCTCGATGAAGTTAGGGGTTCTAGGAAATGAAGAAACCTTGGGTCCGGTGCTGGCCCTTCCCCTGACTTACTCTGGGACCTTGGGAAGGTTCAACCTTCTGAGGCTCAGTTTTCTCATCTGGGTACCTGTGCTGGTAAGTGGTTTAAACAAAATTATGTGTGGAAAGTGTCTGCAAGGGTTACCTGGCACATGTCAGGTGCTCACCGGAGGTAACTTCCTTCCCAGAGGCGGTCCTAGGACACGCATGCACCCACACACACGCCCGAGTGTACACGCACACACATACACACACACCCCCAGCGCAGTACGGAAGAGGGACAGAGAGTGAGACCCTAGGCCGGATCAGACAGGAGAGGCAGATGGGCACACGTTTATTCTACAGGAGCTCCAGGCTCTGGCAGAACTGGCCCAGCCTCGGGGGCCAGGGGCTCAGGGAGCGGGGACTCACACAAGAGCCCCAAGGCCTTCTGGGGCTCAGCCTCCTGGGCCTGGGCCAGCTGGGCTGTGTGCTCAAAGGCAGCCTGCAGCAGGTGGGAGGCGAGGCAGGTGGTCCAGGTGACAAGGTAGGCCAGGTGCCAGGAGGTGAGCGCTGCCATGCTCTCCACACCGCAGTGCAGACGCTTCAGCACTGCCGATGTCCCCAGCACTACGCAGTTCTCCAGCAGAGCCTGGGGTGGGGGGGCAGGTGGATGGGCAGGTGACGGCCAGCAGCTCACACGCTGTACTACCCGGTGCCAGCCTCTGCCTCCGCCCAGCCCAGGCCCAGTGCCCCAGGCCTGCCCTCCCCAGCCTGCCCCACACCCACCCCACCCACCTTCCCGGGCAGCCGGCCCAGGCTGCAGCAGGGGGCTTTCTGGCACAGTCTCCAGGTCGGCAGTAGCAGCTGCCCGGCAGCCAGCATCAGGCCGTGCAGATATGACAAGAGCAGGTCTGTCCAGGTGGCTGCAGAGAGGCCCAGCTGCTCCCAGGCACCCAGCCGCTTCAGGGCCAGGCCCGAGGCCCGGGCACAGCCCAGCACGCCTGCCCACACCAGCCTGGGCGCCCGACGCACCAGCCACACGGGGACTTCTATCAGTGTCAGCCCAGCCTGTAGAACCCGGCCCACGGGGCAGGCTGAGATCTTGGCGGGTGGGTGGGACCCCTGGGCCTCCTGGGTCAGCCCTGACAGCCAGTGGTTAAAGAGGGTGGTCTTGAGGGACAGGAAATTGCAGAGGTGGGCCCGGTTCTGGGCCAGCTGCAGGAGGAGGAGACAATCACCACCGTTGCCACTCACCTGCAGCGGGAGCCCTCCCTGTCCCAAGTTTTACTGTGGGGGTGGGGATGCCAGGCTGCCCTGGGCCGTGCCCTCCCCCCTCAATCCCCACCCCCCCAAGAACGATCTTTATCTGTCACTTGGAAGGACTCCATTCTCAGGAGGGAGCTTTAGAGGTGTTTCATATTATATTTGATTTTCTTTCCTTTGGGTTGTTTTTGTTTGTTGGTTTGTTTTGTGCTTTGCATTTTGTTTTTGTAGCACTAGGCGGCTTGCGGGCTCTTAGTTCCCTGACCAGGGATCGAACCCAGGCTGATGGCAGTGAAAGCACTGAGTCCTAACAACTGGACCACCGAGGAATTCCCTTTCCTTTGGGTTTAAATGGTTATTTACAAACCTCCAGACTGAAAGAGGTTGATTTATTATCATCATCATCATTATATAAGGAATGACGATTGCCCTCAGCCCTCTAATCCTGCAGGATTTTTTTTTTTTTAAACATCTTTATTGGGGTACAATTGCTCCACAATGGTGTGTTAGTTTCTGCTCTATAACGAAGTGAATCAGTTATATATATACATATTTTCCCATATGTCCTCCCTCTTGCGTCTCCCTCCCTCCCACTCTCCCTATCCCACCCCTCCAGGCGGTCACAAAGCACCGAGCTGATCTCCCTGTGCCATGCGGCTGCTTCCCACTAGCTATCTACCTTACTACGTTTGTTAGTGTGTATATGTCCATGACTCTCTCTCGCCCTGTCAAAGCTCACCCTTCCCCCTCCCCATATCCTCAAGTCCGTTCTCCAGTAGGTCTGCGTCTCTATTCCCGTCCCACCCCTAGGTTCTTCATGACATCCTTTTTTTCCTTAAATTCCATATATCCCGCAGGATTTGAACCCAGGGCATTTCCTTCTCCCAAGCACCTGGGATTCCTTCTTATCAGTTGCCTCTTGGTGTCATGAGGGCAGCTGGGGACAAAGGCAGTGCCATTAGGGGTAGACAGATGTGAGGCATAGGGACAGTGACAGAATGAATGACTGACCTACTGTGAGGGGTAAGGGGGGGGAGCACAAGAAGATGTCCAGATTCCTGTCCTGGGTGACACGGTAGATGTGACGTCTCCCATCCACTGGGAGAAAGAGTGGGCCTGGATGGGGAAAGAGGCTGGAAATGAGACTCACTGGAGTTCTGGAGCTGAACAGCCCCTCGTCAGAGCCCTAAAGCCTCTAGCCCCAAAGCATCGCCAACCCACCAATCCAGACCCCACATGCTCCGGTCCAGAGGACCACCTGGAGCCCTAGGGGACAGTGGTGTGGAAGGCAGTCACCCGGGGTTGGCTGTGTGCCCCACTGTGGGCGGGATCAGCAGAGCCAAGGGGGTGGAGCAATGCTGAGAAAGGAAGGAGGTCCAGGGGTCCAGCTAGGAGGGGAATCAAGATGGAAACAGGAGCTGCACCTCCACCCCTCAGCTCATGAGGTAGAAACCAGGAAGGAGAGAAACCTGTTATATCCCACATGATCCTATAAGATAGGCTACAGGAGAGGGAACTGAGGCTCAAAGAGGTGGAGCAATTTGCCCCAAGTCACACAGCTAGAGTAGAGCAGCTGAGATTCCAATCCAACCATGTCTGTCTCTCTACTGCCCTGTGTAATCTCCCCTTTCTCTGCCACAGGAGCAGACCCAGGGGACCCTTTTCTGATAACTCAGCCCACTGAGGAGTTGTGATTTGGAGACGTGACCCCAATGGTCAGCATTTGCATGTTTGAAAAAGACAGATGGGAAGGGCAAAACTTAACCCACAGGAGTGACCCTCTATAGAGAAAATTCTAGCACTGTGGCTTGTGGGTGGGGCTTCTGAGAACTGTCGGCTTACTCCGGGAGGGAGGCAGCCACCTTGTTTCACCTGTGGAGTCCAGCAGCTCTGAGGTGGCCCTCACCCCCTGCCCCCCAAACCCCACTCACCAGTGCGGAGAGCTTCACCACCACCAGCAGAGTCCCCAAGAGGCTGGATCTGACCGGAGGGACGGACTCCATGTCTGTCCCTCCCATCCCTCCTCCAGGTGGGAAAGGCAGGGTGACCTCACAGATACTGCAGGGTGGGGGCCAAGTTACCATGGGGACCCAGCTGCCGCAAAAGCCTCTCCTTTACCTGCCTCCCATCCCACTGCTGAACGGAAACTGGGGTATTTGTCTTCCACATCCCGTCGACTTCCTAACTGGAGACTGCTCCCGGGGACATCAACTCCACGAACCTCCCATCCACCCAGCACAGGCGGCCAAGGCAGCGCGTGGGTGCTGTGCCTTCCCACGTCCTTCCAAATCCCGAAGGAGCAAAGGCCTGGGATATAGAAATCTTCACCCCCAGGGCCTCAGGTGACAAAATGTTTGGAGGCAGATGGAAGCCTCAGCCACCCAAAACTGAAATCTCCTAACTAACCCTCCCCCCGCCCGATCCATCCTTCTTGCATTTTGCTAAAGGTTGGTCCCCAGTCACAGAAGCAGAGAAGTGCGGCTGTGACCTTTATTCTACGATGTTAGTGATGTGTCAGTGGGTTCTGAGATTCAGTTAGAGGAGGGCAGGAGAGAGAAAATGTGCCCACAAAAGGTCTCAGAGGATCCTGGAGAGAGGCATTCTCAGAGGGAAAAGGGGCACTTGGCTGAGTGAAACCCCTCAGGGCCACAGGCTGCCTGGAGCATCTCAGGGAGGTTTCTGGAGCCATGGATCAGAGTCAAAGGCTTAGAAATCTGGGAGAATCCAGAACCTTGATCACAGCGTTTCCTGCATTGTTTTCCTGTCTGGGTCCCAGCAGATGCCCCAAGATGCTGCAAGATGAGGCTCTCACACTTTTTAGAAATTTTTTAAAGACGCCCTCTGGTGGCAGGATCCTGTGAGTGCAGGGCACCGTGAGCAGAGGGCCCCTCTGCCCTGGCACACAGCGCGATTTCGGTCTCACTACCCTCCTCGGCCAGGACGCTTGTGCAGGATACGACCCGCCCAGCTGTACATGGCAACCTGCCATAATGAGTCCCTGGAAGGTCAAAGACAACCTTTGCCCAGGGCAAGTCCTGTTCACCCATTTGTTTCCTCCCCACGGGGCAACAGCAGGGGCCCAGAGGGTAAAGCGTGCAAAGTCCCTCCACTCTGTCCTCTGCCCTTGCCCCTCCCCTACCCACCCTCTATGTCTCCAACGCTGTGTCCCTGAGGGGTCGCTGAGGCTTCAGAAAGGCCACCTTGAGCTAAGTTTTGAAGGATGGGTAGGAGTTTTCCAGAGAAGAAACTATGAAGGATGGTCCGGGCAGAGGGAACAGCATGACTCCAACAATTCAGTATTACTAGAGCATAAAGTAGGAGGTGGGAGGAGCACGAGGTAGATGGTGAGGTCAGCAAGGACCACATGGGTCATAGAATATTCTATCAAATGATAGGAGCCATCAAAAAGCCAAGGCAGCAAGGCACTGGACATCAATGGGGGCTTTACAACAGTCCCTCCAGCTGCATGAGGAGGCCAGACTAGGGCAGAGAAGGGCTCTTGGGGGGAAAGGGGGAGATCTGATAGGAACCCACAACAACAAGCTCTCCAGGTACGAGATGATGGCAGCCAGGACGGGGGCTGAAGTGGCCAGATGCCAGAAACGTGTGGAAGGTGGAACTGACAGAGTTAGAAGCTGTCAAGAATGGTGAAAGGTCCAAGATGGTACCCTACTTGCAAGCTACCAGTCGGCCTGCTGGGGTTTCTTGGATGCTGGTAGAAGGCACAAGATTCATGGGTCAGAGAGGATGGACAGTGTATTACAGCACTAGCAGTAAGCTGGAGTATAAGTATTTTGCTTTGGCTCTTTGAGTCCCAAATCCCACAGGGTGACATGAAAAGGGGCAGATGGTACCTGTACACTGGGTGGGTGAATCACAGAAGAGGAACCCTGAGCTTAGGGAACCCCAATCTTTTCTGATGGGCAATAAGCAAGCCTGCCCTTTGCTCCTGAGAGAGACATTATTTTTATCATGCTGGACCATGCCTGTGCTTTGAGAAGAAGTTACATATTCCAAGCCATGCTGGAAAAGCTCGCCCAGAACAAAAAGCAACCGATTCCTCTGCAGAAACACAGGAGACCTGTGGGGAATTGTTTCCCAGCAGAAGTTTGAGGAAAGAGAGGTAAAGCGAGGCTGGGGTCAGGGGATCCTCCTCAGAATGCTTGGGCAAAGGGTATATGGAGGTACTGCCCACTAAGGTGGGGGTTGGAGGAGGAGCGGGTTTTGGGAAGAGCCTGATTGCTGGGAGTCAGATGATGGGGGCTGAAACTAGCATTTGCAATTTGTTTTCCATCCTGTCTCTCCTCCCCTCTTTGGCTTGCCCCCCACCATGACCCCTGTTAAAAAGAAACAACAGGCCCCAAATGGAGTCACTTGTGCTAAGCCCCTCCAGGACTTAATATTTAACCTAATTGCAATTTCAGCCCCCAGGAGTGGAATTTTAAGCCAATGCATCTGGAATTTCCTGGTCAGCACTAATGAGGTAATCTGCCTAAGACCCCCTGCCTTCCTCTAGGGGAAGGTGACCTGGCTCGAAATAATCCACCTTCTTAATTTCCTTGTTCCACCCTCCTTCTGCCTATGAAAGCCTTCCGTTTTGTATAGCTCCTCAGAGCACTTTTCTACTTGCTAGGTGGGATGCTGACAGTTCATGAATTATTGAATAAAGCCAATTAGATCTTCAAATGTACTCAGTTGAATTTTGGCTTTTAACAGATTTGGTGGCAGTGGTGGGATCCAAAGTGAACTTCTGATGGCTTTTGGGGACAATGAGAAAGACAAGTTTGGTACCCGGACACCCCTTTTTGAGTTCACTGTCTTTCTCAGCATTTCTGAAGCCAGGGGAAGTTCCTCATGACTGTGAGCTCTGCTCTCTTTGCGTCAAGCTCCTGGTCTAATTGGCTTTCCAGTTAGTTCCCCATTTGTTTGGAAACCCCAGCCCTTGATTCTGTCCCCAGATTCCATGTTGAGAACTGCTGGTGATTTAGTCTGCAGTTTCCCATTTGTTCGGAATCTTTCCCCAAATTCCACATTGGGAGCTGCCATGGCTACCGTAGTTCCCCCATTTGTCTGGAATCAGGCTGCCGTCTTCATTTGCTGAGGTCTGCTGGTTCACTGCTTTCCCCCATTCCAAAGTTCCCCAGGAATTGTTGGTGGTTACCAGCTGGAGTTGGACTGGGTCCAACTGGAGCTGGACTAGGTCCAGTAAAGACTATTGCTAACAGGAATCTCAGAAGCCAAAAAGTTGCAAAACTTGGTGGGTGCTCTGCAAACACTGGAGACATCCAAATCAAATTGGCTAGGAAGAGAAGTAGCTAACATCAAAGTAGACTGTTTCCGCTCAGGACACTGGATCAAGATTTTATACTTTAACTAAACATGAAACTGTCTCTTCTTCCTCTCCTTTACCCTGGCATTGGCCTGGAAAGATAATGTCATCACCCATATCTTCCAGGCCATTGCTAGGGGGTGTAAGCTCTGGAATGTAGAACAATTTTTTATTTCAGGCTGGAAGATTCTCACCCCATATGCACTAAAAACCTGAATGACCCCTGGCTTAGGAGTAAATCCAATGGGAGTATGATCAGAAACCTCTCCTTAACTCTTGAAACATTGCCGATTCCGTTGCTAAGACACTAGCTACCCAGCAAAGATCCTTAGACTCTCTGGCCAAAGTTGTTCTTTATAACAGGATTATCTTTTAGCTGAGCTGTTCTGAGGCCAACACCACCTGCTGTACCTAGAATGAACACTTCTGGGGAAGCTGAAACTCAATTACATAAGATCACTGAGCAAACGACTTGGCTTAAAAAGGTGACTCCTTCAATGGAGTCCTTCTTTGATTAATTTTTTTTCTTTTTTTTTTTTTTTAAACATCTTTATTGGGGTATAATTGCTTTACAATGGTGTGTTAGTTTCTGCTTTATAACAAAGTGAATCAGCTATACATATACATATGTTCCCATATGTCTTCCCTTTCTTTGATTAATTTGACTTTGATTGGTTTGGGTCTTGGAGACCCATGGCTCCCAAGTGCACTCTTAACATTGGGAATTATCCCGCTTATAGTTATAATAATATCCCTGGTGCATTTCATTCTCTCTAAAGCTTTAAATGCATATTTACAGCTGCTAATCACCAAGCAAATCTCCCTAAGACTGGACCTCAAAAAAGGAACAAAGAGAATGATTGACTAAAAAATTGTGAGTCTGGAGTTGTGCAACCTGTGAATACGACACAGATTTATCAACAAAGCAGCATCACCAAAAACTGAAAACTACAGAGCAGTAGGTGAGTGGTCCTAACGCTTAAATTTTTGATCACATCTCTCAGTTATGTTGAGAGTTTGATCAAAGTGGGGGGCAGTTGTTAGAGAGAAACTACAGGCCCAAGATGGAGTCACTTGTGCTAAGCCCCACCAAGACTTAATGCCTAACCTAATTGCAATTTCAGCCTCTCTCAGGAGCAGTGTTTTAAACCAATTAGTCTGGAATTACCTGGTCAACACCAGTGAGGTAATCTGCCTAAGACCCTCTGCCTTCCCCTAAGGGAAGAAGACCCTGCCTAAATTAATCCACTGTCTTTACGTTCTTGCCCCACCTTCCTTCTGCCTGTAAAAGCCTTCCATTTTGTACAGCTCCTCAGAGCACCTATCTACTTGCTAGGTGGGATGCTACCCTACTCATGAATTTTTGAATAAGGCCAATTAGATCTTCAATTTTCTCAGTTGACTTTTGGTTTTTTAACACTTGGCATCACCATACCCAGAATTCCACTGTCACTAAGGCTGAGTTGATCATCCTTTACATCATCTTGACCAAACTCCCTGGACCATGTGGCCCAGGCAGGAGCTGGAGACCTCATTCTGCCCCACTGCCCCCAGGGCTGCACCTCAAGGTACCTCTCAAGCTCCTTTAGGATGCCAGGCCCGGGCCTCAGTCTCAGCTCCAATCAACTGTCCTCCACCCTCACCAGGGCCCTCATATTGGTCCCCAAGCTAGATTATAGCAAGGCTTCTCTGAGGCTCTCAGACCACAGGAGGGAGGAACACAGAGGGCTGGAAATCTAGTAACAGAGGTCAGAGATGGCCCCTGGAGTGTAAAACCAACACAGGACCTCCTCCTAACCTAGCTCAGGGAAGGGCAGTCCCAGCCATGCCGTCCCACGGGCCAGAAACCCCAGAGTCAGAGTCACCCCATCACCTTCCCTCCTAATCTTCATGTCAAGCCACCTCTGAAGGCCGGGACCATGAATCTTGTTCACTACTGTGCCCTAGGCCTAGAACAGCGCCAGGTGCATAGCAGGAACTCCATAAATATTTGTTGAATTAATAAATGAATGAATGAGTAATGGCCTCGGAGATCCCCACCTGCCAGGCTGGAATGAAAGCAGCAGGAGCTGCTGCAGAAGGAGCCCCCCCCGCTTGGATCCTTCAGTAGGGACCCCTCTACTCCTTTCTCTTTCCTACTCATCACTTAGGTCCAAGGCTATCCATGTACTATTGTGCTATGTGGTGTCGGGCAATACCTCCACTCCCTAATGGGATGGACCTGGTGGGATAACCGAATTATCAGTGGCCGCTGCCTTGCCTAACGCCAGGGGGCGCCATTCCCCAGTCCCTGCCCGTCTCCGCGGAGATTTTCCTCCCCGACCCAGGACCGAGGTCGAGAGAGGCAGGAAGCCCGCCTTCGACTTCTCGCAGTCCCAGGGGCTCTCAGGTGCGCTCCCTGCAGCTGCAGGACGGCGGCGCGACCGCACGGGGGCAGCAAACACCAGGGGCGCGGGGGCCCGCCGAACCCGAGCGTGCTGCGCAAATTGATGCAAAGTTTTCCGTCGCTGATTTTGTCCCTTCTCAGCCTGCGACAACAACCTTGCGTCATTCCGAGGAGCTCGCCCGGTGCAGGTCCCGTCCTGCCTGGGTTGCTGGAGGCTAAACCACCGAGAAATGTTCAGGACATCCTCCTTTCTTTCTCGTTCCAATATTAAAACTCCTCTTTATTTCAAATCTTCATTTTTTTTCCCCGGAAGTCCGCAAAAATGATAAAATATGCCTTCAAACTTATTGGAACTTGTATTTTTTTTTCTTTCTAAAGATGGCTTGATTGAAACCACTTAAATGCAAGAAAAAAAAAAATGAACATTAAAAACGGATGAAAGCTCGAGCACTTATCCTGATTTAAGGAAAAAGGTTTCGGAGTCAGACAGACTTGGAATTGAACTGACCTCTGTATAAAGTCTATGCTCCCGCCCCAAATTTCTTTATCTGTAAAACTGGGATGTAGTTTATATATAGAATCTGCCAGGTGAGGTCATGGGGAGGAGTCGATGAAATAGTGTCTGTAAAGTGCTTTGTGCAGTACCTGACCGCACACCAGTGCTTGGGGGTTGGTGGGTGAGTGAAGTCAGCGTCAGCAGATGAGAAGGAACGCAAGATTTTTTTAAAAACAAAATAAGCTACAAATTGGACAAAATTGCTTTTAAATATGTGCAAACTTCTAAAAAGAAATCACCCCCAGGGGCACACGTTTTGTTAATTCATAAACCAATATGTGGAAATATTCATTGCAACCAAACCACTTTCAAGCAATTCACCTGGAGCCCAAGGCTAGATCATGAAATTCCAAAAAAAGTCCCGACCATAGAAAAAAGGGTCAATGTTGCCTTAAAAGTAATTCAAAAAAAATTTTTTACACAAAAATGAATGAAAATGCTTTAAAAAGTGTTCTTTAAAAGGATACAAAGTTGCCAAACCATCCCATTGTTCAAAAACATTCACCCCTCCCCCCAGAAAAAAGGTCTGGATAAATGGGAAAAAACACGTCAACACCTGCAACAGATTGCAAAGTCAAAAATCAACGTGTGAAAAGCAACCATGGCAAATAATTTTCACCAATTCATTTACTGATCAGTTTGTTCAGAACCAATGTGTTGCATGCGTTTGTTTTCTGCCAGCTCACTTATACCTCCCTCTGGGATCTTCCACACACCCACACCCACGCCCATCCTCAATTACTCCTCTCCCTGCTTGTTCCTTGTGTCCTAAAGAAAATGTTCCTCCACCCATCAGAGGACATTTAGGGTGTTTCCATATCTTGGCTACTGTGAATAATGCTGCAGTGAACATGGGAGTGCCAATATCTCTTCAAGATACTGATTTCAATTCCTTTGAATATATACCCAGAAGTGGGCTTGCTGGATCCTAAGGTAGTTCTATTTGTAATTTTTTGAGGAACTTTCACTCTGTTCTCCATAATGGCTGTACTAATTTACATTCCCACACGTGAGATGTAACAACATGGATGGAGCTGGAGGACGTTAGGCTCAGTGGAATAAGCAAAACACAGAAAGAGAAATACTGCATGACCTCAGTTCTATGTGGAACCTAAAAAAAAGTTGAACTCTTAGAAACAAAGTAGTATGGTGGTGGTCAGAGGCTCAGGAGGTTGGGTGATATTGATCAAAGGGTACAAAGCTTCAGTTATACAGGATGAATAAGGTATAAAGATCTAATGTACAGCATGGTGATGACACTACTGCATTGTATACTTGAAATATGCTAAGAGGATAGGTTTTATTAAATCTTCTCAACACACACACACACGGTAACTATGTAGAGGTGACAGAAATGTTGTTTAACTGGTTTTTGGCGATCATTTCACAATGTATATGTGTATCAAAACATCAAGTTGTACACATTAAATGTATACAACTTGGGGAGTTCCCTGGTGGTCTAGTGGTTAGGATTTGGTGCTTTCACTGCCGTGGCTGGGGTTCAGTCCCTGGTCGGGGAACTGAGATACCCCAAGCCGCAAGGTACAGCCCAAAAAAATGTATACAATTTTTATTAAAAGAAAAAAAATGTTCCTCAATGCCCCTTCACTTGACCATTTAAACGATATTGTTGAAAGAAGTCATGCAGTCACCAGCCACTGGCCATATACAGCTTCAGCCCCTGCCTCCCCACTTCCATGGCCACTGCCCTGGCCCAAGTCACTGGTAAACTCCTTGTTGCTGAATCTGGTGTAGAGACAGCAAGAGCAAAGCCAAAAGGTAGTGACAGCCTGAAAGAAATGTATGCAACCCATGAAACAGTCCAAGGACCTGTAGCCAGAATACACGGAATATCTAAGGAACACCTACAAATCAATAAGATAAAATCAAATGACTCAGTAGAACACATAGATAAAGGCACTTCACAGAAGAGAAAAACCAGAGAGCCAATGAACGTAGGAAAAGATGTTCAACTTCGTTAGTAAGCGAGGGAAATGCAAATTAAAACCACAATTAGATACTATCTCATACTCATTTGAAAAAACAAAAAGAGTCTGACGCTTCACCTTGCGTGGATGAGTTCGTGGTCGACCAGAGCATCAGACACTGCCCATCCCCTGACCCAGCACTTCTTACCGTGGGTGGCTCTCAGACTTGGTTTTCAGACTTTGAGAGCCACCCACAGTAAGGAGTGTGCTCTACAAAGCTGCCCACTACTCAGACATGTGAAACTGAAACACGAAGTTAACAAAACAGTAATTACCCTTATTACGTGCAATGTGTGCATTTATTCTCTATCTATTCTATTTCACAACTGATTGAATTGTTTTCACTACCCCCTAATGGGTTGCAAACCCCAGTCTGAAAAGCACTCCTTCCAGAAGCATCCACCTGTGAATGAAAACACATGTGCAAGACTGCGTGTGGCAGCATTTTTCCATCAACTGGGAAATAAATAAACGGGGTGTATCTGTCTCAGGGATGACTAAGCAGTGGTTAAAATGAATGCAATCTGTGTGCATCAATGTGGACAGATCTCAAAAACACGGTGTTATGTGAAAAGGGAAAGTTACAGAGTCATAGCTGTGGAATGATAGCATTTGCATAATTTTTTCAAGCCCATTAAGCCATATTATATGTTGTTCTGAACACATACACAGTGAAAATCTTTCTTAAAATACAAGACCTAGAAGGTCCCTGCCCATTTGTGATGGTAGCTGGTTCCCCGGAGCAGCAGATGGAGGAGGGAGAAAGTCAGAGAGAACGTCAGCTTCATCTGTCATGCTTTTTCCTTTTTTCTACTTTCAAAGATTAAGAAGAAGCCACAATGGCAAAATTCTAACATTTGTTCATTCTAAATGGTGGATGCCTCAAGGTTGAGAACAAGTCAGTCAAGCAAAGACCTGAAAGAAGTGATCCAGGCCATTAGAAAACAGCAGTGCAAAGGCCCTGAGGTCACCGTGGCATGTTCCAGGATCAGCAGAGGCCAGGAGGCCAGAGTGAGGAGGAGAGAGGTTAAGGATGAGGTTGGTAAGGAATTGGATTTTAGGTTTTAAGCAGGAGGGTAAACTCACCAAACTTATACTGTAAAGACATCATTCTGGCTGGGCATGTTTTATTAACAACTAAAATTGAGTGATAAACAAACACTAAGGTTATTGTACTAATCTCTTTTTTTGGGTGTGTTTGAAATTTCCCATAAGAAGTTTAAAAAAACAATAATATGATCCCTGGCTGCTGTGAGGGAAACGGACTGGGTGTGGGGACAGTGGGGAGAGGCAGGGAGGCCAGTTTGGGGGCCACCACAGGGGTCTGGGCAAGAGGGGAAGGTGAGTGGAACCAGAGTGGCAGGGGTGGAGTGGAGCAGCCACGGGATTTGCCTATGGACAGAACGAGGTATGGGAGAAAATTAGCTCGGGCTGAGCCTCCGAGGGGAGATGTCAGGCGGATTAAGTCCAGAGTTCAGGGAAGAATCAGGGCTAGTCACCCATTTGGGAATCACTGGCATATAAATAGCATTTAAAACCACGGGACTGGATGAGATCACCTAGGAAGTGGGCGTTGATGGAGAAGAAAGAGGACCCAGGACTGAGCCCGGGGGCCCGCCTTTGGGTACAGGTGGAGGAGAGGAAAGGAAGGAAGCTCGGCAGAAGGGGAGTTGCTCTCTCCTCATCCCTCAGAACGCCACAGCCTTAACCCCAGGGCAGCCCCTGACACTGCTCAGGGCTCCAGCTCTTGCCTAAATGATTGCAACAGGCTCTGCCCTTGCAGTCCACCGGGTCCACTCTCACCATCTTTGTAAAATGCAGATCTGACGCTGTAACTCCCCGTAGCTCATTCAGGGTAAGAAACCAAGTCCACAGCCTGGTGACCGCACTCCCTGTGGCCCGGGTCCTGCCCAAGGCAGCAGCTCCACCTGCAGACGCTCCCACCCCTCTGCACACGTCTGCACACACCCACGGAGCAGGCGCTGCAGCTTGTACCAACAGCCATTCGCCTCTCCCTCCTTCCTGGAGACCATGCTCACCTCCCACACCTGAGCCTGGAAGTACCAGGCCTCGCTTTCTCAGCCTCTGGGGCTTCCGGGAAAATATCCTCCATCCCCAAAGGAAAAGAGAAAGACCAGGAGACAAGGCCAACCCTAGCGTGCCTTGGGGCTTTGTCTGTGAGGACACATGATTGCCTGAGCTGCTGTCACCATCTTCTGACCAGAAGGGGCCAAGAGAGCAAACGTACAGCATGGCAAACCAGAGAATAGAGTTTGGGTCCTTAGTGAAATCAGTAGGCTCAGCCTTGGTTCTGGTGACAGCCGGACTTCCTGTAAGAGGAAATAGCAAACCCCTACTGTTAACACCGCCTCGGGTGGGTTTGGGTTTCTGACACTTGCATTCAGAAACATCCCAACTGACCCCCATATACTCACACATGCGCACACCCCACCCTCGCACGCCTGATGCCCTGAAAGTCGTGCCTCCCGCCAGAACTCATGCCCGTTGGCGTCGCCAGGTCTTGTCCCGTCATGCCCTCGCCGTTGTCCACTCCTTCTGGCCACGGGATGACTCTGCCCTCTCCTCCACCACCGGCAACCCTTGGCCTTTGTACATCTGAGATCCGACAATAGCTCTGAAACACTAACAGCTGCTATGACTGAGGCAGGAGATAGACGGGCCCCAGGCTGAGCAGCTAGAGTTTGTCCAAAATAGCAAGAGAGGAGAGCTGGGCCCCGCCCAGATAAAAGACAGAGACAACATACTTCTCATTCTCGAGGTCAAGGAGACCTTCCCGACTACACGTGCACAGAAAGGCTCCTCAGAGGTCGAAAGGGAGGGGGCGTCACCTCAGAATAAGTGATGTCAACCTACCCATAAGCCTCTGCGCTGGAATCCATCTTGGCTAAGAGATGTGTATGCACACAGGGGAGGACCCTAAGATATACCAAATATGGACTCAGGACCAGGCAAAGCAAGATGATTGACCAAAGGAAACCCAGAAGAAATGCCCCGTAAGAGTGATTCAAACTGCCATGAGTGTGTGACTCGCTCTCTGAGCCCACCCGTGTGTCTAGCCACATGTACCCTATTTCCTCCTAATAAACACTTTACTTGTTTCACCACTTTCCATCTCTATGTGGAAATTCATCTCTATGCAGCTGATGGGCCAGGGCCTTGTCACTAGCCCCTGGTCCCTGGTGGTCTAGTGGCTGGGATTCAGCTTTCTCACTGCCGTGGCCAGACCTCAATCTCTGGCCAGGAACCGAAACCCTGCTTCAAGCCGCTGCAGGCCGAGGCCACCCGAGATCATTGTGACCCCTTCCTCACCCCAAAACTATTTTCTGTTACCTGACCCTTTCCCCCATTTTGACAGCTGCGAGACCCAGTGTTATCCACTGCCTGGGGGGAAGATGGTTTCTGGCAAAAGTTACAGAAACTTGAGAAGACTGACTTAGAAGAGACAGAAATGTGATAGGTCAGAGAAAGGCCTCTCACCCCGAGGCTGGAACAGCTTCCTGGGCTCCGGGGGGGAAGGAATGTAGTGGGCTGTGGAGAGAGAAGTCTGTGGGGCCTGGGGTCCACGCCTGGGGGGAGCAAAGCGGTGTCCAGAGGCCACCAGCACCCCTACCAGTGTCTTACATGGCAAGTCTCATCCTCCATCAGGAGCCTTAGCTACAGGTGCCCACACACCTTGCATGCCCTGGTCGGTGAGCAGGACACCACTGAGGGCCTACGAGGACAGATCAGATAGGCAGGTCCCCCCGGGACCCTCCCCGCAACCAGGGCCTCTCCTGGGACAACCCAAGCCACCCTCAGATGGTCCAACAGGACTGCCTTTATCGGGGTATCTACCTTACTTGAAGGGTCACTCTCCACAGTGACATTCCTCTACATCATAGCACCCATCCACCCCCACCCCAGACAAAGCAGTGGCTCTGGATGTGGAGGGTGTGGGTGATCAGAGCCTGGACAGGAGAAGACACCCCAGCCACACCTCCTCCACTAGAACAGGGTGGAGTGGTGGCTACTTCTGATTCATCTCTATGACTGCCTCCAGTGCCCTGCACAGGACCTGGCAAACAGAAGGTACACAATAAATATTTATTGACCTAAATGGAACATGAGGCTGCAGAGATGGGACCCAGACATCAGCTGGTTGAACTAGCCCCCATCTCCAGCCCCGCTTCCCACTCACCTTCCAGCGATGATTCAGGGGTGGCCGTGTGACCCAGTCTGGCCAATAAGATGATGCAGAAGTCATGGGGAGGGGCTTCCAATAAAGCTTTTGTTTATCGTCATAAACAGAGTAAGCTCAGATAGCCTAGGTTTTTGCACTTTCTCCTTTGTCCTACTGGGAGGTGTAGCAGCTGTGACAAGGTGACAGACATGAGGACAAAGGTCTCCATGCAAAAGGTGGCAGAAGAGGAAAGAGGATAAGAGCCTGGGTCCCTGATGGCATAACTGAGCCCCAGACCATGCTGCCCAGTCTCAGCTTCCTCTCTGAGACCTGCAAATCCCTCTCTGTTTAAGCCACAGCTATACTGGTGTTCTGTTATTTGAAGCTGAACACAATGGGTTCACAGCATGTTCTTGGTACAGCTTTAGACTAAGATAGACTGGGGTTTGGATCTTGGCTGGTGTCAGGGTGTTATCGAACCAAACTTGGGTTTGCTCACCCATGTGAAGCAAAGCCAATTTACTGACAAGGGGTTGTTGTCAAGGAAAGTACAGCGTGTGTTGCAGAGCCCAGCAAGGAGAATGGGTGGCTTGTGCTCAAAAGACCTGAACTTCCCGACGGTCCTCAGGGAAGGGTTTTTAAAGGCAACACTTGGGGTGAGGGCTGCAGGGTGCATGATTTTCTTCTGGTTGGTTGGTAACAGGATGGTGTTCCAGGAACATCATCAACCTTCTGGTTCTGACCAACTGGTTTGGGATCTACTGATTATACTCAGCATGTAGTCACCATCCTCCACCTTGGTGAGGGCCTTACTTCCTGCAGAACAACACCAAATTATGTGTCAGACGGTTATGTCAATATATCCCTTGAAGAGGAACTAGGACCCTGTTTTATCACTGAATTCTTGTCATTTTTTTCTCACTTAACTGCTTTTTCTTTGTTTCAGCATTCCCTCACTTCCCTCATAAGTAATGCTTGTGCCTGCTCTTTGGAACTCAGAGAAGGCCTAAGAGACAAAAGCCATTTTCTATAAACAGGAAATGGGCAACACGGAGAGGCTTTTGTACTCAGGAGGGTTTCATTCCCCCCTTTTCTTTGATACTCCTCAATCCTGAGGGGAACAGGTACAGGACAAGAAAGAGAATAACGTTTTGGATAGAAGTTAATCATAAACTTGGTGGCAGAGCTCGGTTTCAGGGCGATTCGGTTTCAGGGGAGGAGGAAATTTTCCTCTACCCTTCTAGGTTCTCCTGGCTGACCTAAGAATTAAATTGACATGAGACAGATTAACAGGAGAAAACCAAACAAAATGTAATAACATGTATGCATGGAAGAGACCCAGGAAGACTGATTAATTTGCCAAAATGGCAGAAACACTCACCTTAAATATCTTGAGCTAAAGACAAAGGAGGATGTTAGGGTGGGGGTTGGAATTTCAGAGAGGAGGAAGGCAGTTGACACAGATAGAAAAGTAAATGTTTGGTAAACAAATGTTCCTGAACCAGGCAGAGACAATGGGATAAAGAGTGGACTCTGATCTCTAGACCCCTCCTAGAATTTCCTCCCACCACACCTAGCCCACATTCTTTGCAGATACCTCTGGTGATAGCTCTATTCCAGGAACAGCCCCTCTATCTAAATGATTTAGGCAGTAAGGGGGAAGGTCAAAGTTTCTTTCTGAGTCAATGAAACTGTGCACCTCGGATTGGGACTTGAACCCACGTGCCGGGACTCAAACCCAGCCTAAACTCAGATTGGAACTTGAACCCATGGGCTGGGACTCTAACCCAGCCAGAACCCACTGTCTTTTAATTGAGATCACACACCTGGTTTCAGGACTTAATAAAACTCAGGTTCTTGATGTCTCATCGCAGAAAGAATTCAGTGAGAGACAAATTGATAGGTAAGAAGTGGATTTATTTAGAGAGAAACACACTCCATAGACAGAGTGTGGGCCATCTCAGAAGGCAAGAGCCCCGAAATATGGGGTGCTTAGGGGGTTTTTTTTGTTTTCTTTGTTTTTTTTTTTTTTTTTTGCGGTACGCGGGCCTCTCACTGTTGTGGCCTCTCCTGTTGCGGAGCACAGGCTCCGGACGCACAGGCTCAGCGACCATGGCTCATGGGCCTAGCCACTCCATGGCATGTGGGATCTTCCCGGACCGGGGCACGAACCCGTGTCCCCTGCATCGGCAGGCGGACGCTCAACCACTGCGCCACCAGGGAAGCCCTGGGGTGCTTAGTTTTTATGGGCTGGGTAACTTCACAGGCTAATGAGTGGGAGGATTATTCCAACTATTTTGGAAAAGGGGAGGAGATTTCCAGGAATTGGGCCCCACTCACTTTTGGCCTTTTATGGTTGGTCTCAGAAGTGTCATGGTGCCTGTGGATGTGTCATTTAGCATATGCTAATGAATTACAATGAGTATATAGTGAGGCTCAAGTTCTACTGGTAGTCGGATCTTCTACCATCTTGAACCTAGTTGGTTCTAACCAGTTTGTGTCATATCCTCAACGGCTATGTCATTCTTTTAAAGGTTGTGCCCTGCCCCCTTCCCTCCTGTTTCATTAAGGGAAAGACAAATACCATATGCTATCACTTATATGTGGAATCTAAAATATGACACAAATGAACTTATCTACGAAACAGAAACAGACTCACAGACATAGAGAACAGACTTGTGGTTGCCAGGGGGGACGGGGGGAGGGGAGGAATGGGTTGGGAGTTTGGGATTTGCAGATGTAAACTATTATATATAGAATGGATAAACAACAAGATCCTTGGAGCCCACTCCATAGAGGATCTTATAGGAGGTGTTTACAGGTCTGTAAATGGAGCACTTCACCACCACCCACAATCTATAGCACAGGGAACTATATCCAATATCCTGTGATAAACCATAATGGAAAAGAATCTGAAAAAGAATGTGTGTGTGTGTGTGTGTATACATATAACTGAATCACTCTGATGTACAGCAGAAATTAACGCAACATTGAAAATCAACTATACTTCAACAAAATAGGTTTTGTTTAAAAAGTTTCTTTCTGAGTCTTTTTGGCCGTCATCATTTCCAGCTCAACATAATCTACATGCCAAAGAGACATTTTGGGGTGGCAAGTTTTGCTCCCCTACACAGATAATAGCTGAAATCTGGGTCTCCCCCACTCCCTCTACTCCCCCAAAACTGCTCCCCCAAAACTTGGCAATGACTGCCAAGGTCATTAAGGGAAATGACAATAGATATTGTAATAGACAAATCCTAAAATCTCAGTAGCCTAACACTATGAGTTTATTTATTTATTTATTTTTTTTTTGTGGTACGTGGGCCTCTCACTGCTGTGGCCTCTCCCGTTGCGGAGCACAGGCTCCGGACGCGCAGGCTCAGCGGCCATGGCTCACGGGCCCAGCCGCTCCGCGGCATGTGGGATCCTCCCAGACTGGGGCACGAACCTGCGTCCCCTGCATCCGCAGGCGGACTCTCAACCACTGCGCCACCAGGGAAGCCCTATGAGTTTATTTTTGTCCACGTTATGGTGCAGTGCAGGTTGGTGGAGAGGGCATGGCTCCACACAATCATTTAGGGCTCCAGACTCCTCCATCTACAAATCCACTCTCCTCTGGGTGCTTGGAGCCCACTCCATAGAGGGTCATATAGGAGGCGTTTATGGTCCAGGTCTGTAAATGGAGCACTTCACCACCACCCAGTCTATTGGCCTGAATTTGGCCACTCGGCCACACCTACAGGTAAGGGAAGCTGGGATGTGTAGTCTAACTCAGGGAGAAGAGGCAAACTTGGTAACTAGTATGCGTTATCAGGGTCTACCTCAGCCACCAAAGGCCTCCATGTCCCTACATCCGGTGCTCAATTCTTCAGCCTCATTTTATACCACCTACCAGCACATCGGGCAATGTTGGCCGTCCCCCATCTTTTTGTTTTGCAGATTTTTTTTTTGACAACACCATGTGGCATGTGGGATCTTAGTTCGTTGACCAGGGGTCGAACCTGTGCTCCCTGCATTGGGAATGCCGAGTCTTAACCACTGGACCACCAGGAAAGTCCTTTTTCTTTTTTTTTTTTCTCCCCCATCTTTTTGAAACACTCTGTTCTTGGCATCCTTACTTTCTCGGGGTTTTCTTCAACACTGCTAGACGCTCTTCTTGTTACCTGAAAACTGGGATCGCCTCTTGGTGGGTGTTGAGACAAAAGACGCAACCAAGATGGAAGGATTCATTACCTGCAGCAAGTAAGGAGGACACCTGGGATCTTTCCAAAGCAGCGTCCCCGAACGACAAAATTGGGGAAGTTTTAAGCTAATGGTATATGCGTATTCATGAAGGGGCCTGAGCAGAGGAGAATTCAGCATAGAATTGGAGCAAAGGCCCACAGAGTCCAGGCTTTAGTTGATTGAAGGCAGGAGGATCATTGTTGTCCTTCACTTGGGTGGGGGCCTTAGTTCCCACAGAACTCAAAGATATATTATTATGTACATCCTTTGAGGATGAACTAGGACTCTGCTTTATCACTGCACTATTGTCTGACTGCCTTTTCTCTGTTCCTGCATTCCTTTGTTCCTTTAAGATCACTGGATACTGAGACCTGTTCAAGGGCAAGCATTGTGGCCAGGCTTAGATCACAAAATGGCTTAGGCCAAAATGGCTTCTCTTCTGTCCAGAAAACCATTCCTGATTCTCTTTCTCTGGGGACCGCCCTAACCAATCTGCTTACGCTCTGCCACACTGAAGTGTTGGAGGTCCTCAAGCTGGATCCTGAGGCCTCTCCCCTCCCCCTTCTCTTCTCTGAGCAATCTCACCTGTGCCAGATGCTTCAATCACCACAGGTTGTACTCATGACCTTGAATCTGTCTCCAGCCTAGCTTCTCTCCTGAGCTCAAGACTCTGGCATCCAGTAGACATCTTCAAGTACACATCTCAAAGTCAACATTTCCAAACTGTTAGTATCCTCTTCACCCCAAACCTACTCCTCTTCCTGGGTTCCCCCACTACTAAGGGCACCATCAACCCTGGACATCAACCTCCTGCCTGGCTAACTGCAACAGTCTCCCAAACTGCCTGCCCCACACTTCGATCCCCTACAAGGGTTCTCTAGGCTAGTGCTTCTGAAAATTCATCTGCATAGAAATCACCCGGAGAGTTTGTTAAAAAGCAGATCCCTGGGCCCTACGACCACCCCATCCCCCCACAATCAGATTCAGATTCGATAGACCTGGGATAAGACTCAAGAATTTGCATTTCTAACAACTGCATTTCCCCTAAGGTCCTCCCCTGGAGCAACCCAAGCTAATGATGCTGACGCAGGTGCTGCAAGTCCATGGACCATACTTTGAGTAACAAGGCTCCCTGCTCTGTCCAACTCGGAGGCCACTAGCCACAGATGGCTGTTTAAATTATTTAAATAAATTTTAAAATTCATTCCTCAGTGCTGAGACAGGAAGGAAGGGGGCAGGGCACAACCATTAAATCCCCACCCCTTCTCCAAGATAGTTAGAATATTCCCCCCACTCATTAGCGTATGAAATTATCCAGCCCATAAAAACTAACCTCCTGGGCTTCCCTGGTGGCGCAGTGGTTGAGAGTCCACCTGCGGATGCAGGGGACACGGGTTCGTGCCCCGGTCCGGGAAGATCCCACATGCCGTGGAGCGGCTGGGCCCGTGAGCCATGGCCGCTGAGCCTGCGCGTCCGGAGCCTGTGCTCTGCAACGGGAGAGGCCACAACATGAGGCCCGCGTACCACAAGAAGAAAAAAAAACAAAGAAAACTAACCTCCCCATATTTCAGGGCAACCTGTCACTTTCTGAGATGGCGCACACTCTGTCTATGGAGTATGTATCACTCTCAATAAGTCCACTTCTTACCTATCACTTTGCCTCTTGCTGAATTCCTTCCGCAACAACACATAAAGAACCTGAGCTTCATTAAGTCCTGAGACCAGGTATGTGATTTCACCAGGGAGACTGAGTTCAAGTCCCCTCCTAAGCCAGATTGTGGGTTCAAGTCCCATCTGAAGTGCGACTGGCCTCAAGTCCCAACCTATAGTGTTTGTTTTCAGCAGCACTAGGCACATTTCAAGCGCTCAACAGCCACTTGAACAGCGTGTATTTATAAAACATTTCCATCACCAAAGAAAGTTCTACTGGACAGCCTTGCATGGATCTTGGTGACTGTTCTAAAAATGAAGGTTAATCCTAGGTCCCTCCTTGGCCCGCAAGAATTCTGAGGCTCCTACTGCCTAAAAGCTGATGCTTTGGAGAAGCATAAAGGACGTCAGGAGTCGGGAGGGTACAGAGAACATTACTCAACCCAGATACCTTCCAAACTTTTCAGCAAGATCCTGGGATCTTCCCGGACTGAAGGCGGGCCAAGAACTTTGAGCTCATTGGCTGGTGGTGGAGGGGTGGGCGAGTTGCCAGCGCTTTCCTCTGATTGGACATTTTCTCTTAGCAGAAAACCAATCATCGAGGGAGGTGGGGGCGTGGCCAGGCTCGCCTACGGGCCCTTCCGCGAGTTCCAGCGCCCACCCACCCCTCTGGCGTGTCGGATTGGTGGTGAGTTCTGAACCCCTACCACCTAAGGGGTCCTTCCGCCCTGGAATCCCGCTCGCGTTGGCCGACGAGGAGGTGGGGCAGGTCCTCCCTCCCGCCGCGGGGAACACCCCTTCCAGAAGCCCTGAGCCCCCAGGTGTCCAGCCTCGCCCTCCATGCGCTCAGTGTTCCCACCCCCACCACCAGTGAAATGGGATTGCATTGTGCCGGTGGCCGGGAGAGGCCCCCTCCTGACAGCCTCCTGTGCTGGGTATGATGGGTGGGAGGGAGGTGAGACTGAGGTGGGCCTCAGGACACGGAAGCCGTGTCCCACAGGAGGATGGCTCTGGAAAAGGGCCGGAGCCTGCCCGAGGTGCGGGCGCGAGTGGGGGCTTCACATGGCATCACCGACCTGGCCCACAAGCTTCACTTCTATGACCAATGGGCTCCGGATTATGACCAGGTAAACCAGCCGGGTCCTCACCTCTGCTTCCATCTGCTTGCCCGGCCTCAGTTTTCGTGTCTGTAAAGCCGGAATAGTGAGCCTTGCATCATCCCAGGGCAACGAATGTGAGAGGGGAGTAAGACCTGGGTGCAGCCCTGCAGTCCTGTCTCTTCTGGGACTGGCTCCTCTTCAGCACATCCACAGTGGCCCTGCCCTCTCACCAGCCCCATCTTCCAGACTGGCAGACCCTAGAGATCAGGGGCCAAGACGTCCCCACCCACCCTGGGACTGCAGTCCAGGCAGAGGTGCCACTGAGGGGTCAGTATGAACTAAGCAGAGAGCCATGCCAAGGCCCACAGAAAAGACCCCAGCAGTGGGCTGAGGGCTACTCTCCAGTCCCCGCCCCTTGACAGAGGAAAGCACCTCATACCTGGCTCTCCCCTCACTGTAGTCCTAGCAGGCCCTGGGCCCCCGACACACACAGCTTGGCCGGGCTGACTCCTAGGCCACCCAAAAGGAGGTCCCCCAAACACTGGGGCACGGGGTGGCACTTGGTGCAGCACTCTGTCCCCAGGACGTGGCCGCCCTGCAGTACCGCGCTCCCCAGCTCGCAGTGGACTGCCTCACCCAAGCCCTTCCAGGTCCACCCCACGCTGCCCTGATCCTGGACGTGGCCTGTGGTACTGGCCTAGTGGCTGCAGAGGTGAGACCACCCTAGATCCCCTGCCCTCCCTTCAGCCCCCACTTGCTCAAAATTGCTACTACCCCAGGCCCCAGATCCCCGCCTCCCTGCTCAGACTCACTGGTTCCAAACACTTGGGCTACATCCACTGCGGGGACCATTGTCCTCCCCGAGGTGGAGGGACCTAACCGGGAGGCGGCAGGTATGAATTGTGACTGGGTCCCCCCACCCCAGCTGCAGGCTCGGGGCTTCCTGCAGCTGCATGGGGTGGATGGGAGCCCAGGGATGCTGGAACAGGCCCGGGCCCGTGGCCTCTACCAGCGCCTCAGCCTCTGCACCCTGGGTCAGGAGCCTCTACCCAGCTCTGAAGGTACTCCCCCACCCCCTTCAGCACCCCAAGGCACACCCTCTGACCAAGCCCACCTGACGGAGCCCCTTTCTTTTGCCAAAACTCCATCCCCCTTGCCTAGTCCTCCACAAGCCCCCTCCCACACTGAGTCCTATTCTCTTTTTGAGTCCCCCAATCCCTCACTGAGACGCTTTCTCTGAAACTTCCGTCCCATGATCTGACCTCAGTCCAGGACTGGGCCACATCTGCCATATCCCCCACGGGATCTGGGTCCCACAGACACCAGTGGCAGGCCTGGTCCCTCCCCGGGCCCCATCATGCACACCACCCTCCAGGGTGGTCTGAGGCCACACTGAAGACAAACCACCACACCACATCCGCACCTCCACACAGGGACCTTCGACGCGGTGCTGATGGTGGGCGCCCTCAGTGACGGCCAGGTGCCCTGCAGTGCCATACCTGAGCTCCTGCGGGTTACCAAGCCAGGTGAGAAGCAGCCCATCCGGCCACACGCAGGCACCTTCCCTTCTCCACACCCACAGACGCAAGCCTCAGAAAGCCTCAGGCCAAGCAAGAGTAAGGTTATGCCCAGGGTCACACAGCCTGGCATCCCAGCCACAGCTGCCGGCCCAGGCTCGGCCGCAGCTGCCACCATCAACAGACCCAGGCAAACAGGCAGGGCAGGCAGGTTGCCAGCTTGCCTCTTATCCACTGGGAAACCGGAAACAATTCCACTCTCCTCTCCAGCCTCTATTTCCTCATCAATAAGTAGAGTGGCACAGTTCCTTCCCCGTAGGATTACAGTGAGAATTGGGTCAAGTAGTGTCTGTAAGGCCTGTGTTTCAGTCCTGGCACATAGTACGGGCTCCGTTTAGTTCCCTCATCTTCCAGCTTCCCCACTAACCTAGGGGGAGTCTCTTTCTCTTTCGTGACCTCAGTTTCCTCATCTGTGAAATGGGGCTGCTCAGGTGAGTTGATAGATGTGAGTGCTTTTCTAGAAACTCCACAAGTGGGGCTGATGTGCAGGTGAGGGTTGTGTTTACTGTGCTGCTACTGTGTGCCTTGCCCCGTGCTTGCTTCTGCCCTGGGGAGAAGGTACACACCCAACCCACATGCCCCGGAAAGGGGCCAGGGGAAAAAGACCAAGTCCGAGGTGGGCCCACAGGGCTGTGGGTGCTCAATGCCCTGAGAATTCAGACAAGAGAGGCATTTGGGACAGCTGGGATGGGGAGTGAGGGGCAGTCCACGCAGGAACACAGCCTAAGCAAAGTCCCAGGTAGAAAGGAGAGTGGTGGCGTGTGAGGACCACGAGGCTCAGACCTGGCTGCAGGACAGGATCTGGAAGCCCCGAAGGTGCCCCATCACAGCAAGATTGCATCTGCTTCCTGCCCCTTCACCCCTGCTGGGCTCAGCAGGGGCTCTGGCTAAGTCAAGACAGGTCTAGGCAGGCCTCATCCTCAGGGAACCGCAGAGGCTGACAGATGCAGGGACATTGGTGGCATCAGAGAGACAGGTAGTGATCAGGCTCGGGAGGGCAGGAAACTCCCATCACCTGAACCAGTAAGGACCAGACCTCCTCGCCCAGCCTGTGCTTGCCAGTCCCCTCAGCCGGCCCGACTGCCCGCCCACATGTCACAGGCTCCTTGCTTCAGAGCCTTTCCTCTCACGAAGCCCCTCTCGGCCAGCAGCACCCTGCTTCTCCTTACCTCCTCCTCCAGGAGGCCTTCCAGACTCCTGTCTCTCCTGAGTATATCTGAGCCCGCACTGGGCATACGCTAGGTGCCTGGAGAAGACCTGGAGTGACAGGGTCATTCATTCATTCAGCCAGTGCTTACTGACTGCTGGCCTTCCTGTGAGACAGGGTAACCATGCCTGCAAGCTGGGAAACTGAGGCTCCAAGAGGTGAAGGGAGTTGTCCAAGGTCCAAAGCCCATGAGCATTCAGACACAGCCATATCCTCCAGGAGAGGGGCTGGGTGAACAGTGAGAAGGGAGCCCCCTCTGTCAAGGGGATTCAGCCAAAAATTCCCAGCATAAAGGACACTCGGGCCTTGAAAGGTGTATAGGAGGCTGGTAAGCTGAGGAAGCAGAGGGTATTCCTGGGGGAGGGATCAGTGAGCACCAGGGGCTTGGAGATGGGAAAGGCTGGCCCGGGGACAAAGCTGGGAGAACTTCCTCCCTTGAGGATGTGAGCAGGAAGGGGACAACCTTCCTGTCCCTGGCTCCTGCCCCTCCCCCACTCACCTGCTCCTCCCCCACCCCTCCCCAGGTGGGCTGCTGTGTTTGACCACCAGGACCAACCCATCCAACCTGCGTTACAAAGAGGCGCTGGAGGCCACCCTGGCCAGGCTGGAGCAGGCCAGGGCTTGGGAACGCCTGGTGGCCTGGCCTGTGGACCAGTGGGAACTGGCCACCTCCGAGCTCGAGGTGGGGCCTGGCACCTCTGACAGCGACGGCTTCATCTCCGGCATCGTCTACCTGTACCGAAAGCAGGAGGCAGCCCAGGCTGAGGGAGTGAGGCCCAGTGCCTAGCCCCCAGCTGGCCTCTGAGCCTCCATGAGGCCTCGGCCAGGACCATGGTTGGGCCTCCTCTGCTTTGCCTGTAAAACGAGGCCGCTGCACCAACCCTGCCCCTCAGGAGAGCTATGCCTATTAAATGAGTCCCAGAAGCGGCAGCAGAACTCTGGCTCGGCGGTTTTCTCACCCCTGCAAAGAGTGACATCTGTCCCTGTGGAGGACAGAAGGGAAGAAACAGGACAGAGGGGCCCCATCCCTGGCTGTCCCTGTGCCAGGCATGATAGGGCCACAGATGTGGCTCTGACCCCTCCCGGGGTGGAGGGCCCTCTCCCTCTAACTCACAGACCAGGAACCCGTGCTCACGCATCTGGGCCTTGGCCAAACACTTTCACGTGTCCAGGATTCGGTTTCCTCATCTCTAAAGGGATCGGAACGCAGAGCCGAGGGGCTCAGGGCGTAGCTTGGAGGCTGCCCCAGAGCTGGGCAGGTGAAGGGGCCTCGGTGACTGTCCGCACCAGCACCAGGTGGGGATGTGAACAGGGCTGATGATGCCTCCAGACAGGAGCCAGGGGAGGCTTCAGGAAGGAGGAGGCGCAGGGCTGAGCCTTCGGGACTAGAATTAAGAAGGGTGGAGAAAGGAAGAGGGACGTTCCAGGCTGAGGGCAGAGACAGCCTGAGCAAAGGCTGGGAGAAGGGACCTGGGGGGTGAGCAGACCAGCCTGGAGGCCCAGACGGAGCTGGAACAAAAGGAGGGGAGGGCAGGTGGCCCATCCCCCAGGGCTGGCTGTTCTCATCTTTCCTCCCTCCTACAGTCCCCAGCACTTTGCTAAGGTCCTGGGCTTTACGCTCTGACAAATGGAGGGCTTGGGCAAGGTGACTCCAAAGCTCGGGGCCAGTTTCGACGTCTCACAATTCCCCAAAACCAGTTTTGTAAGTCTTCTGGTCCTGGCCACCACACGGTCGTCCTGCCCCTCACCACCCCCCTGCCCAGGCTTCCAACCCGGCCCTCCCCTCCACCTCCGCAGCTGAAATCAGAAACGATACAGTCTTCCTGTGCACAGGTCCCATTTATTGTAGAAAATAATAGCAATTACCGTGACAAATAGTTTAAATTACAAAACAGAAACCACGTAGCAGCAGGGGAAAGCCCCAGGACTTCCCGGGGTTAGGACCAGAGAAAGCATTCCCCCTGCCTCTCCCAGGCTCTCCAGTGACCTTGGCAGGGGCGAGGATCCAGAGGTGGTCAGTCTCAAGGGGCCCGGGGTCCTTCTTCGGAGCCCGCAGGACGGGCTGGAAGGGGTGTGGGCAGCCTGGGCCACATGTAGCCCCCTCCCCCACCACTACCCAAACCAGTTTGTAGCACCTCTGCCCCTCCCCTCTAAACCTGTCCGTCCACTCTCTGCTTGGCAACTCTGCTCCAAGGGCAGGTGGGTGAGCAAGGCAGCCATTCTCTTGGCCACAGGTTTCCATGGGCAAGCCACAGCCCAAGTGCTCGCTGACCCACCCAGAGGATGCTGGCAGACGGAGTGGGGAGGATCAAAGAAGGGGGCGGTGATCAACACGGGCATAGTCCCATGGTCCGCTGAACACCCACTCAGAGGCAGAGCTCAAACAAAGTCAGGGCTGAGCTCTCCAGGCCAGCAGGAGCCAGCCCCCTGTATCCACAGCCATTCCGAGGAGGGTGGTACAGGAGTCTCTTTCCATCCATCCTTGCTAGTGTTGGAGGTGACCTTGAGAAAATGTCCGAGAGGGCCAGGAGGGGCTGAGGGCTGCTGGCCAACGGCCTGGCTCAGTCTCTGCTTGGCAGGGCCATCCTGGGGTCACAGTAAGCTCAGTCCAGGGAGAAACAAAGCTGAAAGGAAAAGAGTCAACGGTAGCGCCTTACACGTAGTTGCTGGCTGGAGCGGAGCGGGCGGCAGAGTACTTGGCGGAGTAGGGCTTGTCGGTACGGGGTGGGCAGTTGCAGCAAAGCAAGGCCCCACCGAGCATCAGCAGGCCAGAGGCGGCCCAGCCAATGTAGAGCGAGGCACCCATCTCCCGCTTCTGGCCCGAGGCCACCAGTGGGTTATAGAAGTCACGGATGATATTGTGGGCCGTCCAGGACACGGGCACCATCACCAGCAAGCCGGCCAGCAGGAACACCACGCCGGCCACAATCATGGTCTTGGCCTTAGCGCTCTCGTCCTCCACGCAGTTGGTGCACTTGCCGCCCACCACCGAGAGCAGCACGCCGAGCACGGCCAAGATGATGCAGATGACGATGAGGGCGCGGGCCGCCTGCAGGTCCTGCGGCAGCGCCAGCAGCGAGTCGTACACCTTGCACTGCATCTGGCCCGTGCTCTGCACCACACAGTTCATCCACAGGCCCTCCCAGATGGTCTGGGACGTGACGATGTTGCTGCCGATGAAGGCCGTCACGCGCCACATGGGCAGCGCACAGCTCAGTATGGCGCCCAGCCAGCCCAGCACGGCCAGAGCGATACCCATCACCTGCAGCCCCATGGAAGCCATAGCTTAGCGTCTGCTGGGGTCTAGGACCTGGAAGGCTGTGGGGATCCGGCCCTGGAGGCTGTAGGAGTCCAAGTGCCGAGGATGAACACTCAGCGTTCGCAGGGAGGTCTTTCACAGCAAGTCCAGAGGCAAAGCCAGTTGGAGCAGCTCCGGGTGCCTTTCCTGAGGGTCGGAGGCACAAACCCAGCGAGCGTAAGAGTGTAACACGACCAGTTCCTTCCTGCCAACAGCTGCTGCAAGCTCTCAGACTAAAGACTGGAGCGGTTATAGAGCTCCGCGGGAGGGGCGGGGGCCGAGGGAGGGGTTTCAGTCCCTGGAGCCGCCCCCTGACCAGTTTCTCTAGATTCCTGAGCCTGTCAACAAAAGAACTTTCAGGCCCCAGCCCTTGGCCCCTGAGTCACCACGCTGGAGAGCCAGTCTCAGAGGAAACTGCCCTTTCCCCCTGCCCCCAGATCCGTGCTGAGGTCATCCGGGAGATAGACGCTGAGTCACAGCCTGCAAACACCCGGACATACCTGGGGGGCCGGGCCCAGCCAGGTTTGGGGCCTGAAGACCAGGGTCCCCACACCCCAGGGCTCCCTCATTCCAGGCTTGGGTGGTTGGATGGAAGGTGGCTACCTTCAGGGAGAGGGTCTGAGGACAGAGTCCTGGGAACGTCAAAGAGCAGCCCCACCATGATTACTGACGTCAGAGCCCTCATCAGCTGCGTCACTGGCCTGACAGTTACTATTAAGAGTCTCGCCGTCCATGCATCCACCTTACCTGCGTCTGGACATTGGCCTGATGTGGTCCAGTTTTAAGGACCAAGGAGCCGGGGGGCCCGGACTGCTGGGTCCATCACGTGCCCTCCCCATCTCTCACCACCATCACCTGGCTTCCCAGCCCTGCCGGAGGAGGGGTCTCGGAGGTGATGCCCTTTTGGCCAAAGAGAGAAGGAAGCCTGCCCCCCACCTCAGAAGTTTCAGCCAGTTTCTGCTGGGGCTAAGCCGGCTTGGCCAGAATTAGGTCGGGGAGGTCACCAAGAGAAAGCCATGGGCCAGACCCTGGGGACATCAGTCCAGCAAACAGGTGTTTACTTAGTGAAGATACACAGAACGGTCCTCCGATAAAGCCAGAATGGGAGCAAAGTCCCATGAGACTTGGAAGGGGAGGAAGAACTCAGCTGGGGTGTAGGGGGTGGTGCCTGGGAGGGGGCCTGACAGGGAAGGGGAGTTGCCTGGCATAACTCCAGCGGGCACTGAATTCTTGGGTTGCGCTGCAGAGGCACTGATGACAGAAGTCACCATGGACGGGGCCCTCTGGAGTTGGGCAAGACAGCAGGACTAGGTGAAGGAGAACTTCAGGGAGAGGGAACGGCGAGCGCCAAGGTGCCCAAGGTGGGGAAATGCAGCTAGTTCTGGGAACCAGAACAGATTCAGAGGAATCCAGTCTGACCAGAGACGGGGTAGTGGGGGAGGGACCAGAGGAAAAGAGCCAGAAATCTCTGCCTCAGGCATCTCGGAGCCCTGGGCTGTGTACAGAGGCTGTGAGACCAGCAAGGGCACTGGATGCCAGGTTGAGAAAGGGGTCTCTGGAAACAGGATGGAGGTGAAAGCCGGGCAGAGGGCAAGGATTAGGAAGGGCCTGATTCAGGGCAGGGGCTTTGGGAACCTAAAGGAAGGAGTCACTGTGGTGGGGAGAGAGAATGGCCAGGCTCATACTGGCTGGATCAAGGGAACCCCACCCCCTTTCTTCCCCACGTGCTGGGGAGCTCATCCCTGAGTCCCCGTGCCTGGTGCCCTGGGGCAGCTGGGTGTCTAATCTGACCCTGGCAGTTGTCCCTGAGCTTCCCGAGAAAGAGAGCTATCCTGCGTGTGTGATTTGGGTAGAAGCCCTCTGTGAGCTATTTAAAACGCGCTGACAGCCTGTGGAACCATAAGGCTGGCAGGGATAAGCTAGCGCGATGTGGAAACTGAGGTCCTTGTACTGTGGTTGACTGTAAACACTCTGGCCTCCCCTACGAGGCTGGGGGCTCCTGAAGGATAGATATTCAGCCTCAGAGCTCAGCGCAGGGGTTGACACCTACTAGGTGCTCAACAAGGCAGGAGGCATTACCCTGGTTCCCAGCTGCCCTCCCCCACTCCCCCTCAGCCCCAGGCACACACACCAACACAAACAGGAATAGTTCCTGCCAGGACCACGCCTCCCTGGCGTTCTCCTTACCAGGCTTCGAGGAACAGCACGCAAACAGGCCTGTGGACTAAGCAACGGAGATACTGCCCTTCCAGAGGGACGATAAGCGCTTCCCTGCAGTGACCTCATCACGGCCTGCCTACCATTAAGCAGGGCAAGGACTCTTACTGCCTTTGCACAGATGGGTGAACTGAGGCCCAGGGAGGGCCGTGTGGGGCTTGCCCAGAACGGGGTGGGCTGGTCCTTCCAGCCCTTCAGTAAGGTTTCTGCCTACAGAGACCCTCACTCACCCCCTACACGCCCCCCAACTTCCTGCTCTTGTTCTGGGACACAGCCAACTGGCACTTGGAGAAGCAGGAGTTGGGGAGGGGGACACACAGGCCCTAGAACTTTCCACCTGTGGCCCAACAGAAGTGACTAAGAAGCTGTCCTTCCCTGCCCAGCTCAGCCAAGCACTTCAGAGGCAGAGGGGAGGGGCTGAAAGCTAGGGGGAGGACAGGTGCAGGAGGGCCCAAGGCAAAGGGCAGGCCCAGGGCAGGGGAGCTCAGGTGGAGCTCGAGGTGCTCAGGTGTGAAAGAGAAACAGGAACCAGTCCTGGGGGAGCCGTGAGCCCTCTGCACATGAGTGGAGCTGGAGAAATATTTGTTGAGACTTCATTTACGCCAGGAGACGCTGGCTGGGTCCCCCGCACCTGCTGCAGGAAAAACACCGGCAAAGCCGGAACAATTTTCCTACACCCACTCTGGCTCCCTGGGCCTGGTCCTCCCAACAGCTTAGACAATCTTTCACTGTGACACTTTACTAGTGTGTCTGCCATTCATTACTTTTGCTTTTGGGGCTGAGAGGGCAGGGTTAGCACTTATTTCTTTTTCTTTCTCCCAACATACGCTAACTTTACGCCAATAGAATTGTATCTTACACGCTGGTTTTTATCAAGGACAGCGCTCTCCCCAGCCAGATCAGGTCACCCATCTCTGCCCATAACCCTCTCACCAGCCCTGTGACCTCGGGGGAAGCCAGCTCCATCTCTGGGCCTCAACTTCTCTCTGTAAATTGAAGATATTAGCACTTTTTCCGATCTAAGACAGATGTGAAATAAGACGAGGATGTGAAAATGCTTTGCAAGCTGAAAAGCTTGGGACCGTGAGGAGGAAAGAGCCAAGTTCATGTCACAAAGCATCAGGCCCTCAGCTCTGGTTCTACCCTCGCACCGAAGGGGAGCTGGGACTTCTCAGACCCTGGTCCCCAGGGCCCCAGGGGCTCAGCCAAGTCTTTGATCACAACACACACATACACACACACACAGCCTTGTGCCCAGCTCCCTGCATGTCCCTGGGAAAGTGGCAGATAAAGTCTCCCATCCAACCCTGAGGCGCCCTGCTGCCATCTGAGCCTTCTTTGTCCTTCTCTGGTCTGTGCGGGTCCACCAGACCCCTGCCGAGGCGGCCAGAGGGATCTCTGAGGGCTGAGTGGACCTGGGTCCCGGGACCCTTCACTCGTCTCCGCTGGGACCGGGAACTCTAAGGCCAGGTGTCAACTTAAAATTATTCTTCCCCACCAAACATACGTTTTGATCTGTATAAAACCAAATGGCTAGGGCTTCCCTGGTGGTACAGTGGTTGAGAGTCCGCCTGCCGATGCAGGGGACACGGGTTCGTGCCCCGGTCCGGGAAGATCCCACATGCCGCGGAGTGGCTGGGTCCGTGAGCCATGGCCACTGGGCCTGCGCGACCGGAGCCTGTGCTCCGCAACGGGAGAGGCCACAACAGTGAGAGGCCCGCCTACCTCAAAAAAAAATGGCTTTTCTGAAAAAAAAAAAAAAAAGGAAGAAGCCTCAGTCTCAGCTGAAAGTTGGCTCAAAACGATTTATTTTTGCAGGAGTTCACTACCTTCTCTGCCCACAGACACAAGTTAAGATCCTGTTCTTTTTTAACAAGAGACAATGTCATTAAGTTAAAAATTTGTTTAAATTTTAGTAAATAATCTGCAGTGGGGTGTCCTAATTCTCTGTGAGTGTAAAGATTGTGTCTCTGAGTCACTTCAGAGCCATCGCCCTGGGTGGTCCCAGGAGGAGGATCTCCTGGATGCTTCCAGCAAACAGACGGTCACTTCCAGACCCCGGGCCGGTATGCGCTGGTCGCCTCCTGATGGCTCTGGCAACAGTGGGGATTTCACTAGGGCAGGCCCAGCCCTGGCTGGGAGGGCTGGGCCCCAGGCTGGGACTTTCAGAATCTGGGGCAGAATATGGTGGTCCTTTTATGGCTCTCTTCTGAGATGACCCCAGCCCTCCCTGGGTTGAGTCCCAGCTCTGTCACTACCAATTCTGCGACACTGGACAATAGAATTAAACTCTCTCAGCCAATTTCCTCATCCGGGGAAGGAGGACAACATCTCCCTCTGAAGCAGTGGGAGGCTCCGTGAAAACACGGAAGCAAGGCCCACTCAGTCCACTGAGATTCTTCTCGCCGCCTTGACAGGGGTCCGGCGGGCCCAGCCCAGGCCCTAGAAAGCCACGGGCCCTGGGCTCAGAAGTGGAGGCCTGGCCCTGGGCTGAGTGGGTAGCCCCCTGCCCGTAGCCTGGCAGCCCACACCGGTGACCACGCTCCCCACTTGGCCCCGGAGGGGGTAATGACAGGCCTGGTTCCCCACATACATGGAGGGAGAAGGTGGGGTGGGGTGGCATCTCCAAGGAAGAGAAGCAAGGCCACGCTGCTGGCTACAGCCAAACGGCCCAGGCACTTCTGGGAATGGGATGGAGGGATGGCGGGGATGGAGCTGGGTTCAGAGAGAGGGAGGGGCTGAGCGGGGGCGGGAGACAGAATGGAACTGAGTGAGTTTTTAATTAGTTTCCATAAAATTAGTGCTTCTGAGTCCAGCTTCTGCCTGGCAGTTTCAAAGAGCCCATATTTATGCAAGACTGGAGCCATCCTCACCGTCCCACCCTGCTGTCCACCATTCACAAGCCACTCCCCTGCTTCTCAGAGGGGTCCATCCCAGGGACAGGAGAACTCCTTCCCGCCCCCCCCTCCCTCCTCCTGCAGCCCCTGTCTCTTGATTGTAAGATACATCCATTTTCCAGAGGCAGAGGAAGAAGAGGACTTAAAGGCCAGGGGATCCCCGAGGACCTTCTAATCTTTTGGAGGGATCAGTCCTGCCCAGCCCACACCCCCCAGCCAGGTCACTGGTCAGCAGGAGTTGGGCCAGACAGCAGGCTAGTTGCCTTAGTATTATGAGACATCATTTTTTCTCACTACAAAACCATGCAGGGCACCATCTGTCCCGTTCTAGAGATGAGAAAACTAAGCCTCGGAGAACTGATGTGACATTCCAGGGCCATGAGAACAGTGGGAATTGGGCCAGTGCCTGCCCTCGAGACCCCCTGATCTAAACAGACAACTCCCTAGACCAGAGAAGGCAGCTCTGTGTGGGCTCTGGAGGAAAGGGTCAGCAGCATCCTGGGCCCAAGGCGGGCTTCCTGGAGGAGGGAGAGGGAAGGAGAGCTGTGAAAGGTGAGTAAAAGCTTAGAAGCCTACGGAAAGGAGAGAGTTCTCTAAAAAGGGGAGCGGCAAGGGGCAGAGACTAGGGGCCTTTCGGGGGCCTTGTGGTGTCTGGAGCTGGGCAGGTGGTGGAGCTGGGCTGGAAGGCAAGTTGGGCACATCAGGAAAAGCCTCAAGTACCCAGCTCAAGAGCTGGGGTGCCCAGGGGAGCCATGGACAGGCTTTGAGCAAGGGTAGGCCCAGACAGCTGTTACTTGGGCCTTCGTGGTAGGTTAATTGGATGGGGAGAGCCAGGAGGGCTGCCCTGCTCTGGGGTGGATGGAGCCTTGGGATGTTAGGGGGACATCTTGACCCAGGACCAGCTAGACCCCCAGAGCAGCCTGCTTCCCCCGGGCCAAGACAGACGTTGTCTCCAGTGGGTAGAGCCAGGGGCTGGAGTCATCCCTACTTGCTTCCTGCCCACCCACCAAGTACGGGCCCCAGGGGATCCTGGAACCCAGCACCTTTTCCCTCCCAGCAGCCTGGGCAGGTTACACCTGATGACGACAGCTTACAGAGAAGCTGTCTCTACTTCCATGACATACCAAGAGGGAGAGAGAAACTACTAGCAGGTCAACCAGGGGACTCCCAGGTAGGCAGCCAGTGAGTCAGCAGTGACAGACCAGGGACAAAACCAAAAGTCTAGTGATCCATTGTAAGTGGCATTTCACTCCAGCCCCAGGTGACTCAGAGATCATATTACCCTTTCCTCCTGGCCTGGCCGGCATTCTCCTACTGGAGTGCCTCCAGGCATGGTTGGGGTAGACACCACCCACAGATCCTGACCCCTGGCCTTCTTGGGGCCCAGTTCAACTGCCAGGTCTTTGTCCTACCGCCCGGTGCACCCACTGACCCAGCCCTCATTCTCTGCTGGCTCCCAGCTCTGGATCAGTCTAGCCCTGAGGAAGGGTACAGCGGGCCCTGACCTGCCTGCCATGGGCTGGGGAGCAGGACGTGGGGACCAGCTGGGAGCAGCCACACCTCTGGTTAGTGTGAACTTTTTTTCTTTTTCAATGTTCTTTTTATAGCAGGGCTTAACCTACATGATTTGAACTTTTTTTTTTTTTTTTTGTGGTACGCACGCCTCTCACTGCTGTGGCCTCTCCCACTGCGGAGCACAGGCTCCGGATGCGCAGACTCAGCGGCCATGGCTCACGGGCCCAGCCGCTCCGCGGCATGTGGGATCTTCCCAGACCGGGGCATGAACCTGCATCCCCTGCATCGGCAGACGGACTCTCAACCACTGTGCCACCAGGGAAGCCCCAACCTACATGATTTGAACTTTTGACAAGGACCTGAGCGCTCACCCACAGCCCTCCGTCACACCCTCCCTTCCCCCTCCATACAATCCCTGCTTCTCTCCAGTGAGGTTGGGGGACTGCAGGTGCCCAGGGGGCTGGCCAGGCGCCAGTGGCTTGGTGTCACTGCCCCTCAGCATCACTCCACAGCTGTTCAGCCCCACATCAGCATGAAGCTGCCACCACACACCTGGGCATGCACCAAGGGTCCCGCGTGTTTCTTTATTTTCTTTTAATCCACTTCATTCCAGTTCTTTGCCACCTCAGCGGGCTGGCAGGGCTCTCAGCCTCAGAACTTCCTGCAGCTCCATCTCTGACCAGGGATATTCGACATCCTAGGACATCGGGAAGTCCTTTCTTGAACCATCAGCCATTGCCAAGCCCTGGGTGCCGTGGAAACCTCCAGGCTCCAGTCTGCCTGGACGCCTCAGGGTCTGGGGCTCAGTGGCCTCCCAGCAACACCGAGGAATCAGAAATCACTGGCCTCGGGACTTCCCTGGCGGTCCAGTGGTTAAGACTCCGCGCTTCCACTGCAGGGGGGCACGGGTTCGATCTCTGGTCAGGGAACTAAGATCCCGCAGGCCACGTGGCACGGCCAAAAAACGAAAAGAAAGAAATCACTGTCCAGGAACCATATAGTCATCAACTAAAAGGTATCACCTTTCATTCCTGTGAGTAGTGCCTGGCGTATGGTAGAAGCACGTAGTAGGAACCTCCCCACACGCCACACGCTCTCAAGTCATCCACCCGCCCACATCATTGCTTTCCAATAGAGGAATCTCTCTGCTATCCCTTCCTCCTGTCCCCACTCCAGAACACCAAACCCCAGCTCTTCTTGACCTCGGCCTTTACCTCAAAGTCAAGCCCAGGGAGAGCTTCTGCCTCAGCCTTGGCTCTCTTTCCACCCCACCCCAGTCCCAAGCCTGACCAGTTGCTGCTGGGAACAGGGAAGAAGAGAGAGCAGAGGCAAACTGATATGGCAATAACCCCCCCCACACACACACCAGCCATGGTTTCCTCAGCCTCCTTGCTGGCCTCCCACCGGCCTCACCCTCCATGCCCACTCACCCCCAAGCCCAACTCACCCACAGAAGTCTTCCCCAGGCACCTCCACCCCTTCCCACCCCATACTAAAGTCTGCCGTAATCTGGCCCAGCCTTCCTCTCCTGCTTCATATCCTGAATCATATCCATACACACTGGGCTTCCCTGCTGATGGGGAGAAGGAACCCCCATCCCGTGTAACTCTGGTACCCGGGCCTCCCTTTGGGATGAATCTGGTACAAAACAGCCCTCCTGGCTTTTTTCCTTCTTTGTGCTCTGGACAGTCTGGGGCACTCAGGCCTAGTTACCTTGGAAGACAAGGGCAGTGACATTAATAATAATAGCGACCTGAATGTTCATAGCAGCACAATTCCAACAGTTAAAAGGGAAACAACCCAAGTGGCCATCAGAGGATGAACTGATCAACTATGTGGGCTATATTCACGCACCGGAATTATTTTTCAGCCATAAAAAGGAATGAAGTGCTGCTCCGTGCTACAACATGGGTGAACGTTGAAAACAGGCTAAATGCAAGTGTCAGACAAAAAGGTCACATATCGTATGATTTTGTTTACATGAAATGTCTAGAACAGGAAAATCTACAGAGACAGAAAGTAGATGAGTGGCTTGGGGCTGGAGGGGACGTGGCATAGGGTGGCAGAAGGTACAGGGTTTCTCTTTGGTGTGATGAAAATGTTCTAAAATTGGCTGTGATGATGGTTGCATACTCTGAATAGACTAAAAAACACTTTGTTATACACTTTAAATGGGTGAATTGCATGGTGTGTGAATTAGAGCTCAACAGAGCTGCTTTGAAAAGAATAATAATTAGCACTTGTCAAAGGCCTGTCAGGTGCCAGGCAGGCCCCACACAGCCTCTGTTACCCCTCAGGACCTTGTGATGTATAATAGGAGCAGATTTCTGCCCCCAGAGAAACCACATTCACGTGAGGGTTTTTTTTTTAATTAATTAATTTAAAAAATTAGAGTATAATTGCTTTACTATGTCGTGTTAGTTTCTGCTGTAGAACAAAGTGAATCAGCTCTATGTATACATATTTCCCCTCCCTCTTGAGCCTCCCTCCCACCCTCCCTTTCCCACCCCTCTAGGTCATCACAGAGCACCAAGCTGAGCTCCCTGTGCTATGCAGCAGGTTCCCACTAACTATTTTACACATGGTCGTGCGAGTTTTTTTTTAATTCAACTTAATTGGCTATTCCAAAGATTTTTCTTTTCTATTTTTGACAATTGGAGCCCCTAAGATGCACAAGGGAATTGCATTTTGCATTTTTATTTTTATTTATTTATTTGGTAAGAGGAGCAAAGCAAGGACCTGGAGATATATACTGGAACATTCTCCTTAGAAGAATTCAGCAAAGTAGAAGATAAATATTTAAAGAGGAAAGGTGGGGGGAGGAGGGGCGGTTAATATAGTGAATCAGTAAGTCACTTCTAAATTAAACAAAACTGGAGTTGAAGAATAAATAGGTTTCCAACTGGCTGTTGCTGTTTTCCTTTGAAAAAAATAAACATTAAAAAAAAAGGGCCGTGACATTGAGATTTATTGAAATAGCCAATTGGCCTGTTTTTCAACTAGTATGCAGTAAGCCTAGAAGTTAGGAGAGAATAGTTTCCTGCTAGCAGGAAACCTTCGTCTTGAGGACCTTACCCAGGCTCAAGGTGTCCTCTGAGGGGAACCAGGATTGAAGTTTTTTATTTCTCAGGAAGAGCTCTTCTGCGTGGCAAGGGCTCAGTAGTACAAAATAAAATGACAGTTCCTTTAGTGCTACAGGATATCCACTGTAACTCATTGAGAGACCACCCCAGTTCTTTCTGTTTTGTTTTCTGGGTTTCTTTTGCCTTTGTAGGAATCAGACACCTTGTGTAGAAAAAATGGTTTATGCCGAGTAGAGGTGACTTTAGGTGGCAGCTCCCAGGCGATTTTGAAACCCATGCCGAAGTCCCTCCCCTTGTTACAGATGGCATAGAAGTCACAAGTCTGTTAACTGGACTGTTTCTTCTCCTGCCTGTTGTTCCTGCTTTCTCTATTTCTGTCTGGATAGTCAGGAAAAGATTTAATGTTTAATATTTAAACAAAATATTTAATGTCTACACAGTAAAATTATTCAAGTTTCAAACCAGTATTGAAACCAGTTGGAAACCAGCTGATAGTTTCTTAATCTCAGATTTAGAGATGAATGTAAATTGTATTCTGTTGAAACGTGCAGGTGTTGGATTCGTGCCATTCAAAAAGCTCCTGCCTCTAGGTCGTTGTTAATGGGACCAACTTGTAAAGTTTGTAGCCTTAAAGAAACCTCCATGCTAAAAAGTTTGTTCTGCTACAGCTCAAAAACATGAAGTGACTGCCTGGAATTTGGGGTTAGGCCCAGTGTTCAGGTGAAAGAGAGGTGACAGCTTTCCAAAGAAGCACCCAAGCACACTAACACTGTCTTCTATAGGGATTGTTGGGCAGGCCTGGGATCCAGGTCTGTACAGTGAACAGGAGGAAGGAAATGCTCTGAAACAAGGCTCTAATACCATGGGTATATGTAGGAGAGAACTAATAAGATTCTGTTAATTAAGATCCAAAAAAAAAAAAGGCTATCATCCCAGTCTACTAATGTAGATACCAAAGCTCAGAGCATTTAAGTGACTTCCCCGAGGTCACACAGCTTGTGGAGGCAGGATTTGAACCCAGAACTGTCTGAAACCACAGCCAGTATGTAACCACCACATCAAACATCAAGTCTACTCAAGTCTGTTTTCAAGACAGCCGGGAGCTTGCTCGAACTGGGGAGAAACTCAGAAACCCTCAGGCCGTGTCTTCAAGGGTTGCTGGTCGGGTTGTGGACACGCAGGAGTGGTGAGACCTGCCCGAGGTGGTGTGGGGCTGGGATAAAGGGCACGGGGACCTAGCAGGGTGGTGGAAATACAGGGTGCCTGTCCTAGGCAACACCCCATCTCCACCGCTACAACCCCCTGTCCAGAATGAGCTGGGACGTCCAGCAAGGTGACAGAGGCCCCGGCAGTGGCGCTGCATCCCGGGGTACAATGGCTGCGTGTCCATCTCCCCGCCAAGGCTGGGCCCGCCCGGCCCTCTCAGGTGTTGCCCCCGTGTGTTTGCTTATGGTCACTGCAGCCTCCGCCGTGTACTCCAGCCCGTGGATGGGAATTTCGAAAATCGCTCCTGCTAAAGGCGGGTGGAGGAGTGAACAGGGAATGTTGTGATCGTCAGAAAAGTGATGGGGCCGCCCAAGGTACCCCTAAGGTGGGGTTCAGCGAAGGGAGGGGGTTCAGGGTAAATGGTGAACCATAGGATGTACAGATTTTTTTCATCATGATGTAAAATAAAGGCTGACCAGTGCTGTGTGCATGGCAGATGCCGTTCTCCCCTGGGTGGGTCCAGCGGGGCAGGCCTGAGGTGGGCGCCCTTGGGTGTCTGCGGAGGGCACAGCCAGTGTGGCCGAGGCCTTGATGCACAGGCGGAGGAGGTGGGCATCCGGGCAGGACTGTGAGGTCCACGGGAAGGGAGTAACCCATGGGGTTGGAGTGGCTGTGGCCCCGGCAGTAGAGGAGCGCCCCCCAGTGGAGGTAAGCGTCACTGCAGCCCTCCTCAAAGTCCCCCCGAGGAAAGCCCTGACACCCCATCTTGGGTCTGTCGGGTCGGATGGGGTGAGGGAGCCTAGACCAAGGGCTCCGACCTGAGAACCAAGAGCCTAGGAACGAGGAGGGAGACTTCTCCTGGGCCCTCACGGAGGTGGGTGGCGAGGAGGGCAGGCAGATGACTCTGCGCCTCTGTGAGGAGAGAGAGAGAAGGGGAGCAGAGGTAGGGGCTGCCCAGGAGCCCCTGGGGTGACTCAATTCCAGAGTCACAGCCCCCTACTCTTCCCTCCTCCACATCATGCCCCTGGGCCTGGGAAGATGGCAGGAACCCTGGCCCCCATGTTCGGGATGAAATGGAGAGCCAGCCAGGCCAAAGGCAGGCTGGCCCAGACGCAACACGACCCTGCCCTGAGCCTCTGGCCCTCTGCATCAGCCCGCTCACCCAGTCGCGCTTCCGAACTCACTCCCTCCAGCGCCCCCGCCCCCAGAAAAGCTTAACGAAGAGACTCAGAGAGCGGAAGGGGGCTCAAAGAGGGGTCTGCAGTGAGGGGAAAGCTGTGAGCGGGCAGAATATTCAGCACACAGAACAGGCCAGGGAAAGACCTGAGGGGTGGGTCCAGGCCGCCTCGTGCCATCTGGGCAGCGCCTGGCTCCGAGGCAGCCCCCGGGCTGGGTTTCGCCTGCCTGCCTGAAAGCGGAAGAGGCTCGGGCAGGGCCTCTTTATGGCTCCTGGCGAAACCTGGCCCCCGGGACAGGGAATACGTTTCTGGTTGCGGGGAGGAGGGAGTGACTCATTCCCCCTCCCAGGCTCCTGACACCCCAGAGACTGGGAATTACTCCCAAACAGCCAACCAGGCCCGGCCGAGAGAAAACAGCTCCACCCCACCCCGGCTACTCTCACTTCAGGCCTCCCACCGTCACCCACAGGGAGGGACAGACCATGCCCGGAACAGTGGACACCTTGGAGGAGAAACACACCCTCTCACACAAACACAAACTCAGGCAGACACACACCCACACGCTAAACGCAATCCCAAACCTCCGCACCCAGAAACAAACACCCGCCATCCGCGACAGCCCCCAGAGCCCCCAGAAGACAGCCCACCGAGAAGCCACCGTCACTCACTCACAGCAAAGTACAGCACCCAGTGAGCCCGAAGCCCAGCTCCCAGACTCAGCCAGACCCAAGTGTGGGCCCTCTCTGCTGGCCCAGAACCAATCTGGCTTCTCAGTCGGCCAGTTTAAGAGGCTCATGAGGGAAAGAGAAGGAAGGCGCTGGGGCAGCAGAGGTGGAGGGAATGCCAAATCGGGGTCGGGGGGACCCCAGCCTCCTGCTGAGGAGACACTGAGCACACACTGGGTTTTAACCACCCCGGGGCCAAGCACTGTCTTATCGCAAGAATCTGAGGTGCCCCCCCAGCCCGCCCTTACTGCCTCCTGTCCCCCACCTTAGGCTCCATCTCAGGGAACACACATAATCTTGATGTCTCAGCACAGGTGTCCATGGAACAAGAGCCGGCTGCAAAATCACCTCTCCAAGGAGTCCCTGGAATCCCCAGCACCTGAGCACATCGGCCATTTCTGCCCGCAGCTGCAGCATCTGCTCCCAGTATATGTGATTACCCACCTCAGACTGAGACTTCCCAGGGCAGGGCCTGTCTCTTCTCGGCAATGGCTCCCCAAAGGCAAGGCCATGTCTCTCCAATCAGACCAGGGCCTCAGTGTTAGAGATAGTAGGTGTCCCAGACATGATTATTTTTATTGAAAGTTACAAAAACTGCCAGTGTTTACTGTAAGTCCCAAAACAAAGGTATGGGAATTGGAGGGAATAGTTATAAGGTGAATACTGAGGTTTCTCTCCAGAGCAAAATGAGTCACCAAATTCCAGAAAAGTCACAAGGTGGAACAGCATGGGGATCAGCATATAAATATATAAATTCTCGGACTTCCCTGGTGGTCCAGTAGTTAAGAATCTGCCTTCCAATGCTAGGGACATGGGTTCAATCCCTGGTCGGGGAACTAAGATCCCACATGCCACAGGGCAACTAAGCCCGTGTGCCACAACTACTGAGCCCATGTGACACAACTACTGAAGCCTGCGTGCCTAGAGCCTGTGCTCTGCAACAAGAAAAGCCACCGCAATGAGAAGCCCACGCACCACAATGAAAAGCAGCCCCTGCTCACCGCAGCTATAGAAAGCCCGTGTGCAGCAACGAAGACCCAATGCAGCCCAAAATTAATTAATTAATTAACTAATTAATTAATTTTTTTAAAAAGAAACTCCAACATGCTGGAGGAAGTGTTGGTTAGTACAACAATTTTAGAGAATCGTTTCACAATATCTGGTAAGGTGGATGACGTATATACCTTATGAACCATCATTTCCACTTCTAGAGAAACTCTCAGGTATGTGTACCTGGAGGACAAGGACATGTGTCACATCTTGTTTGTAATAGAAAAAACAATTGGAAGCCATTCAAATGCTCACAAGAATGGTTAGGAATTGTGACATAGTCACACAATGGAATGCTCTACAACAATGAAAAAAGAATAAACTACTGACATGCACAACAACGTGAGTGGACCTCACACATTGTATTGAGTGAAACCAGGTACAGGTGAGTATACACTGTGATTCCACTTATACAAAGGTCAAAAATAAGCAAAAGTAATCAATGGTGACAGGAGTTAGAAAGTGGCCACCTCTGGGGAGAAGGATGGGGGCGGGACACCAGGAAACCTTCTGGGGTAATAGAAATGCTCTGTATCTTGATTTGGGTGGTAGGTGCATGATGTGTTCAAATGTAAAAATTTCAAGCTGTACCTTTAAGATTTGTTCATTTCAAGGACCTCAGTGAATGTATTTTATGCCTCAAAGAAAAGAAACTGCGAACTTCCTTGGTGGTCCAGTGGTTAAGAATCTGCCTTCCAATGCAGGGGCGTGGGTTCCATCCCTGGTCGGGGAACTAAGATCCCACATACCGCGGGGCAACTAAGCCCACGTGCCGCAACTACTGAGCCCTCATGCCGCAACTAGAGAGAAGCATGTGCGTCACAACACAGAGCCTGTGCGCTACAACTGAGACCCGACGCAGCCACAACTAAATAGATAACTATTTTTAAAAACTAAGCAGGATTATAATTTTTAAAAATAATAATGAGATGCAACTTGACACCCACGGAATGACAAAAAGTCTGATGCTACCAAGTGTTGGCAGAGATGTGTAGCAATAGGAACTCTCTCATGTGCTGGAAGGAGTGTATAATACCAACAGGCAACAATTTTCGGGAATCATTTGGCAAGATCTGGTAAGGTGGAAGGTGCATATACTCTATGATCCAGCAATTCCACTTCCAGAGAAACTCTCACTCATATGCACCTGGAGGCATTTACAAGGATGTATGTCACATCTTTGTAATAGCAAAACAGTTGGAAATAATCCAAATGCTCATCAAGAGGAGAATGGATGTAAACTGTGACATACTCACACCATGGAATATACACAGCAGTTACAGTGAATGAACTAAAGCTTCCTGTATACGTTTCAAAGACATAACACCATTGAATAAAGCAAATTGCAGAATAATGTGTGCAATGTAAGACCGTCCATGTAAAAATGTTTAATATGCAAGAAGTTCTATGTATTGTGGATGGATATATACTTAAGTAGCAAAACTATACAAATCTGAACAGGAAGATGCCATGTCAACTTCAGGATTGTGTTACCCAGAAGAAGAGAAGGGAGTGGGATAGGGAAGGAGTGCAAAGGGTCTCCGGCAGAATGTAACAACTTGCTAACTCTGAGCGGTGGGGTCCCATGGGTATTTTTTATATTATTCTTTGTACTTTCCAGGGTTTTTTTTTGGGGGGGAGGGGTTTTGGCCACACCGCCCAGCTTGCGGGACAGTTCCCCAGCCAGGGGTTGAACCTGGGCCGTGGCAGTGAAAGCGTCAAATCCTAACCAGTAGACCACCAAGGACTTCCCCTCGTAATTTAAAAATATATATTCAAAGGGAAGAGGGCAGTTTTACAGTCTGGCTGCAAGCTGGTGGGCTGCCATCTTGGTTTCTGCAGCTGACCCCAGACTGTGCCTTCCCTCCTTCACTCCACATTTCAGCTTTGGTAGCCCCAGCTGGGCCAGCATTCTTCTCCCACAGAGATAACCAGCCCTTGGTGGTCCTGCCTGGGGTGGTGGTGGTCTTCTGTGAACATTTATCACTGGTGACAGCAGAATGCAGACACCCAGGAGGGTCCCTGAGCTCTACACGAATTGCCCATATGCTCCCCCCCAGTAACTGTGACTTGATTTACCCTCCGTGGTCAGAGTCAATCATCTCAGCCATTGCAGTGATTCCTTTTTGCCCGTTCTTGTAGGGGGGACAAGGGACACAAAACAGTCAGGGGGCCTCCTCCCTTCCAGCGCAGTGGGCCTGTTACCATGAACACCCCAGGGGAGCATCCCTCCTTCCACAGAGTTCAGGAAATAAAATTCTTGACAGTGGGTCATTGGGTGTACTTCAGGGTGATGCGTCCCACATTTCTGCCCCTCAGTTCCTGGATCCTCAAATAACACTGAGGTCCTAGAGATTTAATGCCACCCAGGCTTGGTGTCACATTTACAAAGCATGATCTAGAAGTACATAGGAACCCCCTAACCCCCACCCCACTGTTGACTTTTTTTAACATATTTTTAAATGTTTATTTGTCAATTTATTTATTTTTGGCTGCATTGGGTCTTTGTTGCCGTGCGCGAGCTTTTCTTTAGTTGCAGCGAGCAGGGGGCTACTCTTCGTTGCGGTGCGCGGGCTTCTCATTGTGGTGGCTTCTCTTGTTGTGGAGCACGGGCTCTAGAGTGCAGGCTCAGTAGTTGTGGCGCACGGGCTTAGTTGCTCTGCGGCATGTGGGATCTTCCCGGACCAGGGCTCAAACCCGTATCCCCTGCATTGGCAGGCGAATTCTTAACCACTGCACCACCAGGGAAATCCCCACCATTGACTTTTTTTGCTTTTTTTTTTTTTGCGATACGCAGGCCTCTCACTGTTGTGGCCTCTTCCATTGCGGAGCACAGGCTCCGGACACACAGGCTCAGCAGCCATGGCTCACGGGCCCAGCTGCTCCGCGGAATGTGGGATCTTCCCGGACTGGGGCACGAACCCGCGTCCCCTGCATCGGCAGGCGGACTCTCAACCACTGCACCACCAAGGAAGCCCCCCACCATTGACTTTTGAAAGATGTCAAAGTTATCAAAATATGTGGTCTACCACAACTCAGGTGAAAACCACCTTCCCTCTCCTCTCCTCACACCCCACAATTGGTCCTAAGCAAATCTTCTAGAAGCTGCACCCCCCAAACCACTCTTTCACTCCCAGTCTAACGAGGTCCGTTCCTCCCCTGCCCATCGCAACACTTTATTATATGTATCTGCATTGCCTTTCCTCCAGCAAGCAACTCTTCCTCCTTATATTCAATAAGGTGGGAGGGGCTGGGGCAAACTTGGTGCAATTATTGAATCCTCTTTAGCAGGCCAGGGGAGGAGGAAGTCTGATTACACACGTGTTCTGTCGGCAGGAGAAACAGCACGAGGTGTGAGAGCATTTGCAAGATGGCCGTCTGAGCTGGCACGCTGTTGTCTCCCATGTGGAACCACAGCTGTCTTCAAAGGGCCATTTCATGCCCCGTGCAAGGCCAGATGCTTCTAGAGGGTGGGGCTCATGATAAGAGCAGGACTCCCAGGACATCACCCCATACTTCTTTTGCTGTAAGGCAGCTTCTGGATCAGAAACAATATTGCAAGATTCACTAGAACAGCAAATGAGGCATAAGTCCATGAATAGTAGTACTGGCAGAAGCATGATTCCCAAGTAGAACAAATCCAGGTCCCAGATGGGCACCTATCGATGTACGGACACACTGCTGACATCCTCACAACAGGAGTCTGGAGCGACGGCAGTCACATTAGGTTGGTTGGCCCCTAAGGAAGGAGAGCGCCATATTGGATTCAGGATTGGTGCTACTTTGCGGCCAGAAGCCACAGGGGTCGGCCTTGGTGAGAGAAAGCCCTACATGGACTCCCTCCCTGCCACAGTGGCCGCCGCAGTCCCCAGGCCATTGAGCAGGGACTGGGCTGTCTAGGGAAGAGGCTGCCTGGTACCCATAGGCCTGCTCATCAGCCAACAAAGATATTTGAACTCCTTCAGCAGCAAGACTCTCCCTCCGGTTGGAGCTCAGAGTCGGGCACAGAGTGCCATGGGACTGCCCTGGTTGGGGAACGTGGCCTCTGTCAGTGATAACACGGGAGGCACTAAGGGTTGAGTAACCTCTGACAGAGCCCTATCTTAAATCAACTATGCTCTCCTTGGGCCTCAGAAGCTGCTTTGTTTAACTTTGTGCTGTTTGCATGAAGATATGATAAGGTTCCCCAAGGTTTAAATAAACTTAGAAGTCAACAGAGTCCATTGCCCTCCGTTCCCAGGAAGGGCGGCTTAGTGAGGTGAAGACACGGCACAGTGCAGGGACCGGGGTCTCGCATGCCTCTCTCCTGCAGTGCCCCCAGCCCCAGCCTACCCCAACTGAGCTTCCCTGGGGTTTCTTTCTTTTCCTTTTCCTTTTTTCTCATTCTGGTTGCCAGTAGGAGACCCAGGGCCAAAACACTAAACTACAGAGGCTAAGCCAGGGGTCTCAAACTCAAGTGGTTACATGGGCCAAGCAGGTAACGAATATGTGTACAGAGAACCAGGTGAAAGAAAACAGGTGTGTGTGTGGGGGGGTGGGGGGGAATTCCCTGGTGGTCCAGTGGTTAGGACTCCACGCTTCCACTGCAGGGGGCAAGGGTTCGATCCCTGGTCCGGGAACTAAGATCCTGCATGGCGTGGCCAAAAGAAAAAGAAAGGAAGGAAGGAAGGAAGGGAGGAAGGGAGGAAGAGAGGAAGGAAGAAGGAAAGAAAGACAATAGTTGGGGGACTGACTCCTGAGAAGATGAAATAGACATACGTGTTCCTATTCCTTCTGCCAAGTACAGCTGAAACCCCTGGATTTTATAGATAAAACAGGCATGAGAAGATTGAAAGGTGGAGGGAAGGCAGACTCGGGACCTCTGGACCCAAGGACACATGATGCCCTCATCGTTGTCACCATCCTGCCGCCCGCCCTCCCGTCCTCAGACTCCTCGTAGCTCATGAGGAGAGACACGGCTTTTCTTTTTCTTTTTTCTCCCAGTTTTATTGAGTTATCATTGATGTCGGCACTGTACAATATAAGGTGTACAGCATAAGGATCTGACTTACATACATCGTGAGATGATTATCACAGTAAGTTCAGTGAACATCCATCATCTCATATAGACACAAAATTAAAGAGATAGAAAAGAAATCTATTTTCGCTTGTGATGAGAACTCTTAGGATTTATTCTCTTAACAACTTTCAGTCTGTACTTTTTTTGTTGTTGTTGTTTTTGCGGTATGCGGGCCTCTCACTGTTGTGGCCTCTCCCGTTGCGGAGCACAGGCTCCGGACGCGCAGGCTCAGCGGCCATGGCTCAAGGGCCCAGCTGCTCCGCGGCATGTGGGATCTTCCCGGACCGGGGCACGAACCCGGGTCCCCTGCATCGGCAGGCGGACTCTCAACCACTGCGCCACCAGGGAAGCCCGAAAGTATTCCAGTTAGATTCTTTTGCATATAGCTGTCCAGTTTTCCCGACACCGTTTATTGAAGAGGCTGTCTTTTCCCCTCTGTATATTCTTGCCTCCTTTGTCATAGATTCATTGCCCATATAAGTGTGCATTCATTTCTGGGCTCTCTATTCTTTTCTATTGATCTAGGTGTCTGTTTTTGTGCCAGTGCCCTGGGTTTTCTTTCTCCCTCATGTATCCCAAACATGGAACTGAAGATGTAGGCAAGTGGGAGATACCACTGGACAAAAACCAAAAAAGCCCCAATAAAAGTCTGCTTTCTCTGGTCAAAAGACCAGGAAAGAGGCAGCCTAAAAGGACAGAGAACTTTTGAACAATAACCATTCTAGGGGAACTTCCTGGCAGTCCCTCCAAAAGATAGTAACACTTCAAATCAACTTTATTATGGGGTGACAGATTTGGGGTTCTTAGAGATAGTGGTAGCTAGAAGAGTGATACTTCATCCCTGCAGTGGTTTGTGTGGGAGCGGGGTGAGATGGGGAGAATGCAAGGTGTCATCAGCTGGAATGACCCTTGACCCTGCCTTCAGCGCCTACACAGTGCCTGGCACACAGTAGGTGCTCAATAAATATTTGTCAGCCGTTTGTGGGTAGTGGGGGTTAAGGACTCCGCACTTCCACTGCAGGGGGTGTGGGTTCAATCCCTGGTCGGGGAACTAAGGTCCTGCAAGCCATGAGGCACGGCCAAAATAAATTTTAAATAAAATTTAAAACTAAGCATTCTATATTAGGACAAACACCAGAGAAGAAACTGTGGCCCCACCCATCCCCACACCACAAAGGCCAATGGGGAGCCTAGATATGAAATACGAAAACTTTTTTCAATTAAAAAATTTTAATTACAGTATATTATAACACAGTAGTACAACAGGACTCACTCACATATTCATTTGACAAGTATTTACTGAGTGCCTGCCCTCTGCTAGGTACTATTCTACTGCTAAAAATAAAGTGCTGAAGCATACAGACAAGGTCCCTACAGTCGTCAAGTTTACATTCTAGTGGACACCACGTTTGAACAGAAATGACTGGAAAAGCATCTTGAAACGTATAAAACCAGATGTCAATAATAGTATCTTTAAATGGATGGGATTATAATTTTTCTAATATCCTTTTCCATTTTGACTTTCCTGTATAAGTAGGCATTGCTTTTAAACTTTAATAAATAATAGCCAAACTTGGGAATTCTCTGGTGGTCCAGTGGTTAGGATGCCGCACTTCCAATGCAGGGGGCACAGGTTCGATCCCTGGTTGGAGAACTAGATCCTGCATGCAGCAACTAAGACATAAATAAATATTTTAAAAAGAACAAACACTATGGATAAAATGGATTGCAAAACTGTTCAAGTAACCCACAGGAAAGCAGAAAAAAGAAAACAGAAAAAAAAAACAAACAAATGGAGAGAACAAACAGAAAACAAAAAATAAAATATCAGACTAAGCTTTAACACATCAACAATTACATTAAATGTAAATAATCTAAATACAGGCATTGCTCAGAGATATTGCAGTTTTGGTTCCAGACCACCACAATAAAGCAAATACAGCAAAGTGACTCACCCATATTTTTTGGTTTCCCTATGCCTATAAAAGTTATGTTTACACTATACAGTATTCATTAACTGTGCGATAGTATTATATCTAAAAAACAATGTACGTACCTTAATTGAAAAATGCTTCATTGCTAAAAAAGGCTAACCATCATGAGCCTCATGAGTCATAATCCTTTTGCAATAGTAACTTCAAAGGTCACTGATCACAGATCACCATAACATAATAATAATGATAAAGTTTGAAATCTTTCAGGAATTACCAAAATGCGACACAGAGACACCAAGTAAGCAAATGCTGTTGAAAAAAGGCACCGATAGACTTGCTCGGTACAGGGTTGCCACAAACTTTCAACGTAAAAAAACACAATATCTGCGAAGCGCAATAAAACAAGGTATGCCTCTGTATCGGTTAAAAGAAATTATCAGAGTGCTTAAAAGCATGACCCGAATATATGTTGTGTACAAGAAACTCACTTCAAATATAATGACATAGGCAAGGTACATGGAAAAGGATATAGCATGAAAACAATCAAAGGGAAGTGAAAGTGGCTACATTTGTATGAGATAAACTAGACCTCAGAGCAAAGTAAATTACCAGAGACCGAGAGGGACATTACGTAACGAAATAAGGGTCAATCTACCAAGAAGACATAGTAATCCTAAATGTGTATGCCTTATCAAACAACAAAACTGCAAATTATGAAGCAAAAGCTGACATAACTGAAAGGACAAATAGACAAAACCACAATTATAGTTGGAGGCTTTAACACTTCTCTTTCAACAATTGATGGAACAAGTAGATGAAATATAGCAAAGTTATAGAACTCAGTGACACCATCAACAAACAGGATCTAATCAACATTTATAGAATACTCCACTCAACAACAGCAGAACACACATTTGTTTAAAAAACCCAGATAGGGACTTCCCTGGAGGTCCAGTGGTTAAGACTTCACCTTCCAATGCAGGGAACGCAGGTTCGATCCCTGGTCTGGGAGCTAAGATCCCACATGCCTCGGGGGCAAAAAAACAAAACAAAAAACAGAAGCAATATCGTAACAAATTCAATAAAGACTTTAAAAATGGTCCACATAAAAAATCTTAAAAAAAATTTTTTTTAGCAGGATCTTAATTCCCCCACCAGGGATTGAACCCAGGTTCTGGCAGTGAAAGCGTTGAGTCTTAACCACTGGATGGCCAGGGAATTTAAATTAATTGAATTTAAATTAATTGAATTTAAGTTAATTGAAATCATATAGTATGCTTTCTGACCACAATGGAATCAAACTAGAAATCAATAACAGAATGACAACAGGAAAATCTCCAAACACTTGGAAACTAAACAGCACACTTCTTGTTCCATAACTCAAAAGGCAGCCATAGGTCAAGGGAAATTTTTTTTTAAATGCATTGAAATAAGTGAATGTGAAAGTACAACATATCAAAATTGTAGAACATAGATAAAGCAGTGCTAAGAGAGAAATTTATAACACTAAATGCATATATTAGAAAAGAGGAAAAGTTTCAAATCAATAATCTACACTCCCACATCAAGAATTTAGAAAAAGAGGAGAAAATAAACCCAAAACAAGTAGAAATAAGAAAATAATAAAGAAGAGCAAAAATCAAGGAAATTGATAATTGAGAAGATCAATGAAACAAAGGGCTGGTTCTTTGAGGAAAAAAAAAAACTGGTAAAAATGACAAACCTCTAGCTGACAAAGACAGACCTCTAGCTGACAGAGAGAGAGGGAGAAATACAATTTGCCAACAGAAATGAAACAGGAGCTATCATACAGACCCTACAGATATCAAAAGGATAATAAGAAATATTATGAACACACATAAATTCAACCACTTAGATGAAATGGTCCAATTTCTCAAAAAACACAGCTACAACAATTCACTCAGTATGAAATAGATAATTTAAATAGACCTGTAAGTATTAAGTATTTGTAATTTTAAAACTCCCAGAAAGTAATCTACAGGCCCAGTTTTTCACTGGAGAACTCTACCACATTAGTCAAGGTCCTCAAGAAAAACAGAGCTAATAGACTATATACAGATACACATAATAGAAGATTTATCATAGGAATTGACTCATGCAGTCGTAGAGGCCAAGAAGTCCCACAATCTGCCATTTGCAAACTGGAGAACCAAGAAAGCCGATGGTGTAATTCAGTACAGGCTGCCCACTGGGGAGAGGTGGGGGCCAGGCTGAGTGTGCTGGGATGGGAGAAAGGGGAGGATGCTGCCACTGCAGTAGGGGAATGGCAGGCCTTGGGGACGTGAGGGCTACTTCTGGGGAGCTGAACACTGGGTGGGAGATGGGGAACAGGCTAATCTCCTAGCTGGGGGCACTCTTCTTTCAGTTCCTCTTTTTCTAGATGCTTCTTGGAGTTACACACACACAATTCACCCCAAACGCACCTAGTCACCTCCACCAGCCAGCTCCTGCCCAACCTCCTCCTACGGGAAGCTCTCCTGGACCAAGACAGCATCAGAACTCCCCTTCCTATGGCCACTCAGCACTAACTGGAGGGATGCTGGAGCATCGGTCCCACCTTGGCTCGGGCTGCTGTTTCTAGACGGGAGGCTCAGGAATGGAGGAGGAGGAGACAAGCCTCGTGCTTGGAGCCCCCAAGCCTCACCCTCCTCTCACCAACTCCCACAGTACTCTCCATTCAAAAACAGCTTCATCCCACCCTCATTCCCACTCTCTGGGGACACACATACCACACGAACACACACTGCAGCCCCCCCACCCAGCACCACTGTGGTTTTTAACAGCTTTATGGATACAATTTACATACCATACAACTCACAATTTAAATTGTACTATTCAATGGTTTTTTAGTATCATCACAGAGCTATGCAACCATCAACACAATCAATTGTGTCAATAGAACATTTTCATCACCCCAAAAAGAAACCCTGTCCCCATTAGCAGTTAGTCCCCATTTTCTCCCAACACTACCACCCCAGCACCACCACCGATCTACTTTCTATTTTTATAGATTTTCCTACTCTGGATCTTTTTCTTTTTTTTTTTTGGCTGCGTTGGGTCTCTGTTGCTGAGTGCGGGCGAGCAGGGGCTACTCTTCATTGCCACGCAGAGGTCTCTCATTACAGTGGCTTCTCTTGTTGCAGAGCACGGGCTCTAGGCGCTCGGGCTTCAGTAGTTGTGGCACGCGGGCTCTAGAGCACAGGCTCAGTAGTTGTGGTGCTCGGGCTTAGTTGCTCTGTGGCATGTGCGATCTTCCCAGACCAGGGCTCGAACCCGTGTCCCCTGCATTGGCAAGCGGGTTCTTAACCACTGTGCCACCAGGGAAGTCCTGGATCATTTTTATAAGTGAAATCATATAATACGCCATCCTTTGCAACTGGTATCTCTCACTTATCATAATGTCTTCAAGGTTCATCCACGTTGTAACACATATCAGAACTTTATTCCTCTCTATGGCTGAATGATATTGCATGTATAGATACACTCCTTTTTGTTTATTCATTCATCAACTGACATTTAGGACATTTCCACTTTCAGGCTATTAGGAATAATGCTGCTATGAACATTCGTGCACAAGTTTTTCGTGTGAACGTACATTTTCATTTCTCTTGGGTAAATACCTAATAATGGAATTGCTGGGTCCTATGGTAATTCTACCTTGTGAGGAACTGTCAGACTGTTTTCAAAAGCAGCTGCAGCATTTTACAATGCCACCAGCATTGTCGGAGGGTTCCAATTTTTCCACATCCTCTGCAGCACTTGTTATCATCTTTTTGATTCTAGCCATCCTCATAGGTATGAAGTTTTATCTCTGTATGTTTTTTTTTAAGATTTTTTTAATGTTGACCATTTTTAAAGCCTTTATTGAATTTGTTACAATATTGCTTCTGTTTTATGTTTTGGTTTTTTGGCCACGAGGCATGTGGGCTCTCAACTCCCCAACCAGGGATCGAACCCACACCCCCTGCCTTGGAAGGAAAAGTCTTAACCACTGGACCGCCAGGGAAGTCCCTCTTTGTAGTTTTGATTTGCATTTCCCTAATGACTAATGGTGTCAGACAACTTTTCATGTGCACCTTGGCCATTTGTATGTCTTCCTTGTCTGTTCCAAATGTCTACTCAGATCCTTTGACCATTTTTTTAATTGGGTTATTTGTCTTTTTATTATTGAGTTGTAAGGACCATGGACGATATTGAGCAAAACGCTGATTGAAGCTATTTGCCCAGCGTCCCTGAAGTTTGGCCCCTGGGCAAGAAGCTTTCTGTCTTGCTGGCCTCATCTCCTCACAGCCCTGCCCAGCACATCCACCTCTTTCAGGCTCAGGAACAAGGCGCCTCTTCCTGCCCACCCAAAAAACCCCTCTTCACAGATGAAGAAACCGAGTCCAGGTGGGAAAGGACTTGCTCAAGGCCACAGGACTGATAAGAGTGGAGCTGGACTCCACCTCAGGTCTGTCCAACTAAACCCTCCACCTTGCCCACACTGTTTCACTGCCCACTGGTTTGTTTGGTCCTGGCTGTTTTCTGGTTTGCAGTACACATACGTTTCCTCCGTCCTCATCAATGCCCTGTGAGGTAGGTCATGTAGGCATCAGTCTCCTCATTTGGCAGAGGAGGAAATGTAGGTTAAGAGAGGGGATGTGACTTTCCTCAGCCTCACAGGTAGCAAGAGATAGAGCTCAGGGCAAAACCAGCAGGAAGCCCACTCTCAGGACAAAAGCATGTGATTTCAGGCACCCACCCTATACGCAGCCGCACTGCCCAAGTGTTCTGCCTCTCCTCCGACCCAAAGCCACGCCACTAACCAGGAAACTGCAGCAGCCAGCAGTCCACTGGATGGACCTGGGCTTCAAGAACTTGCTCCAGGGCAGCCCCCGCCCAGCACCAGCGGGGCTCTCTGGCTGGGCACTCCCAGCCCTGCCCAACCCAGCCCCAACAGGCCCAGCCCAAGACCTTTGCCCCTGCGAGAAGTAGGACCCTGGTTTCCATGGGCCTCTGGCCCTGTTTACCTCACCCCAGGGCTTGGACCCTTACGGAGGAAGACATAGGCTGCATGCCTGTATTTGAGAGATGTGGGGCAAACCAGAAAAACCCCTAGGCCCGGTTTGATGGGGTTTCTCATCTCGCCTGGAAGTGCCCTAGGTTCCGACTAGATTCCAAAAGCATGTGACAGAGTGGTGTCCCATTATCAGTCATTTATGCCGGGAGGAGGGCCCCCAGGCAGACAAGGTTGCAGGAATGCAAGAAAGTGATGTTTTTGCATGAACTTTCTAAATCAACTTTCTCTTGAGGACCCAGCACCGTTCTGGGCACTGGAGATACGGCAGTTAATAAAACCAGCAGAAACCCTTGCCTGTTTGGGGACCTTCTGGATGTCCCAGTGGAGCTGACATACTAGAGCAGAGAGAGAGAATAAAAAATAAGTAAGAAAAATATAGAGTATGATGGACAGTGTTAAATGCTAAAAAAGAATGTAAAGTATAAAAAGGGGACAGGACATAGTGGGGTGAATAGCTGCGATTTTATGTATCTATTTGGCCGCACCGCGTGGCTTGCGGGATCTTAGTTCCCCCACCAGGGATTGAACCTGGGCCACTGCGGTGAAAGCAGGGAGTCCTAACCCCTGGACCGTTGGGGAATTCCCAGCTGTGATTTTATTTTTTAATTTTTTTAAATAAATTTAATTTATTTATTTACTTTTGGCCGCATTGGGTCTTCGTTGCTGTGCGCGGGCTTCTTCATTGTGGTGGCTTCTCTTGTTGCAGAGCACGGGCTCTAGGCACGCAGGCTTCAGTAGTTGTGGCACGTGGGCTCAGTAGTTGTGGCTCACGGGCTCTAGAGTGCAGGCTCAGTAGCTGTGGCGCACGGGCTTAGTTGCTCCATGGTACGTGGGATCTTCCCGGATCAGGGACGGAACCCGTGTGCCCTGCATTGGCAGGCAGATTCTTAACCACTTCGCCACCAGGGAGGTCCCAGCTGTGATTTTAAATAGTGTGGTTAGGGAAGGCCTGGCTGGGAACAAAAACATGAAAGGTGAAAGGAGTGAGCCATGTGGTCTCTGCAATGTCCCAGGCAGAGGACACGGCAAGAATGAGGGCCCTGAGATGAGGGGAAGCGAGGAAGGTGGGGGAGAGACCCTCCAAGGCCAACTCTGCAGGGCTCTAAGCAGGGCGAGGGATAGCCCAGGTGTGGGAGCAAGGCTATTGGCAGGTAATGTCTCTGACTTCCCACGTTTGCCTGGATCAAACCTCTTTCACCACCATTTCATTAAGGTGGATCCCGGTTCTGACTCCCCCACCCCCACCCGCCCCCGGCTCAGCGGGAGAGAGAACCAGAGCTCTGTGAAGGGAAGGGGCTCAATGGGGGCGGCTCTGGGAGGCGAGAGCAGCTCAGCTAAAGGGATCCAGGGTCACTGCGAGTGTTAAGAGCTGAGAGCTGGAGAGGGGCTAGAGAATCTGAGTTCAGCACTGGCTCAGGGGTGTCTTCTGGGCGCCTTTGCGGGTGGTCCCTGGCTTCCGCCGAGTCCAGACGTCCAGGGCTGGCAACCCCATGGGCCTGGATCAGACCGGGATCCTGCGCTGGGAGCGCTGCCTCAGAGGCCAGACGGACCGAGGAGCAGGTGCGCAGCTCCCGGGGCAGCGGCCCACTCTGGGAAAACAGCCGCGGCCACGCCCACAGTGGGCCCTCCCTGTCCCCGCGGATCCCTGGCAGCTGGCAGCGCCCGCTTCCCCACGCCTTCCGTGCCAACGGCGCTGAAAATGCGGAAGGTGGGAGGGGAGTGTCCAGCACTTTGTGCTTTTCACCCCACACCCCGTAGAATTCGTTTCCGAACAGTGGGGAACCAGGAGCGAGGGGCGGGGGCGCAGGTCTCGGCCCCGCCCTCTCTTGGCACCCCCCATCCCCGCGCCTTGAGCCACTCCTGGCCAAGTCCTTCCTCCCAGGGCGCTTAGTGAAGGTGGGAAGAGGGGCCACGTCACTGTCCCCAGGCCCGGGAGAGGGCGGCTCCGCCCCTCCCTCCCCCGCCGGAGCGCTGGGCCCGGATCGAAGACTAACCTGCCCCAGCCCAGGGCCAGCCCAGTCGCTGCCGCCCGCCTACAAAGCCACAGGCAGGTGCAGGCGCAGCCGCTGCGCGAACGGGCAGAGCGGACCCTTTAGGGCGCGCGCCATCCGTGTGTCTTTCCGTCGGTCCATTAATTCGGGCGTCAGTCCGTCGGCGCACCGCCGCTCCCGCCCAGGCCCCAGCGGCCCCGGCCCCTCGTCGTCCCGCACCCGGAGCCGCCCGCCAGTGACGGCCTTGGAGCGGCAGCCATGTCCATGGGCCTGGAGATCGCGGGCACCTCGGTGGCCGTCATGGGCTGGCTGGGCACCATCGTGTGCTGCGTGCTGCCCATGTGGCGCGTAACGGCCTTCATCGGCAGCAGCATCATCACGGCGCAGATCACCTGGGAGGGCCTGTGGATGAACTGCGTGGTGCAGAGCACGGGCCAGATGCAGTGCAAGGTGTACGACTCGCTGCTGGCGCTGCCGCAGGACCTACAGGCGGCCCGCGCCCTCATCGTCATCGCCATCCTGCTGGCCGCCTTCGGGCTCCTTGTGGCGCTCGTGGGTGCCCAGTGCACAAACTGTGTGCAGGACGAAACGGCCAAGGCCAAGATCGTCATCGTGGCGGGCGTGCTCTTCCTGGTGGCCGCCTTGCTCACCCTCGTGCCGGTGTCCTGGTCGGCCAACACCATCATCCGGGAATTCTACAACCCGTTGGTGCCAGATGCACAGAAGCGCGAGATGGGCTCCGCCCTGTACGTGGGCTGGGCGGCCGCGGCGCTGCAGCTGCTGGGGGGAGCGCTACTCTGCTGCTCGTGCCCGCCGCGCGAGAAGAAATACACGCCCGCCAAGATCCTCTACTCGGCGCCGCGCTCCAACGGCCCGGGCACCGGCACCGGCACAGCCTACGACCGCAAGGACTACGTCTGAGTGAGCAGCCGCGGGAAGCCTCTACCACTCCCACGAGATGGCGCGCCCACCAGTCCCGCGTGCGGCCTTGCATCGGAGACCAGCCCACCCAGACGCCAGGCAACTCTCTCGCTGGACTGGGAGGGGACCTCCCGGCGCCCCCTTCCCCAGCTGCCACCCCTCCTCGGGCCGGGGAGCGGGATTGCGGAGTCCAAGGGCCAGCCAGCATGGACCGTGAAACCTTGCCCTTCTGGAGCGCGGAGCTGGGGTGACTGCCGCTACTTGTTCGCCCCGTCGGGCCGCGGCCTGACAGCCTTCGTTGAGCAGGGACCCGCAGTCTTGAAAAGGGCCACTTGATATTTTTCAATAAAAACCTTTCGTTTTGCAGTTGCCTGTGCCTCCTTGTCCCGAGCGCGGACAGGCCTCCACCTCCCTGCAGAGCTCTGCCTGCAAGGGCTGGCCTTGGCTGGATTCTGCTCTCCCACTGCCCGGGATGAAGCTTAGAGAGGGACCGAGTTTCAGTAGCCGAGAAAGTGGGGTTGTAAACTGAGCTGGGTGCTCACTAGCTAGTTGGTCCTTTGGCCTGTTCACTGGGGATTCAGACGATGAAGCCCCAATCTGGAGGGGCGGGCACGAGCGCTTCCGGGCATGGGGGAGGTGGGAGGAGGATGTCAGGGACCCCCTTCCCCAGGGCTTGTGCCTGGCGCACCCGCCCTCCACAGCACTCCCGCACACCTGAATCTCCCCTGTGGTGTGTGAAAGAGCACATTCAATGCTATGATTTCATATTTGGGAAAGGAGAACAAAAAGATCTATTGTTTTGGTAAAACACACCACCAAAGGAAGCTGAGTGAAATCTTCTCACCAGGAGAAGAGATGAGAGAGGGGCCTCATTTTCTTCCTGAAACCCTTGAGGGAGGGAAAGAGGCGGGGGGACTCAGAACTCTCTGGTGACATTCTAATGCTAAGGTAAACAAGGTTTGGAAGCACTTGTGTCTTGGAGAAGGTGTAAGAGGTTCAGGCAGTGGGAAAGGGGGCTGGTGTGCAGAGCCGGGAAAGTGGGATTCCAATGGCTGGGGAGATAGCAAGGTGAGGGGGGAAGTAGCAATGGGGCCCTGGGCCCAGAAGAGGCCAAGTCATGGAGAATCTCGTGTGCAGAATTACAGATTTTGGACCCTAATCTAATATTATGGGAATCAGGGGAGGGACGTACCTGGTCAACTTTACACTCTAAAATAACCTCTCCAGCTGCCCCTGCAGAACTGGGACTCAAGGAGGCACATGAAGGCAGGAGACCATCTTAGAGGCTGTGCAGCTGTACCCGTGTGAGATGATGCAGCCCAGAAATAAAGCAGGGACAGTGGGGTGGGGGACCAGGCCTGACGGGGAGGGGGCGCTGTAAAAGAATCAAGATGAGCTGGGCTGGAGAACCATTTGGATAGGCGGGGTGAGGGAGTGGAAGGAGCTAGGATAACCCCAATTTTCTGCCTTAGGTCACTGACTGGCTGGTGGTAGTGCCGCCATTTACCAAAATAGGACCAGGTTGCTGGGGGAAGATGATGGTTTCAGTTGTGAGTGAACGGAGTTTGGCAAGCCTGTGGGACCTCCAGGCAGAGACGTCCAGGAAGTGACAGGACATACATAGAGATCTGGAACTCAGGAACAGTAAACCTGGCTGTTGTTAGCATACATATGGCAACCGAAACCAGGGAAGTGGATGAGGTCAGTCTAGAAACCAAAGAGAAAAAAAAAAGAGTTTCAAGAAGGCGGGCGTTGGCAATGGCATCCGAGGCTGCGGAAGTCGTCAGGCAAGAAGAAGCCTGAAGATTAAAAGCGGCAAGGTGGTCACTGGCATCCTTAACTAGAGGCGCGGGGGCAGATGCAGTGGGCAGAAAAGTGAGTGGGAGATGAGAAGCAGAAACAGAACATGGAGACCATGCGTCCTAGAGGTTTGGGGAATCCAGGCCAGGAGAGCCACTTGCAGGGGAGCAAAGGTCACAGGACAGGTATTTGGGATTGTGGAGGCTTGCAATTATTTCGAAATTATTGTATCTCGAACATGTTGGCCTGCAGCAAAGCGAAAGCAAAAGGCCCCGGGAGCGGGCAGATGTTTTCAGTAGAATGCTTCAAATAGCTCCCCCAAAATTCTCCTCTGGTCAAGGAACAACAGATATGTTTTTACCCTTTATGACCCGGGGAAGAGGAAGTAGGTTACCATGAACAGTAAGAGTACCCTGGCTTTAGATCCTTCATTCTCTGTGAGATTCCAGGAAAGGACTTGGGGTTGCCATTACTCTCTCTCCAGCCCAGTCCCCTTTGGGAACCAGTCTTCTAGCCTGCGGGGAAGGAAACAGAGTGACGTGGAATATGAAGGTGAGGGGGGCTGCTAGTGATGGATCCTAGGGAGAGCTAGAGGGAGGGGATGTGGGCTCGGGGCAGTGGGTGGGAGGGCTCCATGGGGAGGCCTCAAGGGAAGGAGGCTTAGCCATGGGGAAGTGAGGGGAGGGAGCCCAGTAAGAGGGAAGGGACTCAGAGAAGGGGGTCAGTGAAGGGGAGGAGGCTCCGTGGGGGGAAGTGTCAGAGAGGGAAGAGGCTTAGCAGTAGAGGGGGAGGGAACTGAGATGGGATTAGGGAGTGTAGGCAAAGGACCAAGGGATTGCATCTGCCTTCACCCACCCGCACGGTCTCTTGGTCAGTGGAACCAGGGAGTCAGGTTGGCCCAAGCCGAAACTGAGGGGCACCAGGTGGCTTCTTCGTCCCAGAGGGCCCTGCAGGCAGGAGCGAGGTTATTCATTTACCACCGGCTTCAAGAGGGCAGCCTGGATGCAACGCCTCCCAACCACACTGTGGCAGAGCTGCAGGCTGAGGCTCTGAGCCAGCCAGCCCACTGTGGTTCATCCCCAGCACACCTGTCAGCGCCCCTGAGCCAGAGGGATGCGGCAGAGAAGGTAGACAGACCCAATCAGATCCTCAGGTGGGGTGGGAAGGGCTCCCGGACCTCAGACCCTCCCCCGGCTCCCTAGTCTCTCCCCAAGCCTGGGCTCTCCTGGGCTCCCCTGGCAGACAGTGGTGAGGTATCCTACCCCATCCTACACCATCCCACCCCAACTCACACACATATCCTTGCCTGGCCTCAGGATCTGTCCTGACTCAAACTCTTCTTATTCTTTCTGCAGTTTAGGGTCTAAACAGAGGGCGTAGAGTTTGCAGCCTAGAGACCACAAACTGAGGAGGGTCCCACGTGAGGGGTCCCAGGAAATCTTGAGACTGCTAGAGAAGAGAAAGCCATTTGGTGTGACTGGACTGGGAGTCAGCTGGGATCCGCTCCTTTCCCTGTGTGACTCGGAGCAATTTCCTTCCCTTCTGGGTCTCAGTTTCCCCATCATTTCAACATAAGGCTTGGACCAGATGATCCATGAGGGCCCCTGTAACTTGTCTTTTCCATCCCCGTTTTTATCCTTATCACCCCCTGCAGAAGAAAATTAGTCGGAACCAAACTGACTGGGTAAACAAACAGGGCAGTTCACTCTCTGAGTCTCAGTTTCCTCATCTACAAAATGGGTATGATAAGAGCACTGAGCTGTGTTGAGGGTTAGCTGAGCCATCCTCTGGATTCCCATGCAGTCTAGTTTCACCCCGTCACAGCACATACTACATACACTATGTTGTTGTTTTGTTTCCTGTGAGGTGTCCCCTGCAGAAGGTCATCTCCCAAGATCCTGAGCGTCTCTCGGTCTGCAGCACCCAGTACAGGCCAGCACTCATTTGTGTTCCTATCCGTGTGCAGGAGTGGCACGTGGCACAATGCTAGGCACACAGTAGAACGTCAGTTAACTTGAGTTGGTCTTGTTAATATTTTGGTGTATTCAGCCAGGCAGGAGTCTGGGAACATGAGGGAGATGGCTGGGTCATGAGAAAGTCCTTGGATTTCTTCAAAATCCACAGCCCCTGGAGCCCCCTGCCAGGCCCTGGGGCTCTGTCCCACCCCACCTCCCACTGTTGTGCTGCAGGCTGCCCTGATCTGGCCACACCTGTTCTAGCTCTTCCTCCTAGCAAAACTAAAAGCCAAGTGTTTTACCGAACAAATACAGCATTTATTGTGGCTCCCTCAAGGTCTGCGGCAAGCCTGGAGGGACAGACCATACCTTCCTTCTCCCTCCCCTGCCAGGGCTCCATTCAAGGTCTTCCTTGCCAAGACAAGTATGCACTGCAGAGGAGGTGAAGAGAGAGAGAGCGCATTGGCCCTGGTGAGAGACCTTGGACAAGTCACTGGCCACCTCCCACTCTCCTCTGTAAGAGAGGTGATGTTGTCCCTGCTCTATTTGATCTCCGTAAGGACCCTGCGAGGTAGGCATTACACGATGAGACCACCGAAGCTCACAAGCTGATGACGCTGGGCTCCAGGCTCTGCCACCTCCTGTCAATTACCAGCCTGTTATTATTTCTAGATACGTCCACCTCTCTTCTTCCCCACTTGTACCACCGATTCCAACCAGGCTATCACCATCTTTCTGTAACAGCCTCAAGAGGGTCTCCCATCTCCAGACTGCCTCTCCCTACCCTCGACCCTGCTCAGTCCATTTCCAAGCCATTTGGAATAGCCAAGTGACACAGTCCTGAATCTGGCCATGTCACTCCCCTATTTAAAGTCCTTCCAGTCCCCCAAGCCGACGTGGCTCTTAAGAGCCCACCCAAACACCATGGCATGCCTAAAGAGCCCCTACAAAGGCAGAGCCGTGCTTGCCTCTCAGTTTCTGCCTGAACTCTGCACATTGCCCCACTCTGCCTCCCCACCCCGGCCTCCAAGGCTCAACCCCACTAGATAGCCTTCCCTTCCTCAAAAATCGTGCTCTCTGGACCCTCAACACAAGTCATCCTCTCTTCTTGGCACAGTTTCCCCATCTTCACCTCACCTGTCTTGGGAAGCTTAGAGGTCACTTTATATCCAATCTGAGGGATGCTTCCCTGACACCCAGCCTATTCCTATAGAGTCCTGGGCATCGCGGGCAACACCATAGCATTTGTCCCTCTGTGTCAGAATCACCTCTTTTTTTCTTTTCTCTTTTTTTTTTTTTTTGTTGGCCTCGTTGGGTCTTAGTTGCTGCGCGCAAGCTTCTTCTAGTTGCGGTGAGCGGGGGCTACTCTTCGTTGCGGTGCGTGGGCTTCTCATTGCAGTGGCTTCTTTTGTTGCGGAGCATGGGCTCTAGGCACGTGGACTTCAGTAGTTGCAGCATACAGGCTCAGTAGTTGTGGCCACGGGCTTAGTTGCTCCGCAGCATGTGGGATCTTCCCTGACCAGGGATCGAACCCATGTCCCCTGCATTGGCAGGTGGACAGAATCACCTCTTGTCTTTCTCCTGCCCTAGACCATCAGCTCTGTCGGGGAAGGACCTAAGCATCCTGTTCACCTTTGTATGCCCCAAGCCTAGCAGAATGTCCAGCACAAAGCTGATACTCAATAAAGAAGAGACAAGGTTAATGTCCATGTTGCCTTTTGGAGACAAAAATGACTGTGTCTTATGTGCAATCAGGGAACAGCAGTAGATTGGTTCTAGAAGAGTTCAGAGGTCATGAAGAGCTGTAACAGTCTAGGAAGGCTTTGTGGGCAGTGGGGGGGTGGTCCCTGAAAAGGTCTTGCATAAGTAGGTTTTAGATGGGCAGAGCTAAGAGGAAAAGGCTTTCCAGGCAGGAGTCACTGATTGGGCAAAGGTAAGGTGTCAGACCAGAAGTCAGGAGTTGACCAAGAGGTCAACCTGGTTGAAGTACAAACTTCGTATACAAGCCAGTAAGAGAAAGGTTGAAAAATTTGAGTAGGGACACGGAGTTACATTTCAACCCAAATTTCTCTACCTGGTATTCCAGACCCTTCAGTGCCTCCTTCCCAGACCCGACAATGTAGCCACCTGGAGCTGTTCCAGCCTCCGCAGTTTTTCTTTTATTGAAGTATAGTTGATGTACAGTAATGCTATATAGGTTACAGGTGTACAGTATCATGATCCACAATTTTTCAAGGTTATACTCCATTTATAGTTATCATAAAATATTGACTATATTCCCCATGTTGTACAACATATCCCTGTAGCTTATTTCATACCTAGTAGTTTGTACCTCTTAATCCCCTGCCCCTGTATTGTCCCTCTTCCTTTCCTTCTCCCCACCCAATCTCCACACTTTTTTTTTTTTGGCCATGTCGCACAGCAGCATCGGGGATCTTACTTCCCTGACCAGGGATTGAACCCGTGCCCCCTGCAGTGAAAAAGAGGAGTCTTAACCACTGGACTGCCAGGGAAGTCCCAACACTTTTTACTATCCCTATCCTTCCACCTTGCCTTCTGTCCACATGCTAATCATTGGCAATTCATCGGGAATCCAGATGCATTAAAGGTCTAACACAACAAAACAAACAAGCAAACTAGAAAGAACTAGAAGACAATGCAGAAAGCATTTTTATGATATCAAAATGAGGAAAGCCTCCCTAAGCAAGACACAAACCCCAGAAGAAGTCAAACAAAAGATGATCAGATTTGAGTGCATAAAAATATAAAATAAATAAACAATCTGAAAAGGAAAGTAAGAAAACAATTCCACTTACAATAACATCAAAATGAATAAAATTCTTAGAAATAAAACCTAACCAAGGAAGTGAAAGACCTGTACACTGAAAATTACAAAACATTACTGAAAGAAATTAAAGAAAGCACAAATAGATGGAAAGACACCCCATGTTTATGGACTGAAAGACTTAAAATTGCTCAGACATCCATACCACCCAAAGTGATCTACAGATTCAATGCAACCCCTGTCAAAATCCCAACGACATTTTTGTTTTTGTGTTGCAGAAATAGAAAACTTCATTCTGAAATTCATATGGAATCTCAAGGGAACTGAATAGCCAAAAAGAAGAACAAAGTTGGAGAATCCATACATCTGGATTTCAAAATATTACAAAACTATAGTAATCAAATCAGTGTGGTACTAGCATAAAGACAGACATATAGACCAATGAAATGGAATAGAGAACCCAGAAATACACTCTCACAAAGATGGTCGAATGAGTTTCAACAAGGATGCCAAGAACACTCAATGAGGAAAGAACAGTTTTTTCAACTGGATATCCACATGCCAAAGAACGAAGTTGGACTCTTGCCTGACAGCTTATACAAAAACTAAAACTGGATCAAAGACCTAAACATAAGAGGTGAAACAACAAAACTTTTAGAAGAATGTGGGGAAAAAGCTTCACAACGTTGGACTTGGCAACAATTTCTTGGATATGACATCAAAGGCACTAGCAGCAAAAGAAAAGAATAGACAGATTGGACTTGATGAAAATTTAAAATTTTGTGCATCAAAAGATACTATGGACAGAATGAAAAGGCAATCCACGGGATGGTTTTGGAATATATTTGCAAATCATGTATCTGATATATGATTAATATCCAGGATATATAGAGAATTCCTAAAACTCAAAAAGAAAAATAAAACAGAAAATAAAAACTGTTGGCAAGGATATAGAGAAATTGGAACTTTTGGTGGGAATGTAAAATGGTACCGCTGCTGTGGAAAACAGTACGGGGGTAAAAAACTTTAACTACCTTATGATCCAACAATGCCACTTTTGGGTATATACCCGAAAGAGTTGAAAGCAGGGTCTCAAAGAGATATTTGCACACCCATGTTCATAGTACTATTCACAATAGCCAAGGGGTGGAATGCAAATGTCCATCTATGGATAAAGGGATAAGTAAAATGTGGTCTATACATACAATGAAATATTCTTCAGCTTTAAAAAGGAAGAAAATTCTGACATATGCCATAATATGGATGAGCCTTAAAGATAAATAATAATTGAAATAATCCAGCCACAAAAAGACAGATACTGTTATGATTCTACTTACATGAGGTACATAGAGGAGTCGAATTCATAAAGACAGAAAGCAGAATGATAGCTACCAAGGTGGGGAGAGGTGGAAAAAGGGAGTTGTCCTTTAACGGGTATAGTTTCAGATTTACAAGATTAAAAAGTTCTGGGGACTTCCCTGGCAGCCCAATGGTTAAGACTCTGTGCTTCCACAGCAGGGGGTACTGGTTCGATCCCTGGTTGGGGAACTAAGATCCCAAATAAAGAAAAAGAAAAAGTTCTGAATATATGTTTCACAACAATATGAATTTATTTAAAATTACTGAACTATACTCCATAGTTAAGGTGGTAAATTTTATGTTATGTGTTTTTTGCAACAATAAAAAAATTTACATAGAAGGGAAAAATGAACAAATGTCAAAGATAAGCAAGAAACAGGGAGAAAATGTTTGCAACATATGTAACAGAAAAATGGTTAAAACACCTACTATAAAGAGTTCCTGCAAATCAATAAGAGAAAGTATAGCAGTCCAAAAGAATAATAGGCAAAGGAGAAGAAGCAATTATAAAAATAACTATTTATGCTAATAAACATATGAAAAGATGTATAACTTCCCTATTAAGTGGTATTTCTCTAAATTCTCTAAGTGAAACAAATTTTCCCCCCTTTTAGATTGGCAAACTTTAAAGACTAATTGTATCACTGGGGGCCTGGCAGAGAGCAGACAGCATGCTAGATTTTATTCTATTTATTTATTTTTTATTTTTTTGGCCACGTGGCCAGCAGAACTTCCCCACCCAGGGATTGAGCCTGTGCCCCCTGCATTGGAAGGGCAGAGTCTTAACCACTGGACCACCAGGGAAGTCCAGCATGCTTGATATTAAAGAGACTTTATTGGAGGGACTACGTACAGAGAGGTATGGGTAGAGCTAGGGAATTCAGTAAAGGATATTGAGGTACCAGGAAACTAACAATTAAAAACAAAAAAAGGAAAGAGGGCTTCCCTGGTGGCGCAGTGGTCAGGAATCTGCCTGCCAATGCAGGGGACACAGGTTCGAGCCCTGGTCCGGGAAGATCCCACATGCCGCAGAGCAACTAAGCCCGTGCGCCACAACTACTGAGCCTGGCTCTAGAGCCCACGAGCCACAACTACTTAGCCCACATGCCACAGCTACTGAAGCCCACGTGCCTAGAGCCCATGCTCCACAACAAGAGAAGCCACTGCAATGAGAAGCCGCGCACCACAACGAAGAGTAGCCCCCGCTTGCCTCAACTAGAGAAAGCCCGCACACAGAAACGAAGACCCAACGCAGCCAAAAATAAATAAATAAATAAATAAAAAGAGTTGCATCTCCAGCAGCATTAAAAAAAAAAAGAAAGAAAGAAACTAACAGTAATGGGGAGCCATTACCACCCCCAAGCCTAAAGAAGCAATGGGAGGAAACCGAGTTACAGGGTTGAAAGATGGAGCCATGGGAAACAGGGTTGCTGGACAGTAGCCACAGCTATAGAAGGACACACCCTCTGCTGGAACCACAGCAAACCTGGGAGCAGCAGGAGAAACAAATAGGCCAGCATCTTTCTCTTCTCGCCCTCAGAAGCCAGAAGACAAAGCTAATACAGCCTGCAAAGGTGAGCCTCCCAGAGGCGCAGTCAAGAGCGGAGAAAGGATCTGCGACACTAACCAGCACTTTGATGATATCCCATATGAGAGAAAATAATAGCTAACAATTTCTAAGTGTAAGTGTTGACTGAATAGTGGTATTATCATCATTATCCCCATTTTATAGATAGGAGAACTGAGGCACAAAGAAGTTATACTAGTTGCCCAAAGTTCACACAGACATTACACAGAGACGCTGGGCTCACAACTCAGGCATCTGGTCTTCTAGAGCCCAAGTTGTTAAGGACTGGACTCCTCTGTCTCTTGTTTTCCTTCTCCCTTGTTGGTGAAGTATATATTGATACAATAACCAATTTTTTGGAGGGCAATTTGACCACTTCTACAAAAATAAGGTCCCTTATAAGTATAAAAAAATAGTCTGAGATCCAGTAACTCCACTTCTAGGTAACATTGTTCAGAAATACTCAGTGTGCAAAGATACGGGATATTCATTTTATGCGTCTATAGATAACTAGAGCAGATCCCCACCCCCAGCTCCAGTGATAACTCCTGATTAAACTAAGCCAATCATGGTGGTTGGTTTCTTTCCCTCCGTGGTGATTGGCTCAGAGTGGGCATGTGACACTTTTGCAGCCAGTGAGACGGGAGGGAAGGTCTGTTGCCAGGCCACAGGACTAGGCTTCCACTTGCCTAGGAAAGAAAGCACCCCATCTTCCCCTGGACGTTGTCCTGTCAGGTGGTGACATCTGGAATTCTATGCCAACTTGAACCTCCAAAGAGAATGAGCCCGAGGACTGCGACCAATGATGAGGACGTCGATCTGGAGAGGAGGAACCTGGAGCCCTGGAAACATTTTCTATCCAGTAACCGTCTCCTCTTCGGGGCCCTGAATTTCCTCTAGATCTCTTGGTTGTGGGAGATGCGGCTTTTCTTATTGGTTAAGCCAGTGTGATTTGGGGTTTCCAGCCAAAAGGGTCCTAACCAGTACAACTTGGCTGCCGTAAAAGAAGAATCAAGTACAACATCTCTTGTGAAGTACCCTTGCAGAAAAACAAAAATAGCAAATAAATAAGTGAAATCTGAATCTGATCAATCTTCTAGATCAGAAGATCAATTTACAGCACATGCAAAGGAAAGAGGAACACATATACCCAGAATACAGTCAGCAAAATCCAGATGTGGAGAACTCTATAGGACAAACGGGTTCTTCAACAACAACAAAAAAACTCAAGGAAAAAAATGAGATGTAGGGACATATGGATCAAAAAAGAAGAAACACAAGACATATCAACCAATCACAGCTGTGGATCTTAATTGTTTCCTGATGCAACCTGTTAAAATTTATGGCATTTGTGAGACAATTAGAAAAGTGAACATTGAGTGTATAATTGATAATATTAAGGAATATTAAGTGGTCCAGTGGTTAAGACTCTGTGCTTCCACTGCAGGGGCTGCAGGTTCGATCCCTGGTCAGGGAAGTTCCACATGCCAATGGTGCGGAGGGGAAGAAAGAAAAAAAGTATGTAAATGATATGGTGGTTTATGTTTAAAAAACAAATAGGTCCTTAGCTTTTAGAGAAACATACTGAAATATTTACAGATGAAATAGTATGATGTCTGAGGTTTATTTCAAAATAATGCAGAGATGGGAGAGGAGATACATGGGGTACAGATGAAACAACATTGGCCTTGAGTTGATAATTGTTGAAGCTGGGTGATGGGTGATGGTGATTCTATCTCCCTTCATATATGTTTAAAATTTTTCATAATAAAAAGTATTTTTTTTTACAGGTAGATCCAGGGAATTCCCTGGCGGTCCAGTGGTTAGAACTCTGCGCTTTCACTGTCGTGGGCCTGGGTTCAATCCCTGGTCAGGAAAGTAAAATCCTGCAAGCTGCACAGCACAGCCAAAAAATAAAAGAAAATAAAATTAAAATTTTAAATTATAAAGAAAGGTAGATCTAATAAACTAAATTAAATAATAAAAATAAATTAATTTTTTTAATTTTTAAAAATAAAAACTAAAAAAGGTAGATAGAAAAAAAAATCTCCCTCAGAAATACCTTATTTCTCTTGCATTAGCAAATACCACCCACTCTCTACTATATCCTTCACATCAACATATAAACATGTTTATCTCCCATCTTAAAAAAAGAAAGTTCCTTGACTTCACATCTCCAAAGAGATGCCACCCCATTTCTCTGTTCACCTCAAGAGCTATCTCACCCGTGATCTTGCTTCCTCTCTGCCCACATGCCAATCAGCCCCTCCTGTCTGCTCCTGCCCCCACCCACTCACCACTCCAGGCTGCTCCTGGCAAGGTCCCTGGGGCCTCCAGGTTGCCATGGCCAACAGTCACTTTTCCATCCGGAGTTTACTCATGCTCTCAGCAGCTGTTGACAGAGGTGACTGCTCTCTCTCCTCCTCAGAACGCTCACTTGTCCTGCTCTTTGTGACACCACCCTCGCCTGGCCTTCCTCCTCCTTCTGTGCACTTCCTCCATCTCCCTTCCTGCCATCCTCCAAAGGTCCTCTGTCTTAGGCCCTCTTCTCTTCCTCCAATGCACTTTTATCCCCTGTGAGTGTCTCTCCCATTTCCACGGCTTTAACATCCCCCAGCTCCCAGACCTCTCCTCCGAGCTCCCCACTCATGCATCCACCTGCCTCCTTGAATGCCACGAAGACAGTAGAGGACACTGGTTAACAGCATGGCCCCTGGAGCCCAACCACTTGGGACTGGATCCCGGCCCTGCAGCTTCCAAGCAGTGTGATCGTGGGCAATTAATTAACCTCTCTGTTGCTCAATTCTCTCAGCTATTAAAGGAGGGATTAAATAATACATGTACCCTCTCACAGTCATTATGAGGAGTAAATGAGTTAATGGATATAAAGCCTTTAGAACAGTGCTTGGCATGTTAAACTCAATAAATGTTAACTATTATGCTATCTCATGGGCATCTCAAACTTAACATGCCTCAGGTGGAACTCTAGATTCTCCCTTACCGCTTGTACCCTATAGAGGGGGATATCCATCTAATTCTTCATCCAGGGAATTCCCTGGTGGTCCAGTGGTTAGGACGCCGCACTTTCACTGCTGAGGGTGCAGGTTCGATCCCTGGTCGGGGAACTAAGATCCCACAAGCCACGCCCTGCAGCCAAAAATAAAAACTAAAAATAATTGTTCATCCAATCCTATTAATTCTAACTCAAAATATATCTCAAGTCCATCTACCTCTCTCTATCTCCACGGCCACCTCACAGTCAAAAGTTACCATCTTGTCTCAACTAGATAATACAATAGCTTCCTAGCTGATTTTCCTTCCTCTTCTCCACTTCCCCTCTAATCTGTCTCTCCAGCCTTTTCCTGCATAGCCAAATAGTCTTTGTAAAATGGAAATCATGTCTCTCCCTGCTTAAACCCTTACTGGCTCTCATTTCTCTTTAATAAAGACCAAGTCCCTTACCAGGCCCCTACATGGACCCACCCCAGCCCATCTCTTATAGGCCTTTTTCCCCTTGGTTTTCTCTGCTCCAGCTTCCTCTGCCTACCTCTCTGTTCTTCTAACAAGGGGAGGTCTTGTGTACTTCAGGGCCTTTGTACATACTATTCCCTCTGCCTAAAACACTTTTCCCCCTGGTGCTTATATGACTGTCTCCTTCTTATCCTACAAATTTCACCTTACCTGAGACCTTTCCTTACCACCTACTTAATATCTCCCACCCCAATTATTGAACACAGCACCCTGCCCACTTGAAAGTAGAAATGCTGGGGGTTTTTTTTGGTTTTGGCTTTTTGTGTTCCTTGAGGAAGAGGGCCATGTAACTGCCATATCCCTGACTCTAAAATTCATATTTAGCATCCACGGGTGCCCAGTAAATATTTGCCAAATGAATCATTGGATCGTTGATTTATAAAGAAAGTCCGTGTATATGGCATTGTGGCAATTACCTCAGTTCATAAACTGAGCCATGCAATAACATTATTTCCTAGATGCTCCATTCTGCTGAGGCAGTGGCTGGGCCACAATTCCAGGACATTCAGCAGGGCCAAATTTGCTGGGGGTGTGTTGGAGGGGGGAGATGAGGGAGGAGGCTGGGGGGAGGGTGAAGTTGGACAGTATCCAGCCCTCAGGCAACAGTGATCACTGCTGAGGCACCGCCATCTTGTCTCCATGGTCCCTTTGGTCCTGTGGTTTGTACTGGGTCTGTTTTGGGCTCAGAGCTGGGAACAATTTTGCAAGCTGCCTATGATCCTGCCTGCCTAGTAAGCCCATGAGCCATTCCTTTCTGGGGACCCTGCCAAGAAGTAAGTGGTAGACCCCTCCCATTCTTGGCCCAAACACTTATCTCTACTGAGGCTTCCTCTTCCCCTCTGGGCTTCAGCTTTTGAAACACAAAAACCAGCTTTTCTACTCTTTGGTCTGCCACATGCATCCCCAGGAGCATTGAACACAGAACCCAGAGCACAGAAAAATAGGAAAATGTAAAAAGGAACAAACTAGAATAACATAGAAATATATTAGATGTTTGGAAAAGACCAAGCTGCCTACTATGTAGGGAAAATACTAGAAGGGCCAAAATGGACAGGTCCAGTGAGAAGGTGGTGATGGAGGGGCGAGATGGGGCCGTGGAGATGGACAGAAGTGGATGGATATCAGAGCTGTTTGGGAGATAAAGATCAACAGAACTAGGTGATGGATTGGATGGGGGTGGAGGAGGTAAGGAAGGAGGCCATCAGAAATGACTCCTGATTCTGCCTTGAGAAATGGGATGGCTTTGTCAGTGAACATGGTGTGCCAACTTCCGGAACACCCTCCTCCACTGTAACCCCTTCACCTGGCCGATTCCTACTCATCCTTCAGATCTCCATTCAAGCATCACTTCTGCAGGGCCAGTCGGATTCCTCGGTTTTATGCTCTCACTTTCCTTTGCATATTTACTGGGTGTGTGATCACACATCCATTCGTATCTTCCCCAGCAGACTGTCAGGTCTGTGAATTGATCTGGGCTCACCCCTGCATCCCCTGTGCCTGGCACATAGCGCTCAGTAAATGAAGGCTCCAAAATGCAGGCAGAGGGGGCTGGTGTGCAACCTGCAGGCTGCTGTTTCTCAAGGGGAATGAAGGTTGATCGGTTTCAAAATACACAGACTCGGGCTTCCCTGGTGGCGCAGTGGTTGAGAGGCTGCCTGGCGACGCAGGGGACACGGGTTCGTGCCCCGGTCCGGGAAGATCCCACATGCCACAGAGTGGCTGGGCCCGTGAGCCATGGCCACTGAGCCTGCGCATCCGGAGCCTGTGTTCTGCAACGGGAGAGGCCACAACGGTGAGAGGCCCGCGTACCGCAAAAAAAAAAAAAAAAAAAGTTAGCAGGGCCTGTCGGGGGTTCTGGGGCAGAGGAGCAAGTAGGTGAAAGCAGGAGTTGGAGATCTGTGGGTCTGGTGGGGAGCTTGGAGGGGAGGAGGTACAGGTAAGGCCTGAGGGTGGCAGAAATGGTCCCCAGAGGCGTTCTGGACACCGGGGCTAGAGGATGATCACGCGCCGTCTCTGTCTTCTACACGGGGTCCCCATGAGCCTCCCCAACCTGCTCCGAAGAAAATAAATACTCCACACCATCCACTGTTGTGTGGCTGGTTAGTCTGTTGTTTTGTTCACTGGCTGTGTCTAGAAAGGCGTGAGGCCCCAAGAATATCTGTTGATTGTTGAGTGAAAGAAGGCAGGAGCAAATGTTCTCAAAGCGTTCCCTGAGTCGGGGGAGGCACAGGGGATTACCACCACTCCCACGCAGAACAGGCTGCTGTGCTGATTAAACAAGATAATGCATACGAAAGTCTTGGCAGTTTAATAAACTCAGGTTCAAAATCTGGTAAGAGAGACGTTGGGTTGGGGGTGGGGTGCTATGGGAGGATGCTGGATGGGAGTCACTTGAGGGGGGCCACGGGGACAGCCCCAAGGGAAACCTCGAGGGGTCTTCCAGGAGCCCCGGTGACACCCGCCTGACCGACACCCCTGCCCCACCTGGCAGCGGGCAGGAATTTGCCTTGATGACCTCCCCAGGCGCCCTCCTGTCACCATGGTGACCAATCGCAGAAACAAGCAAGCTGATTGTCCCTGCTCAGCGGGGCAGGTGAAACCCTGGCCACGTGACCGATACTGAGCCAGGTGCGGTTAAGGGACACCCGCCACCTCCCTGTCTTAACCCATTCAACGCCGCCGCCACCAGGATGCAGTGTTCCTGCGGCCGCAGGCCACACCCCCTTGGCTCAGTCCCCAGCCAGAAGGGCGGTGACGAAATATTCGGAGCACTGCACTAGGAGTCACACAGCAGGGGAAGGACTTCGGGTTGCGCCACACGGGGGCTGCATGATTGGAGCTGGGTGACTTCACCTCCCAAGTCTCCATTTTCTCAGCAGTAAAATAAGGATGCTAACACCTTCCCAGTTTGGACGGCTGGGAACAGAGATGCAGAAGTGGAGAGTCGATCACCGAGGTCGAGCGTCCTCATTCTGCGCCCCGTTTCTCCCCCTACATCAACCTCAGCATATCAGGGGCTTGACACCCCCCAAGAAGGAGAACCTCACCAACCACCAGGGAGGCCACTGGCCTGTTCCAGACAAGATGGGCAGGGGTAAACCTTAGGGCCGTCCACCCCTCCCAACACCCCATCACCAGAGTCCTTCCAAGGTAACAACAACCCCTCTCCTGGTCCCACTGCTTATTCTGGAGTATTAAGTGAAAACCTCAAGCCAACTGGTTTTTCTGCTTGCCAGCCAGCCAGGTCCTGACCGGCCACGTGACACAGCTGGGGCCCAGGACTCAGAAACGTCTCAAGACTGCTTCTGCCCCTAGACCCAGGACTCTGGCTGGGGGCAGATGGTCAAGGGTTGTGGGCCAGGCTCAGGTTACCCAGTTAGACAGTAGGCTGGGGTGCGGATGGGGGCCCACCTGAAACCACCTTTGAAATGCTACTCTTCTGAATCACCACCATGACATCAACCCTCTTCCCCTTTATCCACCAGTTCTAGAAAAACTTCCTACCTGATCTCCTCCAAGGACCCCTCCCAGGCCTTGGACCAACCCCCCTCCAGGGCTCAGATGTTCTCATCATGCCCCTATTGACTATGCTGGCAACAAATGATCACCACCTGGTGTGTTTAGAGTCCCCCAGCGATCTCAAAGTCCTCCTCAGATTAGAACAAAACACCTGCCCATCACCAGGCTGGCTCAAGATGGGGGCCACTTCATTAGGCAAGGCATTTATGAGGCCATGGAGTTAGGATGCATCCTACTGTACTGACTCCATCAGGCTTGTCCTAAGGAGGTGGGGGAGAAGCCGGTGGATCCCTGGCTAGCCCAGGTGCCATGTCCTGGAGGGGGCACTGACCCAGCTACCAGCTGAGCCTACACCTAAGCCTCAGCTAGTGCTTGAATCTCTCCATAACCATTCAGTAAAATTACTATTGTACTTTGTGCCAGATGAACAAAACATGACCCAGGTCCTTCAGGAGCCCCCAGCCTATGGTGGACACATACGAGTCCAGACTCTGACAAATGTTTTGAGAACATGATGTGGAAGAGATTAGTTTCAACTGGGAAAAGCTGGGAAGGCTTGAGGAAGAGGTGGCAGTTATCCTGGACCTTAAAAGACATGGAGGACTTGGGCAACTGGCTATCTGGAAAGTAGACACAGCATCCCAGTGGGAAGTGGTGTGGGAAAGGACCTGAAGGGAGGTGTGCAGTATAGTCCTTGGGGGTGCCTGGCACTGCACAGCTTGTGGGATCTTATTTCCCCGACCAGGGATTGAACTCGGGCCCTCAGCAGAGAGAGGACAGAGTCCTAACCACTGGATCACCAGGAAATTCCCCCTGACCGTTTCTGAGCAGAAGAATGCTGTAGAAAGAGCAGCTACTCTTGCAGCTGCTGAAGGCTGGACTGCTGTGGAAGCCAGCTGAGACCTGAGACAATGTCGCCACTGCCACCACTACCCCAGACTGGTCAGAGAAAATGGGAGCCAGTCAGTGCTCCAAAAGGAGGCGACTTCCCTGCACGATGTGCTGAGGGGGGTGGGAAATAAAGGTCTTATTTATTTCTCTGCTGGTAAATGGGGGGCGGGGGTGAGCAGATCTGAACCATTTCAGCTCAGTGCAGCAAATGCCCCCTTTAGTACAAACACCTGGCCTCCCACCTTGACTCGCAGACCAGAGGTTACGTTATACCGCTTGTAAAAGTTATTTGCCTCAGTTTCCTCATCAGTAAAGGGCGGGAGCGGGGGTCGAAGGGCGAGTTGGAAATGACTCTCTAGAGTCTCTCCTAGCTCTTTCTAGAGTAGACTTCAGGATTAGTAAGAGGTGCTCCGTCCAGCCTGCCTGGGCCGCCAGCTGTAGAGCACGGCGCCTCCAAGCTGACGCCTCGACGACGGGAGCCACTCATGGCGCCCCTCGCCTGCGACCGCCAGCGGCACAGAAAATACAGCATCCGGAGCAGGCCAGGTGCGGGGTCCGCAGCGGGCCCAGGCAGCGCCTCCTCGGCTTGGCAAGGATCTGCCCCGCGGCGAGAGTTCAAGCCCCAAACCCAGCACGTCACGAGCTGCGGGAACGTGATTCCCAAAACTCAGGCTCCGACTCCCCGCAAGAATTCTGCGCGTGGAGGGGCCGGGAGGAGCTTAGCAGGGCGGGGCCAGGGTATTGGTTGGCTCCGCCCAGGGCGTGGCCAGGTGCGGTGCTCTCGCCTGTGGGCGTGGTGCCCACAGGGTTTCGTAGTGACGCAAGGGGCGGAGCCTGGGGGGGACAGTTTTCCGGGATTACGTAAGGAAACGTGAGCGAAGGAGGGGCGCTCCGCGATAGGGGGCGGGGAGAAGGCGGCGCTCCAGTCGGAATTGGGCGGGGCTCCGAGCGAGGCGGAGCCGGGGGACACCACGAGGTGCGCGCCGGGAAGGAGATCTGGGAGATGCTCCGCTGGGCCAGCGCCTGGAGGCACCCCCATAGGGGCCTCGGCCCCTCCAGTCCCAGCTTCTCCAGAGTGCCTGTCGCACCCAGCAGCAGCCAAGGCGGCACCGAGCCGAGGTCAGTCAAGGGTGTCAGGTGCAAGTTCGTCCTTCGCCCCTCCCCCTCCAGTCCAACCCAGATAGCTCCACTTCCTCCGCTTGGGCCCGCCCTCTCCCAGGCCGCTTCGCCAGCCGGCTCAGACCCTTCCCCTACCCTTGCTCCTCCCGCCAGGCCGGTGCCGCTTTCCTACAGACTTCTGGACGGGGAGGCAACCCGCCCGCCCCTTGTCTTTCTGCATGGGCTCTTCGGCTGCAAAACCAACTTCAACTCCATCGCCAAGGCCCTGGCCCAGCAGACAGGCCGGAGGGTGAGCTTCCGGGAGAGGCGGGGACCCGAGGGAGGTGGGTCCTTGGTGGGCGGGGCCCTAGAGGAGGCCGAGCTTCTCTGTCCTCAGCGCTGGGAGTGGCAGGTCCTTCTCGGCAGAAATTAAAGAAGAGATTGACCTTCTAAGGCTGGAGGCCCCAGGGCAGACCCAGGCCCTAGATGAACCCCATTCATTCCCTCGTGCTTTCACCCATCAAGTCCTTCATTCGTGTTACAGGTCTAAGTGCTGCACCCTAACCTAGGCTCTGCTGTCAGATGCCTTAGCACCAATACCCTACCCCCTAAGGGGGCCAGACCCTGCTTGTTCACCAGGGATGACAGGGGGCTTTCCGCCTCGTACAGCAGCCCGTCCTGCTGTGCTCCAGCTGTTGCCAATTCTTGGTGTCTGCTTTCTCTGGAGTTGCCACCCAGCTAGGCCATACCTCCAGAGACGTGGTCACACTCCTTGGGCCTTCTGGCACAGTGGCTCCAGGTTCGTCATCTGGGCCTCCAAGGTCTGAGAACTGGGCCTTCTCACCTTTCGGGCCCTTCTTCCCCTTCTGGATCTCCCCACCACCCCAGGCTCTCCACCTCCCTCAGCCTGCAGATCTGCCAGGCTTTTGGCTGTGCCCTGAATGTGGATGCCGGAGCTGCCCGCCTCGCCCACTCCCCAGGTGCTGACGGTGGATGCCCGGAACCATGGTGACAGCCCCCACAGCCCAGACATGAGCTACGAGGCCATGAGCCAGGATCTGCAGGACCTCCTGCCCCAGCTGGGCCTAGTGCCCTGCGTCCTCATTGGCCACAGCATGGGAGGCAGGACAGCCATGCTGCTGGCACTTCAGAGGGTGAGCCGTCTCTATCCAGGGTTTCTTCCCATCCACTGTAGACCCTGCATGCCCAGCAGGCAACCTGGAACTCCAGTGAGCCTTGGATGGCCAAGTTCAGGATCCAGGAACTAGGCCTGAGACCTGCTATGCCTGCCCTAAGGTCCCCAGTCTGATTCTCTCCCACAGCCAGAGCTGGTGGAGCGCTTGATTGCCGTGGACATCAGCCCAGTGGAGAGCCCGTCCAGCTTGAACTTTCCAAACTACGTGGCAGCCATGAGGGCCGTAGACATCCCGGATGCGGCGTCCCTCTCTAGTGCCCGAAAACTGGTGGATGAGAAGCTCAGCTGTGTTATCCAGGTAATACACCCAAGCCCCTGTATGGTGTTGTGGGCAAAGGAAGAGTGGCGGCCCCGGGCCTCACAAGGAGTCCCTCCCACCCGCAACTGCTGGACCCCCACAGAGCATAAGTATGCGGCAGTTCCTGCTCACCAACCTGGTGGAGGTGGACGGGCACTTTATGTGGAGGATGAACTTGGATGCCTTGGCCCAGCACTTGGACAAGATCTTGAACTTCCCACCACGACGAGAAACCTACTCTGGGCCATCCCTCTTCCTCCTGGGTGGAAACTCTCAATTCGTGCTGTAAGCCAGGCTGGGTGGGGGGAGGGGCACACCTGACTTATCCAGCCCCCAGCCTGGGGAGGGCTGGGGTGTGGGCAGGGGGTGCCTGAAAACCCAGAAACACCACTAGGCAGGTGGACTCACGTGGCTCTCCATCCCTCCCCCCTTGGCCTCCACTTCTCTCCTTCTCTCTCCATCTTCCTACTTTCACCCCCTCTCGGTGGCCTTCTCTCCGGCGGACAGTCCCAGCCACCACCCTGAGATTAGACGGCTCTTCCCTCGGGCCCAGATGCAGACCGTGCCTAACGCTAGCCACTGGGTCCACAGCGACCGCCCGCAGGACTTCATGGCTGCAGTCCGAGACTTCCTGGCCTAAGAAAGGCCAGAAGGGGACACAAAACCCCAGGCTTCAAGGCCCTGTGGGCTGCTCCTTGTTTCTGCACAGAAGGACTCAGGTGGGCACTGAGAGGGCACAAGGATGCGTCGGGGGTGTGTCAGACCTTAAACTTTAATGAATAAAGTTACTCCTCCCAAGGTCTTGGGCTGAGCTCTCTCACCGCCAACGTCCCCCCCAACTCAGGGGGAATCTGACCCAGGGGGTCCTGGCAGTTCCAGGGTCCATGGGGGCTCCCAGTGCGCCCCTGGACTCTCTCTGCAGCTGACTCTTGACCCGCTGACTCACCATCCACTGCATGTCATCCTGGGGGCAGGAGAGCAGGTTCAGGGGCCAGGCTTGTGCCCGTCTGGCCCTGCCCCCTGGGCCCGGCCGGCAGGTCCACCCTACCTCCCAGGCCTGCACCTCCTGCTTCAGTCTCAGCTTCTCCTCCAGAACTTCCAGCAGCTGGGCCTCCACAGCTCGCAACTTGGCTTTGAATATGTCCAGCTCAGCCTCCACTGCCCGCTTCCTGAGGGGGCAGAGAGAGCAGCCTGGGCGTCAGGGCCTGCAGATCTGGTTCTGGGCCCTGGGGGTGGACAAGTATGGCCACAGCCCCCGCCTTGTGACAGAGTGGGTATTTGTGTGGCTTTTCTTCCAGGAATGCCTGATGTCCCCCCTTCCCCTCCTGGCAGGACAGAGCCTGAGGGTGAGCCAGCCACCACCCTCCCATCCCCCACAAGCAGCTTCCTCTCACTTGGCAATGGCTTCATCCCGCTCCCGGAGGACCTGGTCCAGCGAGGGCTCTGTCTGGGTGTCCCCCAGCGCTCCAGCCACTTGGGATTCTGGGCTCTGTGGTAGGGTGACAGAGGAGGGAGTAGTGGTTTGCGGCTTGCCTGGATGAGGTGCCCCACTTGGCTCTTCCACCCTGGCCTTGGCCCTGAGGCTGATGTCAGGAGGGGAAGGGTCTGAGACGTTCTGTACCTGCCCCCCAGTGCCCCGGTCTCGTGGGCAGGGGACTGTGTCATGCTGAGGGGTTAGTAGGTGTGGCCCCTTCCCACCTAAAGGAAAGCAGAGGGGGCAGGGTGTCTGGACCGCCCCCCTCCACCCCACAAGAGGAAAGGAATTCTCACCTGATCCCAGGAAAGAGACAAGGTGGCTTCAGAAGGACACTTACCCCTCGAGGGCCCCAGACTGAGAGGGTGGCCTGGTGACTGGGACTCTTGTCAGCAGGGTGGGGCAGGCGGAGGACGTGGCCCTTTGCCCTCCCTTCCTGTCAAGGCACTCCCTGTCAGACTCCGCCCCGGGTAGGCTGACCATGCCCCTGCCTCCACTCCTGGATCCTGGAACCCTCCAGCCAAACCCAGAGTTTCCTCACCCATTCCTTGTCCAGGCATGCGTGCCCCTCACCTCAAGGGGGTGCTCTACTCACGTCAGGAGATAAGAAAGGAGTGAGAGCCGGATGACGTCAACGCTGAGAGACAGGTGCCCCAGTCCCCCATGCTGAAGAGTTGGCATCTTGGAAGCTTGAGTGGCATCACCACGCATACAACCATAACCTTAGCTCACCAGAAAACAGAAGGGCAAAAGTTTAACCATTCGTGGCAAATGCCTCCTAACACATTGAACGGTCCATCCCCCCTAGCAATATCCTCCAGTATTCCCACAATAGTGCTCATTATTCCTCCGGTATTCCCAACATTCTGATCCTGGAGTGTGGGTGGAGGTGCTGTGCTCTGAGGGGGGGCAGGCAGGGGAAGTCTCAGAATCTCAGTATCCCACACCCCCCCTCGATGTGACCATTGAGCGCACAAGTAACCTCAAACGTGTAAGAGGGCCTCCCCATTGAGAGGCCTTTGCAGCAAGTTTCCATCTTGGGGATTAGACCCTCAACCCCACTCTAAATAGTACATACTTCCTCCAAGACCCCCCAGGAAGCTCCCTGCAGACATGACTCCTGGTTGTCTGGGTCCCACTCAGCTGGGTGCACCTCTAACAGCCAGACTCCAGTTTCTTTGGTTGAACCCAGGCAAAGAGGTGGAATTGAGCTGTACCCCCAAAAACCCCTTTTGTGGAGGAGATTCATTCATTGTGTTTCTGGAGGCTGGTGTATGTCATGATCCAGACAGGACCTCTGCTCTCGGATCTCTGGGGCTAGCAGGGATGAAGCACAGATATAATCAGAGAAGGGTGTCAGGGAGTCCAGGGACAGTGGGAGCGCAAAGGCCCCTCACATCCAGTCACGGGGGTTCCACAGGAGCTTGTCCAATAATGAATCCCGCAGGCCAGCAGGAGTCAGCCAGAAAGGTCTAACACTCAGGCCAGGCATTTCTTTTATCTTAACGTTTTACTTTGAAGCAATTTCAAACTGCTCTTCAATGTCAAAAAATACATATATATATATCCTTTTAGGGTTAAAGAAACTAATATGGTATCAAACATTGCACCCAGTTGTCACATCTCTCTGGTCTCCCTCAATCTAGAACAATTTGCAGCCTTTCTCTGAATTTTGACCTTGACATGTTTGAAAATTACAGGGAACTTATTTTGTAGATTGTCCTTCAATTTGGGTTTGTCCATTTCTTTCTCACAATTAGACCACTGTTATATATTTTGGGCAGAAATATCACAGAAACGATGCTGTGCTTTTTTTTTTTTTTTTTTTTTTTTGCCCCCCCCCACAGCCTTGGG
>NW_020173405.1:1408013-1413927 GCF_003031525.2 Neophocaena asiaeorientalis asiaeorientalis
TTTTTTTGGCCACGCCGCACAGCTTGCGGGATCTTAGTTCCCCGACCAGGGATTGAACCCAGGCCATGGCAGTGAAAGCGCTGAGTCCTAATCACTGGACCGCCAGGGAACTCCTGATGCTGTGTTCTTGTATTCAGTATCATTTGGAACCATGATGCCTGGTGCTGGTAATGTTGATCACTTGATCATAATTAGTAGGTATTGGGGAAGGGAGGTACTTTAAGACTATGAAACACCCTTTTCTTCATCCCACTTTCACCCATAGGTTTCAGCATCCATTGCTGTTTCTTGCCTGAATTAATTATTAATACAATGGTTTGCAAATGGTGATTTTCCAATTTTATCATTTCTTCTACATTTATTAGTTGGCCTTCTATTATAAAAAACTTTTTCTTCACCTCCATTTATTTATTCATTTACTTATCAGATGAACTTGTGATTTCCTATTTTATTCAATAGGTTATAATCCATTCCTGTCATTTATTTTGATGCTTAAATTGTCCCAGGATTGGTCAGCAGGTGCCCCTTGCTGACCTCTTGTCATTTTGATGTGTCGCATCATTCTTTGGACACGTCCATTCTTTTCTGGCTCAATAAGATATTCCAGGTTCATCTTGTTTTTCCCTGCCCCAGCCCTAGAATTAGCCATTTCAACAAGAATACCTGTTTCTTTTTGCTGGAGAATAATATTTAGAAACCAAGATCTGGGTGTTAGTTGTGCTCAATGCAATTAGGGTAACCTCTACTGCCAGGCCCACTCAGTAGACACGTTTATATACACACATAAACATACACATTTATACCTATGTTTATTCCTTTATCTGTGTGATGGTTAATTTTATACGTCAACCTTACTGAGCTGCTGGATGCCCAGATACCTGGTTAAATATTACCTCTGGGTGTGTCTGTGAGGGTGTTTCCAGAAGAGGTTAGCATTTGACTTGGTGGCCTGGGTAAAGCAGGTGGCCCTCCCCGATGTGGGCGGGCATCATCCAATTCATTGAGGGCCTAAATAGAACAAAAAGGCAGAGCAAGGTTGAATTCTCTCTTTCGGACTGTTGAGCTAGACTTGGTCTCCTCCTGCCCTTGAACTGGTACTTGCACCATTACAGCTCCCTGGTTCTCAGGCCTTCTGTCTGAGTCTGGAACTCCACCACCCTGCTTTCCAAGTCTCCAGCTTGCAGACGGCAGATTGTGAGACTTCTCAGCCTCCATAATTGCGTGAGTCAATCCCTCATAATAACACTCTTTCTCTATATTTATCCTATTGGTTCTGGTTCTCCGAAAACCCAAACTAATACAATTTCCATATATTGAAAAATAGTTTCCATTCAGACCTTAAATTCCAATGGCACAGGGTTCATCCTAGCTTTCCCCCTTTCCAGATTTTTACTTCCTTTTCCCCAATTGTCTTCAATATATTTTATAATTTGTTCAGTCTCCCTGTAGGTAGCTAATCCTCTGAGACAACAGGCTGCCCCCGACTTAGATGCCCTCCTTACATGGGGGTGGGTCTGGCAGGGCTGCCTTCCCATCCCACTCCAGTGCCATCTGCATGCATGGTCCTGGCTGCCACTGGGCTATCAAACATTTCTAAGACTTTTATATTCGTTCATTCTACAGATATTTATTGAGCACCTACTATGCTTCAGGCATGTTTCCAAGTGACAGACATAAAACAGGAAGATAAAGTTCCCTGACCACCGGAGCTCACATTCTAGGGAAGGGAGATAGACAATAAACAATAAATAAATGAGTATACCAGATGGTAAGAAGTGCTGTGAAGAAAAAGAAAGCAGGGCAAGAGAATGATAAAAGACTAGGAGATTGCTATTTTATATAATTCTGTACTACCCTAAGGAGATCACAAATATTAACCTACCACTGAGATGAAAGATAACCGTTCTCATGACTTGGAATAATTTTTCCAGCAACAGCATCACTCATGGATTCAAAAAGCTCTGGGTTCCCCTGATGGTTCAGTGATTAAGATTCCACGCTTCCACCTCAGGGGGCACGGGTTCAATCCCTGGTCGGGGAAGTTGCGCATGCCATGCAGTGCAGCCAAAAAAAAAAAAAAAGAGTTCTGTATTTCCAAGCACAAGTGAAGATGACACATTCGAGAAAACTGTATTAGGGAACTCAAAGGAGATGCCAGGGATGACACATGACATGACAATGAGAAGCAGAAATACAAGTGAAGGGTTTGAGTGAACTTTCACAAACTGTGAGCGTGGAAAAGAATTGGTTTTGAAATAAAGTTATTTATAAATATATGTGATTTAAAGTATTTCCATTTTTAATGTTTTCACTAAATATTACTAGGGAGCCACTTACTTCATTTGCATCCCTAAATGTTTTAATTAGACTATTGAGCCACATTTCTTTTTTAAAAATCTTCTCATTGGGAAAAGGAGGGCAATGTATTCAGGTATATAGTCAATTCCATCACAAATACCTTAAATATCACACACTGAGCAGTGAGACTCATTCCCCAGCTGCCTACTGCCCGTATCTCCCTCCCCTGCTGCACCCCCAGGATGGCTGAGCCCAGGCCTCAAGACTGAGCTAGAAGATGGTGGGCTGGGGTTAGGGAGTCTGGAAGGGGGAAGGAGAGCTGCCTGCTGGGCAGGGCTGGACTTTGTGGTCAAAACAGCTTGGATTTGCAGGGCTAGGTGGCTTACAAACCATGTCACCCAACCTTCAGTACCTGGTTTGTGTTTACCTCTCTGAGCCTCATCGTCCTCATCTGTGAAATGGAACTAAAGGAGGGCCTTCCTGATAGGGTCACAGTAAGAGTGACCCTTACACAATGGCCAGCACTTTGTACAATAATGGGCCAGGGCCAGACTTCCCAGGGGAGGAGAAAGAGGGAGTAAATCTGCCAGAAAGCAGCAGAAAAGCCACAACAGGAGAACATCAACAACACACACGCACGCACGCACGCACACACACGGACACGCACTCTCCCCAGCCTCGGAGCCTGGGTTGGCTGGCCCTTCCTGCTCTGAGCCCCTCACAACTCTGCCCCGGGGACAGAATTCCTGAATTCTACACTAGCTGCCTCCCCTTCCGCCTCCAGACCCCGAAAGCCCATATACTTCCACATCATTGTCTTGTCACTGTCAGGGTGTCTCTCACACCAGCCCGGGAGCTTCTGGAGGACAGATAGTGACCGTCATCATCCCGACCTGGGCACACAGGTGCTCAGCCGTGAGGGCGTGGGCAAGGCAACACCGGCCTTGCCCAGCAGGTGGCAGCAGTTCCCAATATTAGGGATCCCCACTCCCACCCTCCCAGCTGTTGGGATGGAAACCCCAAACTGTGCTGGGGCGAGGGTGCTCCCAGACGCCCAGCCTTTCCTTCAGTGCTCCTTTATAGGAACACGCCTCATTCAAGCATCCAAATGTTTACAGCTCAGTCTGCAAACACACTTTCTGTGCCAGCCCTGGGGAATCAACAAGAACGTGACCCCGTTCCTTCCCTTTATGTGTCCCCATCTAATGAGGGGACAGACACTTAACACACACTATATGCACACAGGACGATAGTGCTATAGTCGGGATAAATACAGGCCTTTGTGGGACCACGCAGAAGGAGTCCAAAGCTCATTCTTGGGTGGTCAGAGACAAATTCTTGGAGGAGGTGATGTCTAGCAGGGAAGGACTAGAAGCCATTGGCCAGCTGCATGGGGAGGAGAAAAGAGGGAGGAGAGGGCCCCAGGCGTGTGCAGGTCAGACATTAAGGCTGCTCACAGGGTGGGAGGGAAGGCGGCCTCCAAGAAGCGAGGCAGGGCCAGACCACAAAGGACCTGGAAAGCTATATTGTGGTACCAGCATTTCCCCGCTCCTCAAGGAAAAAAGGAAACCTGAACAAGTAGAGGGGTGCAGAATGCCAATGTTGGGGCACAGTGATGCCCCTTTAACGAGAGTGGGGAGAGGGCTCTACAGAACATTGCTCTGGACTGAATCTCCATCAATTAACCACATTAAAGAATGGGAGTGATGTGTGTTGTGGGGACTGCCTGGTTCCCACAGGGACGAAGCCCTGCTCTCTCACTGTCCATGTCCTTGTTCACAGTTTTGTCCCAGAATGCCCTTCCCCCATTCTCCACCTGGCCACCTCCTACTCATCCTTTAAGCCCCAAGTCAAATGCCCCACCTCTGCGAAGTGGTCCCTGATCCCAGGGAGGTGGCTGCTCGGGTACTCACGGCACCTTGTGCAGCAGCTTCTACTTTAGCTCCTGCCATGGTTCTGGCTCCTCTGTCTCTGGCCATCCCTCACCTGTCAGTTTCATCTTCAGCCCTTCACCTTCTTCCATAGACACAGACACACACACACAGACACACACATATGCACACACTTCCCTAGACTGTGGCCCACAACTTCCATTTCCACCCCAAGTCAGACTCCTCCTGCCTTCCAAGTCTCCAGCCTGTGTGCCACACTAACTCCTCATTGACTGTCTGCCTGTCTCCTCTGGATGTCAGGGCAGAAACCTTAAATAGTACACATCCTGGTCGAACCCCTCCCCCAGGTGCCGGTTCTGTCCTTATCTGCACATGGTCAGTCACAGGGCCTGTGGCTTCTAGTTCATAATATCTGTCACTGTTTTGTTTTGTTTTGTTTTAAATAAATTTATTTATTTGTTTGTTGTTTTATTTTTGGCTGCGTTGGGTCTTCATTGCTGCACATGGGCTTTCCTTTTAGTTGCAACGAGCGGAGACTACTCTTCGTTGTGGTGCACAGGCCTCTCATTGCGGTGGCTTCTCTTGTTGCGGAGCACAGGCTCTAGGTGCGCGGGCTTCAGTAGTTGTGGCACGTGGGCTCAGTAGTTGTGGCGCACGGGCTTAGTTGCTCCGCGGCATGTGGCATCTTCCCGGACCAGGGCTCGAACCCTCATCCCCTGCATTGGCAGGCGGATTCTTAACCACTGCCACCAGGGAAGCCTCTGTCACTGTTTTAATGTTTTACAACAAACATATTCTTTTCATAATTGAAATAAAGTATAGTCGTATTAAATAAATATCTCTCTCTCTCTCTCTCTCTCTCTTTTTTTTTCTTGGCCACATGGCTTGCAGGATCTGAGTTCCCTGACCAGGGATTGAACCCGTGCCCCCTGCAGTGGAAGCACAGAGTCCTAACTATAGCTACTGGACCGCCAGGGAATTCCCTTAAATAAATCTCTTGAATGCCTTTGACCCTTCTCTCCAGCCGATGGGTCCTGTCTTGTTCACACAGTCCCAGTCTCTCTCCTGGACAACGCAGCAGCCTTCCATCTGGCCTCCATGCTGCTATAGATGAGCCTCTTCCCTTGCTTTAAGACCATCTATGGTGGCCTCTTCCAGCCTGGACCTCTCCCACAAATTCCAGATTCCTATGGGCAGTGGCCTACTTGCCCTCCCTGGTGGGATGTCTAATGGGCCACTCAAACTTAAGGGTCCAAACCCCGAATCCTATTACCACCTGCCACCCACCTGCCACCTGCTCCTTCTCTAGCTTTTCCTCCACCTTTGCAAATGGCAACACCATCTTTCCATGTATTCAGGGCAAAAAACTTGACTCCAGGCATCCTTGATGCCTCTCTTTCTCTCGGTTGGCTCTACCTTTAAAATGTATCCAGGGGAGCTCCCTGGTGGTCCAGTAGTTAGGGCTCAGCGCTTTTACTGCTGTGGCCCAGGTTCAATCCCTGGTTGGGGAACTAAGATCCTGCAAGCCACATGGCACAGCCATAAAATAAAATAAAATAAAATAAAATAAATAATAATAAAATGTATCCGGGATGTGACCACTTCTCATCACCACCATTGTATCACCTTTGGCCCAGCTGCCTGCGTGATCACAACTTCCTAAATACGTCCCCGCTTCCTCCCGTGTCCCCTTCCGTCTGTTCTTCACTCAGAAATCAGAGCAA
>NW_020173405.1:1413937-1429991 GCF_003031525.2 Neophocaena asiaeorientalis asiaeorientalis
CCCTCTGCGGCTCCCATCACCCTCAGAATCAAAGCCAAGGGACACACAGTCAATTCCAAAGCCCCTCCCTCGAGTCCTCTGACTTCACCTCCTTGGAGCTCTTCTTCATCCACCACACTCCAGGCACCCTCACCTCCTTGCTGTCTCTCCGATATGCTAGGCACACTCCCTGCTCCTGGTCATTGCACTTGACGTTTCCTCTGCCCAGAATGCTCCTCCTCCAGAGACCTACATGCCTCACTCCCTCACCTCCTTTATTTATTTATTTAGAAAATCTTTTTTTTTTTTTTTTTTTTTTTTTTGCCGTATGCGGACCTCTCACTGCTGCGCCCTCTCCGGTTGCGGAGCACAGGCGCCGGACGCGCAGGAGCAGCGGCCATGGCTCACTGGCCCAGCCGCTCCGCGGCATGTGGGATCTTCCTGGACCAGGGCCCGAACCCGGGGCACGAACCCGTGTCCCCTGCATCGGCAGGCGGACTCTCAACCACTGCCCCACCAGGGCAGCCTTACCCCCTCACCTCCTTTATTTATTTATTTAGAAAATCTTTTTTTTTTTTTTTCCGGATGCGGACCTCTCACTGCTGCGCCCTCTCCGGTTGCGGAGCACAGGCGCCGGACGCGCAGGAGCAGCGGCCATGGCTCACTGGCCCAGCCGCTCCGCGGCATGTGGGATCTTCCTGGACCAGGGCCCGAACCCGGGGCACGAACCCGTGTCCCCTGCATCGGCAGGCGGACTCTCAACCACTGCACCACCAGGGCAGCCTTACCCCCTCACCTCCTTTAAATATGTACTCAAGTGGCACCTTCTCAGCAAGGTCCTCCTTGACCACCTGATTTAAAGCTGGAATCCTGCCTCAAACCCGGCACCCTACTCCTTCTGGCCTGCTTTATCTTCTTCATAATATATTATCACCGTCATGTATGTTATTTGCTTGTTTGTCATCTCTCTCCTCTACTAGAACCCATGGAGGGCAAGGACTTTGGTTTTCTGCCATGTCCCCAACGTCTAGAATAGTCAGCACATAGTAGATGCTTTTTGATTAAGGGAATGAAAGTCGGACCCTTGATTGCCTCCCCCCTTGTCTTCACAATGAAGTTTAACGTTCAAGGTCTCCCTCACTGGACTCATCTCCCACCCACGCTCATCCCCATACCTGAGCACTGCAGCAGGCTCCTGAGGTTCTCCAGTTGCTCTCCACCCTCACCCCAGCGTCTGGGCACACTCCTTCTGTCTAGAATGCCTGCACCACTGCCTGCTGCAATGCCACTCCTTCAATATCCAGCTTGAATGTCACCGGCTCTGGGAAGCCACCCTGAATCCTTCACATATTGAAACCATGTCTGTCTCTCCCACCACTCTAGGAGCACCTTAAGTGCAGAACAGTATCCCCAGAACGTGCATTCCCAGGTAATGTTTGATGAATGAATGAATGAATGAATGAGAGTAAGACCTGTATCAGAAAGGCAGTTTAAGTTGAAGGGCACACATTCATTCTCTGTTCATTTTTCACGCTACCATTTAATATTCATCTCAATAAGTGATGCTTGGCATGACACCAGGATTCTCTAAGGGCAGCAGCTGTGTCTCCCCTTCCTGCCCTCTCCCCACAGGGCCAGACACTGGGCTCTGGGGCTGCACCCATGGCTCACCCCACTGAGTCACCCTGCACAGAGGAAAGTACTCTGAACCAGGAATCAGCAGCTTCCCTGCCACCTGTTCCCTGTAACCCTGGGCAAGTCCCTCTAGCAGGTGAGTTCTGGTCTTGCATCTGTCAAATGGGGCACCACCAACACTTGCTCTGTGGGACACTCAAGGTTGAGGTCTGGACAAGTGGAAGGGGTGTGGCTGCCTCTCATGCTAGGCTACATCTGAGCTAGTCTTGGACCAGACTTTCCTGGGAAGGAGGGATGGCTGGAACAGTGTCTGGCCAGCTAACCTGTGCCCACAGTCTCGGAGAAGTGCTGGGCCTGGACATACTGGTCAGCAGGGGGCTGGCCCAGCTCCAGAGCAACACCTTGGCAGCCCTGGGGAAGGGAAGGGGGAGTGCTTGGCTTGAGGTCAGAGCATCTGGGCCAGGGCACAGAGGGGGCAGCTGGGGGTGTGTGTGTGTGGCTGCCACTCAACAAGATGCTGGCAGGGACCAGAAAAGAAGCATCTGCTACTGACTAGCCCCCAGCCACCACCCCTCCACAGTATTGAGAAGACCTTCCCATTAGTCCAGAGGAGCTCGGCCCCTGCTTAGCTACTCCCAGCTTCTAGCTAGGAAGTAGGATCTCAGGCCCGGGGCTGGGATGCAGGACTGGGAATACAGGGAAAGGGGAAAGAGATGGGGCTATAACTTAGATCACCTTCCCCCAAAATAGAGGGGTGCCTGCATCTTGCTGGGAGTGGAAACTAAAGGAAAAGTGGTGGTCACTCAGCATCAGACTGTGAACTGAGGAATCCTGGGGAAAGAAGGGGCCAGAGCCTGAGTCTGGATGAGACGCTGGGAGAAGGCAGGAAGGGTAGGGGCTCAAAGGCTGGAACTCTAGAGGGTTTTGGCTCGAGGAGGCTTTTGGAGGGGGATGCTGGAGGTCCCAAGGCAATAAAATTAAGGAGGGAGGTGGGGTCTAACCTCTAGCAAATTCCCGGGGATATGAGGGGCCTTGGGGGTGAAGAGCCAGGGTCCAGAAGGAGGGATGCTGAGCGGCTGAGTCGAGGGATGGGAGGAGGGAGGACGGAGCTGGGACGGGAGGGAGCAGAGACTCTGGGAACCGACCCCAGGCAGGGATCAGGCGGGCGTCGAGAACGCAGGGGGATGAGGTCCCTGGGCTGTGACCCTTCGGAGGACCTGATTGGGTGTGGGGGAGGGTGGAGCCGGTGCCGCTGCCACTCCCGGGAGCATGAAGGACCGAACACAGGAGCTCCGCACGGTGAGTCCGGCCCCTGCGCGGCGCCCCTCGCCGCCCGTGCCCAGCGGCCGGGCAGCTCCCCGACCACCTCTGGCGACCTCTGGGGCGGTAGTCCCTGCGTCCCTGGCCAGGGTAGGAGGGAGCAGTGCCGAGCCGGGGACCCCCATCCGGGTCCCGCCCCTTGGACCCTCTGGGGTCACGGGCTCGCGTGAGCTCGGCTCCGATGGTTCGCGGACTGACGACTGGAGCCCGGGGTCCTGGATAAACTTTTCGGCGCCCCCTTCTTTTCGGGGGTCGAAGGGGTATTCTGGAATACCGGTGGCGGGACCGAAGCCTGGCCTCTCGCTCGCCCCGCGGAGCAGGTCCCGACTCTCTCTCCCCACGGTGCCTCATCACTGACCCTTCTGCCCTCCCTCTGGTTTAGACCGACGGCGGGACCGGTGGGAAGGGGCCGCGGGCGGTCCGCTGTCCAGAGCCCCGCTGCAGGGCGCGCTGCGGAAACGGGGCGGTCGGGTGTGGCCGGGCTCCTCCGTTGGGCGCTGTCTCGCGGGGCGACCGCCGCCCCCCTCACCTTCCATCACCTGTAGCTCCCGTCACCTGTGGCTCCCCACCCGGTGGCGATCGGCATCTGCTGCCCGCCCTGGTCCGGGAGGGGTCAGACCCGCTCCCGGTCCACATTCCTGGCTTCCGGGCAGCCCGGGCCGGCGTTTCCAGACCCTTCCGGGGTTCCCTGGTCGGATTCCTACCTGAACCTATTTTTCCACCTGTGTTTCGGGGGCCCCTGGGGTGTGGCTTCTGGGGCGGGGTTCCGGTGGGGGAAGTAGAAGGATGCGCAAAGGTTCTCAGTCGGAGCCCGCCCTCTCCCAGCCCTGACAGAGACCCCTGCCGCCTGCTCCTCCTCGTCAAGGCCCCCCTCCCCTGGCCTCTGCTATTAACCAGGGTGTTCGCACCTCTCCCTTTAAAGATGGCAATCTTGGGGTGGGGGGGCTGGGGGGGGACAGAGAAGGAAGGGAAGCCTGCCTGTGGGGAGAGGGGCATCAGGGCTCTAGACCCAGTTGAGGCTCCTCTGATGCCCCGGCTGACCCCCGTACTGGCAGGCCCCCACCTGCTGACCTCTGTGGCGGGGGCGGGGCTAGCTCAGTGTCTCCCCAGAACACTTCCTGTGCTATCCACCTTAGAGCCAGAGACCTGGGTCCCCTTATATGGAAAGTTCCAAGGGTCCTTTGGACTTTTGATCCCATGGCTTGTCCTCTCTGCCCATAGGTTCCCTGCATTTGTGCCTGGGTCTCCCACCCGTTGTACCAGTCTTGTCTCCTGGGCAGCATGGGGCTGGAACCTGTGCTCTCCTGCCTCCGTGTCCCCCTTGCTCTGGCTGCCAGCCCCCACTCTCCCGTCAGACCTGTGTTATTCCTGGCTGAGTGCCCAGGCCCAGGAGTAAACCCCACGAGGTTTCAAAGGAAGAAGACGGTCCCTCATGTTGTGTATGGTGTCTGAACACTTCCCCCGCCAGCCCTTGTGGTTGCCCTCAAGTTTCCTGTGCTTGGTTGAGTCAGAAGGAGTGTGGTTATCTCGGTGATGAATGGCTGTGTGGTGCATTTGCTGGTGTTTGGGTGCCTGGTGGGTCAGGGGAGGGTGTATGTGGGAACCAGGTGATCAGGGAGAGCACAATCCTTTCCATCTGACATCCTCTCACTCATCAGCTTCATTCCCTCTGCTGAAGGGAAAACTGAGGCACAAAAGAGATGTGGCTGGCCTGGAAGATGAAGTGGGATGGTAGAAAGTGGCTTCACCTAGTCCTAAAAATGGTCACACTCAGACCTGGCTGAGACCTAAGGCCTAAGAGATCTTGGGCTGTAGGAAGCTTGAAGCCAGCTCTTTGCTCTGGTGTGTCTGTGATTCCCCCCTTCCCCCCAGCCAGCACACATACACGCACACACACTAGCCAGAGTGGTCTTTAGGTGGTGAGGCCTGGCTTCTCTGAAAGAGTCTTCCTCTCCAGACAGGCCCCCAGTCCAGGCATTCAGCACCCATGAAGGCTGCTGTACTCATGGCTGGGTGGCTCTGCCCCTTGGGGGTTTCTAGCAGCCTTGAGGGTCCGCTGGCAGGAGCCCACACTGGGTGGGGTGGAACCATTAGTATGGGGCGCTGCCATTCCCACAGGTCTCCCTCTGGGCTGCATAGATTCCTATCTATGAAGCGGAGGTAGGAAAACCTAGAACCCAATTTCTCAGGGCAAGAGGGGTGGTCACAGGTCTCCTGACTCTGACTCCATATTTGGGGGAGACCTTGAACCCCAGGAGCCAGAACCCCCAGGAACTGAGACTCCAGTGCTAGCTGGGCTGGACAGAGGGTGGCACTTGGGACAGCCACTTGCACCACAGCCAGCCTCCCTCCCTCCTCCTCCCCCCTCCTCCTCCTTCCCCACCACATTTGGAAGGAAGGCGAAGGGAGCTTATTTATAAAAGTCACACTTGGGGAAGGAGCTAGCACGTTTCCTCAGTGCTGCAAGCCAGGCCCAGCCCTCCAGCCTTCTCCAGCCCTCATCTCTTGTGGAGCTGATCCTCTCATGCAGAGGGAGAATGAAGGGGTCCTCGCGGGCCGGTGTGGGGACCTGAATGCTCTCCACAGCCCTCAGAGATCAGAAGGGCAGCCTGGAGGCCTAGGACGGGTGAAGACCTGGGTCACCAGAGTATACCGGGGAGAATTTGGGGACGAGGTGTCCCCAGGCAGCCCCGCCTGGCCTGCAGCTGCCTCCTTCCCCCAGTTCAGAGGCCTCCCTGGTTTTCTTTCCGAGAACTCCTTGGAGCCGACCCACCCCTCCCTGGGCCCAGAATGGTGTTTATCTACATTCTGGGCTATGTGAGACACAGGGGGGCCTGCGACAGTAAAGAGGAGGGAGAATGGGGTAGCCAGACCCAGGAAGAAACTTCCTGGAAGGAGAGGACTTGGGATGGCCCAGAAGGAGGAGTTGGATTTGAATGGGAGGAGGGACTGTGGTCCATAAGAAGGGACCAGTGTGAGTAAAGGCAGAGGGGCTAGGATGCCCAACCCAGAGAATGGTGGGTGGGCCTGACATCTGGTCTAGAGCAGGGCCCAGCTCACCGGGGCAGCACTCTACTGACCGGTTCCCTTTTTCTCTCTCACTGCTGGGAAGAGACTGGGGGTTCCCGGGGCAACAGCAGGCAGGTTGGTGCCTTAACCTCTCCATGCTCATTTGTCTGTACAGTGGAGCCAGCCGGCTTTGCCCTGCAGAGCAGAAGAAATGGGAGTGTAAGAATAGACCCAGGCTAGGGGCCCTCTCCTTCCTTCGTTCCCTCTGATCACCTCCTTGGAGTTTCCCCACAAAAAAAAAACCCCAGTGGATTTGGGTACGTGTTCATCTGAGGTACAGATGGCCTCCAGGAACTATCTAGTCCAACCTGCTATTTTACAAATGGAAAACTGAGGTCAGAAAGGGCCAGGAGTTTATCCAAGGTCACACAGCACCTGGAGGGAGGCAGAGCTCAGCCCCTCCCCACAGCCCGAAGCTGCCCCCCCGAGCTGCTCTGGGGCCCTGCTAAGGGGTAGATCCAGCTGAGGGCAGGGATCTGGGGGAGGGGGAGGTTTGCAGGATGGGGAAAGGAGGAAGGGGTCAGAAAGGAGAGCCCTCTCTTTCTGGAGACCCAGCTCGGCCTCTCGCACACCCCTGACTCAGCTCTGGGCCTCTCTGCTTTAGTAATACCAGCTTTGATTAGTCATTAAAAAGAACAAGGGGAAAAAAAAATAGCCCTCGAGACAGACAACAGCAACTCCTGCTCCAGCAGGAATGAATCAAGCCTGCCTGCCAGCCTGCCACCATCCCCCAGGACGCCCCGGAGGCTGCCTGGCCTCCGCACCCCTTGGAGGATTCACACTCTTACTTCCAGGAGGGTATCCTGGAATCCTGGAGCCTCTGCTTGGAGAGACCACCAGGGCTGCACGCGTGGTGGTTCTAGTGGGATATTCTCTCCCCTGTTGCAGCAGGTCCCTGTGGTGGGGCAGTGCTTTCTCACTCCCGCACCGATTTTCTTTTCTGATTGCTCAGGCCGGAGGTGATGATGCTAGAGCCAAGATGGCCAGCCGGCCAGAGAGGAGTGAGACCAGACCAGTGGTTCTCAATCCTGGGGGGGCTTAAAAAAAAACTTAACCTCACCAGCCCCGTCCCCGTAGATTCTCATTTGGTCTGGAAGCTGTTTTGTTTTGTTTTTTTAATCCCCCACCGAGGGACTCAGGTCCTGAGCCAGGGTTGAGAACCCGTGAACACTAGAACCAAAAAACAAACACCATGACAAATGGGATGTAGGTTGGATGCGAGAGGAGGAGGAAGAGTGCGGATGCTCCCCCCCAGTTTCTGATTTGGGGGACTCTTGAGAACGGGGGTTCTGAGCAAGGGGGCTCAGAGAAGGGGGCTCAGGAGAAAGAGGTGGAACTTAGTTTTGGCCAGGTGGCAGACAGGGTGCCCATATGATGTCTGGGTGGGTTTGTCCAGAAGATGTTTGTACCTTTGAGTTTATAACTGCCTCACGACTCCAGCTGCCGCCTCCACGCTGCAGCCTCTCAAGTCCCCAGCTCTAGTCCAGCCCTCTTTCCGGAGCTGTGACTGCCACTTAGAGAGGGTTGGCGGATCCCCAAGGGAGCTGGGGCCCTAATCATTCAGGGCTTTGGCCTAGATGTGGATGAAGTTGCAGGGGGCAACAAAGGCATAAACCATCAGATTCTCACAAACTGAAGCAAGGATCAGAACAAATGAAGATCCTTCCCTTGAGCCCAAAATCCAACCAAGTAAACAGGGTGGGGAAGGGCTTGGGGGCTTTCCTTGGCAGGAAGAACTACAACATCACTTCTGTGATCCCTGGCTACATTAACAGAGGTAGACTATGTAGAAAGAGGGAGGTGATGGGTCAGCGCTTTGGCACTGCTCAGGCCGCAATCAGCAGCAGGTTCAGTTTATATCTTCTACTGCTGGAGAAGACAGAGGCTGAGTGGAACAAGTCTGGGGCAGGGGCTGCAACTTAAGCCCTCTGGGAAGGATCTGAAGGGGAGGGAATGGTCAACTTGAGAAGAAAAACCCAGGAAGGATGTGGATGCTACCTTCAGATCTCTGGCACGGCCAGCCCAGGGAGAGGGCACCAACAGGTTCTTTACGGCCTGGGGCCAAACCGCAGGAAAGGGAAGGACTTTCTAACAATTGGGGCTGCTCCAGATAGGCAGAAGTGCCTGGGAGAGCTGGTGTGCTCTCCATCCCCGGAGGTGTGAAAGCTGCGGCTAGATGCTGCGGCCAAGGTGACTTTTCAGGTCCCTTAGGGCTCGAGAGTGTGTGCCTGTGGCTCCAGTAGGGATGCGAATAGGGTGTCGGGAACCAGAGGAGCAAGATACCCACCCCAGGGAGCTGGGGAAGGCTTCCGAAGGGGGTGGCATCTAAGGACGAGGGGAATGTCAGCTTCATGGAATTGGCACTGCCGGCAGAGGGAGCCACATGGGGACAGCAGGGAGGATAATGGGTAGATTATAGGGGCAGGGAGATGGTTATAGGTTATAGGCGGAGTGTGGTGAGATCAGATTTCAGACTGGGGCAGTGAGATGAAGAGGGGGGTGAGAGTGAAAAGGTCCTGAGGAGGAAGAAGTAGTAGCACTTGGTAAGGAAGGGTGCCCTTGGAGCATCCCCTCCATGTTTTGCTCAGAGCCACAGCTGTTTGACCCAGGCTGTGAGGTCAGGCCCTAAACCCTCCAATTGATAGAGAGCATGGAGGAGGGTGTGGCATCTCTCCCGCCACCCTTCTGTTGGAGAAGCTACTCAAGTCCAGCCTCTGTGCAGGGAGGCTGTGCAGGTAGCAGGTCAGAACTGGCTGGATGCCTGGAAAAGAAAAGTCCATTTCACAGATGGGCAAGCTGAGGCCCAAAGGGAGGCATCAGCCCCGGGGTCCCTGGCAGTGACTCTCATCGGCAGTGACTCTCATCTCCAGTGACTCTGGCGCCCTTGTCTTTGGCTCTAGCTGGTCATCACTCCGGAAGGGAAGGGAGCTGGAAAATTCTCCTTCTGCCTCTTCCCATCCACCCCATCCTTCTCTGGGCACCAGAAGGACAGAGAAGTCAGGCAGCTGAATGGCAGGAACTCCTGGGGCCACTTCCCAACCTGGCAGGCTGCCGGGGAGGGGGCCCTGGGGTTCTCCAGGCTGCACCCTGCCTCCGTGTCCCTAGGGAGTGCTCCTCCTGCTTGGCTTGGTTCCTGGGCCTTAAAGTATGGAAATGGCTCCTAGATTCTCTGTGGCTAAGGGTGGGCTTGGTGGGGGATGGGGGCCACCTGGCGGCAGCCACAGGCACTTGTGGGAGCGAGGATTTATTTTAGCTGCTGGGGGAGGAGGTGTGATCTCTTGAGGAGGGGGGCCGCCTCCATAACGCTCCCAACCAACCCCCTCTCTTGGTTGGTCCCACTTTGGTGGGGTAGTGGGACCCCAAGAGCCCCAGGGCCACAGCCCTTTACAGAACATGCTGGGCTTCCCCATCCATTCTCAGCCCGCCTCCCCCAGCATGGCATCACTGTCCCCATTTCATAGAGGAGCAAACAGACCCAGAGGGGAAGTCCCTCAGCCAGTCAGTGTCTGTGCTGGGCCCAGAACTCGGCCCCTTCCCCAGCCAGCGGGGGCCCAGCCTCCCTGGCCCCTCAGCCTCCCCGTCCCCTCAGCCTCTGCCTGCCTCCATCCTCGCAAGAGAGCATCAGGGTGAGGGCTAGTGCCTCCTCCCTGTGGGGCGCTGAGAAATGAGGAGGCATGACCCAGCCCGAGAACCCAGGTGACCGTCCTACCCTGAGCATCTGGGCCTTGGCTGTGGAGAGGGACCTTGGCCTTGCCAGCAGAGTGGGCCGACCATGGCTGATTCCAGGTGTGGGGCGGACAGTAATGAGAGTGGCCGGCATGCTGGGAAGTCAGAGGTGTAATCACCCCCACCTCCTGATGGGCTGGCTTTTGTACGGCTGCCCCTGGGGCCGGGGGGTGAGGCCTGCACCTGCAGCTGAGGCAGGCTCCGGGCCAAGTGGCAACGTGACTGGCCTCTTGTGCCTGCCGGACCCAACTCTGGGCCTGGAAGGAAAGAGGATCAATGTCAAGACTAACAAGGAGGGAGAGTTCCCCGAGGTCTGAGGGAGCAAGCCTGGTGGATCCGAGGCCCCTCACAGGCAGGAGCTCTCAAGCCGGCCTGGGTGCTGTGGGGATGGCCCATATCTGAGCCATTCCACCTTTTGGCAGGGAGGTGTTCGTGGTGCCCAGGCCTCCCCCTGCCTGCATGGCCCTCCCCTGAGAGGGAGATTGGAACTCAGGACCAGCTTGGGAACTCCAGGAAACCTGTCTCAGGCGTGGTGTGATCTGGGGCCAGTGGCCGGGGGACTAAGCCCTGAGGTTTGTCTGCCTAGCCTGTGGCAGGGCCTCCCCAGCAGCACCCTAGGGTGAGGGGTGTGCTTGGAGGACCCCAGTCCTGTGGGGGAGGGGAGGCAGCTGAGCAGGGGAAGGAGTGCCTGGCACGGAGGTGGATACTTGGCCCTGTCACCAACTTGACAGGCAAGGCCTCTCTCCATGATCATGCTGGGTCCCCAGGGATCCTCCAGGTCTCACTGCGGCTGGGAGCTGAGGGCACAGCCAGGCCTTGTCCCTGCCAAGGGCCCTGGAGCTGCAGCCTGCGGGCCTGCTGTATGTAGGTGCTGGGCAGTTTGGGTGTCCCAGGTTCAGTGGGGCCCAGTGGTCCTAGCACAGGTCCGCTCATGTGTGCACACCTCTGTGCAGGCCAAGGACAGCGATGATGATGACGATGTCACTGTCACCGTGGACCGAGACCGCTTCATGGATGAGTTCTTCGAACAGGTGGGAGCAGCACACCTGCGTCTCCCCAAACACTGGCAGACCCAGGGTGGCCACGTCTCAACTCTGAGGCAGGCCAGGGCTCTTACACGCCTGCGCCTGGCTCAGCGGCCCCCAGGCGCCAGCTAGTGAGCCCACTGAGGCTCAGAGGGGAGCAAAGTTTGGGCTGGCCCATTCCTCCCTACTCCTACCCCAGTCTAGAAGGATCCTTGGAGCAGCCCCACCTCCCCTCACCTACCCCCTGAAGCCTGGCCCAGTCTGGCCCTGAGCCCTGACCTCCAGCCCTACTCTGGGCAAGCCCTGGGCCCAAGAAGCCCCCTCCCTGGATTTTGCCCCCAGACCACCTGGCCTTGGTCCACAGGTGGAGGAGATCCGCGGCTTCATTGACAAGATCTCAGAGAACGTGGAGGAGGTGAAGCGGAAGCACAGCGCCATCCTGGCCTCCCCCAACCCTGATGAGAGTGAGTGCGTAGGTGTGAGGAGCCCCACAGGCCTCCAGGAGGGCGCTGCTGCGGGGAGGGACGCCCTTCATTGCTGGCCGGCTGAGGGCTGCCTGCGCCTGGCCAGGCTGGGGAGGGCTCCATGGGAAGCCTCAGGAAACAGCTGTCCCAGGCCCGGGCTGGGGGTGGGGTCAGTGCCCAGTACCACCTACCGGATGCCTGGTGAGAAGGGCGGGGTCAGGCGCCGGACCCGCCCTCCCCAGGTGAGCTGGCTGTTTTCTAAGGCGGCATGGCTGGCCAGCTGGCTGTAGCCCGGGGATTCTGGGAGGGAGCAAGGAGGGAGGCAGCGGCCTCTGATCAACAGAAGGCCTCTCAGCCCAGCCTCTCCCTTTCCCTCGCCTCCCCAGGGGAGCAGATGGCAGCTCTGAGGCATCAGCGCTGTGGGAGGGCAAGCCGGCCTGCTTGGGGCCAAGCAGGCAGAGTTTCCGGGAAAAGCTGGCAGCCCTGGCACTTGGCCATTGGTACCCCGGAGCCGGGCATTCTCAGGGCTCCAGGAAGTGACCTCTCTCCCTCTGCACAGGGAGGCTGTGTGGGTCTGCGTTTCACTGTCTCCAGACGGGTCCCACTGACCTGGCTGTCACGATTCCCGTGGAAGTGTTGATTACTACCACACTAACATGGGCCAGGCTGACGGCATGCAGGCCCGTGACCCCCTCTCATGGAGGGGGCTCACCCTCAGCCCTGGGGAGGCAGTGACGGGCTGGGGCCCAGGTCAGCCACCTGGACTCATCAGATTGGGTGTGTGCACTGCCTGCCTGTTCTTGCGGCTTGCTCACCTCCTCTCCCTTCTCCAGCTCCTTTGGAAGGCGCCAGCCTATGGGGCCCCAGGACAAAGCACGGGGGAGGGTCCGGCTGCCGCCCAGGTGTTCATGGGAAAGGACCTACGGCCCATAGCCCACCACCCAGGCACCCAAAGCTTGATTTTGTTCTCAACTCCAGCACTGCCTCCCTATCCATGGCCTCTCAGCCCCAGGCCCACAGGCATCCTCAAGCACCCAGAATAAATCTCTCCACGGCCCCAAAGTATGCTTGAACTTGAGGCCAGTGCCAGGCCCTTTGAAGGCAGAGTGAGTCAGCTGGGAGCCGGGAGACTAGCCCAGGAAGAAGTGGGAAGGAAAGAGGGACACCCCAGAGCAGGGCGTACATCCAGTGCAGCTGCTGTGTCGTCGTGCTTTGCCCCTTTCCCTAGAGGTTTGTCTGGGACGGCAGTATGTGATGTGGTTTGTCTGTGGGCCCGTGGGTATCCGGGTCAGCGCGTGTCCCTGGTGGGTCACTCCTGGTGAGGCGCAGGAGGGGGCTGACTGTGGGGCGAGACTATAAAGAGCTGGGAGTTGGCCTCTCACCTGCTGGAAGGTGGGGCAGGCAGGGGACAGAACTGCCCAACTCCCCCAGCCTTGGCTGCCTTGTGCCACCTTCATCAGACAGCACTAGTGACCAGTTTAGAATTGCCACCCATGAGCTGGGCAGTCAGGACCCGGCTGACGGTCACTGACATGGGCTAACAGGCACTCCCCAAGAGGAGGGGGCTCCCCATTAAGGGTTCTAGGGCAGAGGCAGAGCGGAGCTGAGGGGGCATCACAAAGAAAGTTGGCAGTGAGTGGGGGGCTTTCCTGGGCCAAGGCTTGCTCTGCCTCCTCTGGGGGCTGCCATCCAGGCTGGGCTATTCTGGGTCTGAGCAAAATAGGCTGTGACGTCAGAGCAGCTGGTAACCGAGTTTGCCTTTGTTCCTACAAACAAGGCCTCTTCCCCTGCTCCTGGAAGCCCCCCACTCCACCTCATTCACATTCCACTTGGGAAGTGGCCCTCCCACTTGACCAGCCACTGTAAATGCCCCTCCCGAGTCCCCTATGGGAGAAGCCCCAACCCCAGAAGCAAGCACAGGGTGGGTGAGAAAGGCTCCAGCCAGGAGCTCAGTCCTGGTTTCTCCAGGGGGTGGAGCCATGGGGGGCTGCCCTGAGGCTGGGCTCCACCCAGCACCCCAGAGGGAAGCAGCCATCTTGCCCCACTTTGCCAGACAACCCCTCGCAGGGAGCAGGGCTAGCTGGGCACCTCCATGGCCTCTGCCAGCTTTACAGAGATGGTCCCAGTTGGAACAAGGGCCAGAAACTACGCCACAGCCCTCCCCCAGCTTCACCCCCTCATAGCCCCGCTCCATGCTACCTCTAGAGCTGACTGTACCGCAGGGGCCCACCTCTTTGAAGCTCTTCTCACAGCTCCCACCCGGCCGGGTGCCTCCAGCCCCCATCCACCTAACGGGCGCTCAGCAGTTGGCCTTCACTGAGCTCAGCACCTGGGGAGGGGGACTTTGTGAAGAGAACAGGGTCTGCCCCGCCCAGGGTGCTTGATGGGGGCTGGCTTCTGCCTCCTTGGCCCCTGGCCCGCATCAGCCCATCAGCTGGATGTTCACCCCCAGAGCCACCAGGTAGCGCTAGGTGAGCCCGCACCTCCACCTTCGACTCAGGCAAGTTATCAAGTAAACGTTCCCCAGTGCCACCTTCAGCATCACCAGCTGCTCCACAATTACTTCTGCCTTAAATTTAGCCCCATCTGTTATCGGCAGGGGGTTGGGGGGAGCCAGCGGAGGCAGAAGGGAGGCTCCTTGGAAGGCACACGAGAAGGGGTGAGGCTGCAGCTGGTGTGGCCCCGGCCCGGGATTGGAGGGGCAGGTGGACTCTTAGCCAGGGGACAAGGGGAGACCCAGGGTCTGCCCAGAGCCCCCTCGGGCCTGAGCGTGAAGATCAGGCATGGGGGAGCCCAGGGTGTCTACCCGCCACCCCTTCTACCTCCCCAGAAACCAAGGAAGAGCTGGAGGAACTCATGTCTGACATAAAGAAGACAGCAAACAAAGTTCGCTCCAAATTGAAGAGTGAGTCTGGGCTCCAGGCCTTGTCTGGGATATGGGGGGCACTCCAGGCCTGCTTCCCCAACACAGCCCATGGAATTTCACTGACTCTGAGGGCTACTTTGGGTCTTTCTCTCCTTTGTGAGGGTGCCATCACGCGCCATTTACTTAGCAGCTACCTGGCAAGGCCTGTTTGTGCCAGGCTCTGGGCTGGGCCTTGGGACACATGCCTGAGGCTCCGTCCAGGGAGTGTTCCACTCTGGACACTGTCAGCTAAAGAGAGTTAAAGGAGTGGCCAGCAGTGCCTGGTCCCACACAGGAGCCCCCACGCGCTCACGTGAGCACAGGCATGCAGGCCCTGGAACGCACAGGCCTAGGGGTCCCGTGCCCTGTGGTTATGGCCACCTAGCCCTGCCCACCCCCCGACCCCCTCCACGGCACGCTCCACTCCTCGCTCCATGCACAGCCTTCCTGAGCAGGAGAGAGACAGGGTGGGCCTGAGCCACCAGGCCTAGCACATAGTAGGTGCACACACACACAGATACACAGCTTGGTGTGTGCCTGAGGCCTCACAGGTGTGTCTGTGTGTGTGTGTATGCACGCACCCACACACACATCATGCCTGGAAGAGCCCTTGTCGGCCCCTCCTCCATCAGTGCCTGGAGCTCCCTCTTGCTCTGCTTCCTGTGTGACCCCACTCAACAGACAACACACGTCCCCCCAGGGGAGGTCCTGAGCCAGATCCTGGGTGTGTGGGTGGCGAGGCAGCGGTGAATGGGGCAGGTTATCAGCAGCTGGCTGTTCCCCAGGCATCGAGCAGAGCATCGAGCAGGAGGAAGGCCTGAGCCGCTCGTCTGCTGACCTGAGGATCCGAAAGACACAGGTGTGGGTGGGACCTCTGGGGCGGGCAGCCAGGCACCTGAGGCTCTGGGGACTGGTGGGGTGGGCCTAACACCTGCACTCCCATCTCGGGCCCCCAGCACTCCACACTGTCCCGGAAGTTTGTGGAGGTGATGTCAGAGTACAACACCACGCAGACTGACTACCGTGAGCGCTGCAAGGGCCGCATCCAGAGGCAGCTGGAGATCAGTAAGCTGAGGGGGTGGGGCCAAGGGGCGGGGCCGGGCTGCCGCTGACCACCCTGGGGAAGGCCGGGCTCAGCGTGACCCCTGCTCACAGCCGGCCGGACCACGACCAGTGAGGAGCTGGAGGACATGCTGGAGAGTGGGAACCCCGCCATCTTTGCCTCCGGGGTGAGTGTGGACCCCTCCCCCTGGGGACCCTGTGGTGTGCGTGCAGAGCGCCAGATCTGGGCAGTCTTTGGACACAGCCACCTGTGCGGCAGGTTTTAGAGAAGAGAAGGCCGAGTCCCAGAGAGTCTTAGGGACCAGGCAGAGGTCACACAAATGTTAGGGGCAAAGGGGGAATTAAGACCCGTCTCCCGGTTCCTCCCAGTCGGGTCCACTTCCTAGCTACCCCTGCTCATTTGCCACCGGCTGGGGGCTCCTTCCACCAGCCTCAGGACCTTTTACCCAGGTCTCAGAGAAGTTAGGTAACAGCTAGTAAGCGCCGAGCAGAAAGTGGGGGGAGAGCTGCGGCTGAGGAAGAAGCCTCAGGCTCTGCTGTCAGAACGTGCTGCTCAGGCCACGGCCCATCCCGGTGGCCTGCTTCCACCCTCGGCTTCTTGCTGTCCCAGTCCCCACCCCCGCTCCCTTCAGCTGGTCCCTGGGTCCCAGCCCGCTGCTCCCACCCTCTAGATCATCATGGACTCCAGCATCTCCAAGCAGGCCCTGAGCGAGATCGAGACGCGCCACAGTGAGATCATCAAGCTGGAGAGCAGCATCCGGGAGCTGCACGACATGTTCACGGACATGGCCCTGCTCGTGGAGAGCCAGGTGAGCGCCCGGGGCCCCACCGTCCCCCGCCAGCCCCCAGCAGCACCCAGGGCCTCACCA
>NW_020173405.1:1430001-1458856 GCF_003031525.2 Neophocaena asiaeorientalis asiaeorientalis
ACCCTCTCTGCCCGCCACGCTGCCCTGCCCGGGAGGGACCAAGTCTTCAGGTAACTAACCACGTGCTGTTGAAACTGCCCTCAGGGTCCTGCCCACCTGAAGGATCCTCTCTGCATGGCTCCGCTTGGCCTTCCAAGACCCCAGGCCCTGCATGGCCCTACCCACCTTCACCCAGCCTTGTCCTGTCTTGTTCACCAGCTGTGTGTCATGTGGGCACTGTGGATGGGCACTTTTCTAGGAGCCGGAGGTATAGCCATGACCAGGACAGCTGAGGGCCTGCTCCCTGAGAGCTAATGTCTGTTGGGCAAAAGGGCAGCATAAGTAAACGATGAATGGCATATTCTCCAGTTGTGCCAGACGCTAGGAGGTGACGTGACAGAGCAGCGGTTCTCAAACTTTAAAGTGCTCCAGGGCCGCCAGGAGGGCTTGTTATACGTTCCCCTATTCTGGTCCCCGTTCCCAGACATTGGTAGGTGGGGTGGGGGTTCATAAATTTGCATGTCTCACAAGCTCAAGGGTGATGCCGACGCTACTAGTCCAAGGGCCCCACTTGGAGTGACACAGTCACCGCAGTGGCCACTTTGGACGGGGTGGTCAGAGAAGGCCTCTCTGAGGAGGCGGCATTTGAGCTCTGAAGACTTCCCAGGGGAAGAGTGAAGCAGTTGGCCCAGGCAGAGGGACCAGCAGCACCACAGTCCTGAGACCAGCAAAAGCCTGACTTATGTGAGGAGCAGAAAGGAGATCCGGGCGGCTAGAGCACGGGGAGAGCTGGAGATGACAGCGGTGGAGTCTTGTCAGGCGGTGCTGGGCTGCTGGAGTCTCTTCTAGACTGGAGGGTCTTAAGTGTGGGAGTGGCATGGCCCGAGTTAGGAAGCAGGGAGGCCTTGAGGAGGCTGCTGCCTCCACTGGGGCGAGAGACCATGGTGCTGTGGACGCCAGTGGGAGCAGTGGGCTTGGAGAGAGCGGCCAGCCCTCAGCACGCTGCTGCTGGGAGTCCTGGGCATCGTCATGGTCGAGTGGCCTCTGGGGGCTTCCTGGGACCAGACTGCAGGGCCATCTTAAAGGTTGAAGACCAAAGCCTGTCAGGGCTGGACGGAACCATCGTGCCTGGGGAGGATGGAGTGGGGTGCTCACCGTCGTCACTCTGGCCAGACTCCAGTCCACCCACTCCCGCCCCTGCCTTCCTCTGCCCTGTGCTGTCCTCTGCCCAGCCCCGGGGTCAGGGCCCTTCTGAGCGTCCTCTGCATGGTCCCCGCCCCCTTGGCTGAGGCTGCATGGCCAGTTCCCGCCCCAGGACGGCTGCATTTCAGGGAGCTGCGCAGGGTGCCAGGGTGCCTGGCAGAGGCAAAGGGCACGGGGGAGAAGCTCTGCCCCATCCCCCTCACACTCCCCTTTTCTCTAACCTCAGGCTGCTTTCCCGAAATCCTGCCCTGGGCCCCCTCGTAACCCTGAGGGGGGCCCTCTGGAGCTCGGGTGCCCCTGGCCCTGCAGGGAGAGATGATTGACAGGATTGAGTACAACGTGGAACATTCGGTGGACTACGTGGAGAGGGCTGTGTCTGACACCAAGAAGGCCGTCAAGTACCAGAGCAAGGCTCGCCGGGTCAGTAGCCCCAACCCCGCCCGAGCCCACGTCCTCACGCACGCAGAGCCCCCAGACCATCACAACCCCCTCCGTGCTCTGCCTGCACCCTCCCTCAGCTCTGACCAGAGCCTCTGGTGCCCAGTTAAAACCCCACCCAGACATGTTCCAGGCCCTCACTTTCTCCCTCATTCAATCCCCCAGACTCTCCAACCCTCATCCCTCACCAGAGCCCCTCCCCAGCCGCCCCACAGCCTCAAAGCTCTGCCCAGAGGCTCAGCCTCCCTCCTGGCCCCACTTCCGCGCTGAGGCCTCTCCTCGCCTCCCTGTGCAGAAGAAGATCATGATCATCATCTGCTGTGTGGTCCTGGGCATCGTCATCGCCTCCACCTTCGGAGGCATCTTTGGGTAGAGACCACCCCACCGCCACCGCGCTCTGGATGGCCCACCCTGGGAGGCCGCCTGGCTGCTGCCACCTTCTGGCTCGGGCCCTCTCCTCCCCACCCCATACCGCTTTCTCTGCACAGGGCCCCCGTTCCCACCCTGCCCTGAGCCGTCGTGTGCATGATCCTTGTGACAGTGTGCGTCTGTACAGAGGAGGCAGAGGGGAGCCAGGCTGGGAAACAGCCAGCCTGGTGGGGATGGGCCGGCAAGGGACAGACTCAGGCCCTGGCCCAGGCCGCTCCCCTTATAGACAGGGCTGCCTGGGGTAGTCAGCTATGCTCCCCTCCCCCAGCCTTCAGTAATTCCACTCCAGCCTGGGGTCTGCCCTCTCCTGGGATCAAGGCTCTCTGGACCCCAACCTTGCCTCCTACTGACCAGCCCATCTGCCCCATCCTGTGTCCTCTCCAGCTGTCCCCATAAGCCAAGCCCCCTGAGGGCTGGGGACCAGCTGGCCACATGGTGCTGCTTTTCAGGTTCGGGGAAGGGTGGCCCTGAGAGACAGCCCAGCTCTAAGCCTCTAACAGCCAATTCACTGCCAGGGAGGCTCAGGGCGCCGTGGCCGGGTAAGGCTTCTGGCTTCTGGCCGTGTCAAGACCAGGCTTCCTCCCCTGCCTCGGGGCAGAGTCCAACAGGTCTTCAGCTGCCTCAGCCTCCCTTCCCACATTCCTACAGCCCCAGGAGCAACCCCTTTGGGCTAAACCTGACCCCAGGTAATATTCTGGAAGAGGCTGACTGGTGCCTGGTCTCCAGCCACCCTCGGAGCTAGGGAGGCAGAGCGGGCCCCGGTCAGGCCTCTGCACTGGTAAAGCCCACGGCCCGGGCCAGCCACTCTCCCGGGCAGGCCCTAGTCGGGTCCTCAAGCCATTGTGTGTTGCATGTTTGGGACAGTGGTCCCTGCTCTCTTGTGCTCGGGAAGTCAGCATCCCTTCAGGCGCCCGCAATCTCGTCCTGCCCTTGCTGCCCCCCACTGACGTGCCACGTGGGTGTCAGGTGTCTCGGATGCAGTATTCAGCAGCCAGCCAGGGAGGGGCACCTCCCGCCTCCCCACTGTCTCCGGACTTCTCAAGTCTGAGATGTGCCCCCACCCAAAACCCCTGTCGCCCGTTGACAGGCAAGGAGCATGCATGCGAGCACATGCAGCAGGGGCTGGGGCCAGGTCTGAGCCCCGCCTTCCCTCAGCTTTGCTCCTGCCCAGTGACTGTGACCGCTGTCCGTGTTGCCTTCTTGAACAGCGACTCCCCTCCCCCTCCTCCACCCCTTCACCAAAGGTCTTGGCACAACCAGCTGCCCATTTTGTGAAATTTTTATGTAGAATAAACATTTGTACCTGTACCATGCCTCTGCTCTGGACTTCTTAGTGTCACGGCCTTAGGACTGGGGCTGATCCTACGTGGCACCACGGGGCTCAGAGACCAAGGATCCCAGCCACCTCCCTTGGCCTTCACCTTCCAGACCCTCTGGCCCCTCCACCCCCGCCCGAACATCTCTCCACTCCTGCTTAACACCTGACGCCTATTCTGTACTGTGGGCCCAGATCGACCCCCTCTTCCCACTTTTCCCGGAGTCACAAGCCACCACTGGATCCCCTCTCATCACCCTGCTAGACAGTCCCCCCACCCGGGGCCGAACCTGTCCTTCTGACCACTAGTGACTGGAGAGAAGACAGGCCCCAGAGGCAACCAAGCGCTGGACTGGTCAGCTGATGCGGCAGCTCGGGGTTAAAGTCAGCCCAGGCCGCTGGGCTGGATAATGCCTTCAGACCAAAGGGAAACCAGAGACTGGGCAGAGGCCTCAGGCCAATGGGTACCACGGATACCTTTCATTTCATCCTGCCCATGCTTCCCAACTTTGCCTGGTGTTGTTATACATAATATAGTCTCATCTAAGTCACATATAAGCAGCCCTAAATTAATCTACCTTGTTCCTTGCAGGTTAAAAGAATGCTTTCATACATTAAGTTCTTTAGACCCTAACTGATAACCTGGGAATCAAGCCCCCACCAATAGAGGAACTTCGGAAATCTGTTTAGGATCACAGAGCTGGAAAATGCCAGAGCCGGAGTTCCACAGAAGTGGTTTACTGCTTTTAGAACAAAATAAGATGCTCTCAGAACTTTTTTTAGTGAAGAAATTACTTTTAGAACTTTAAACTTTTTTTTTTTTTTTAGAACTTTAAACCTTTTTAGAACTTTTCTAAAACACTATTTTTGTCAGCTGATAAAGTAGGCACTTTAATATGCAGAAAACCCTCCAGAAGCAAGTGCCTGGGCTGGATGGCACAGCTCACAACTGTGTGGTTCCCGAGCTGTCCCACTGGACGCGGCCGCCTGCTCAGAAGCGGGGCTTGCGCTTGCGGCCGGTGTACTGAGTGTCAGGTCGGACCTCCCTGTGTGAAGAAGTAACAGGGGCGGGAAGAACAGAACCATCTCAGGAAAAACAAGACAACCCACTGGGACCACCCTGCCGCCGGCGGCGCTCCTTCTTCTCCAGCACCCACTGTCGGCTCTTCCTCACCACTCCCCGCCTCGCCATCATGTACGGGACCCTGTGCAGGAGACACAACTGTGAGCAGGTCCTGTGAGCAGGACAGAGTGGCCTGGCTGGCACCCAGGTTAATCCCAGCAAGTAAGTGTGGTGAGCTTCCCCGGAGTCAGGTGGCCTCAGATGCCCCTTCCACAACAGAAGCCCCCATTCTGGACACCCCTTCCTGGTGACATCTGCTGGGGCCAGAGCGGTTGTTTAGGAGGCAGGAGACGTGGGGTACGCCCCTCGCTCGCAGGCATCCATGCGGTTGACCACGTGGTTAGGCATACATACCTGCCTGTGGGGCAGGCAGGGGCCAAGCTACTTTTGGGGCTCACAAGAGCCGATCCAAGGAAAGCAGGCCCTAGTCTGGCTGTGAGGCCAGCACGCTTGGTACAGACCAGGTTGGGGCTCCCAGCAACTACAGGTGTCTGAGGTAGGAAAACAAGGCTGCCCCACTTGTGGCAGCCCTGACAATGATCCTCAAGGGGTGATCTTGGCCTCCAGTCCTGGCTGAGGAGAAAAGGGACCTCCCACAGCTCTATGGGAGAGAGGCCCTGAGAACAGGGGAGCCTGGGCCCTCAAACCACATCCCCATCTGGCAGTTGGAATCCAACTGTTTTCAGCGTCGAACACACCACGGAGGCTGCTTGCCCTCTGAGTAACCATTCCCTGAGTACCTGCGTGCACGCCCCGTGGATGTTCCACAGTGGCTATGAACCAGCCCTGCCCCTGAAGAGTCCACGGCTGGGCTGTGGTAGCGACCACCCGCACGAGGCAAAGCAAGAGCAGGGAGGCCAGGAGCTGCTAAGGCAGTGATGGGGAAAAGGAGAGGGCCACAGAGATAAGCTGCTTCATGCAGAAGGCGGGCCAGCATTCCAGACAAGAAGCAATACGTGAAAATGAGGCACAGGGAAAGGACTGAAGAGGAAGGTTAGGGAGCAGAAGAGCCCTGTTGCCTGGAGTCATTGAGTGTAAGAAGGGGAAGGGTCCAAGTGAGACTCTGAGGGTCAGCTGAAGATTGAGTCATCCTCGTAAGTGTCCTCCTCGCCTGAGGACCAGTGGAAGCCGGACTGCATGACACACTCTTCCGGCTCCTACTTCTCATCTGTTCTAACCTAATAGTAAAAGTCAGATTAAAAAAAAACACCAACTCAGAATCCCACCTGGCTGGTCCAGTTCATGGAGGTGTGAACACCAACCAGCAAGGAGCGTGCTCTCCCTCCAGGAAGCAGCGAGGCTTTCTACCACAGGAGGAACACAACATGTCCTAGACTCTGGGGTGTGCAGATAGCAGTTCACGAAAGAAAGTTAAGAGGGCCTACAGTGAGGGGGCAGGAGTCTAATGTGCCAGGTGCAAAGCAGGCTGCTGGAGATGCAGGACTAAACAGATGCAGGACTAATCCCCAGGAGTCTCTAAGGAAGAACGAGCTCTGGGGCAGCACAGTGAACAGGGGGCAAGATGTGAGCTGCGGGAGGGACGATGGGAAAGAGTCATCGGGGAGACAAAGGGAGCAGTGAAGACGGTAAGCGACCCCGACCACAGGTGCCAAGAGGAAAGCGGAGTCCACAGTGCAAATGCCAGAGGGGACGGAGCCTTTGGAGAGAGCAGCTGACGAGTGGTACGGTAGAGGCTGGGTGACGAGGATTAAGGAATACATAGGTCAAGCAAAGTTGTTGGGGGGCGGGGGGAAGAAATTAGAGATAAGTCAGGTAAAGGTTTAAAATACTTTTCCTTGATTTACCTATTTATTTACAGTAAGTGGCCTGAATGTGATCAGACAGAAGTGACAGCACCGGGAGAAGCCCGATCAGCCTTACAGTAGACAAAGGCCTCCTCCCACCCTCCTCAAATCCGAGGACTTCAAGAGGAAGAGCCTGTAGGGAAATGAGGTCCGCGCCAGGCACTGTGCCGAGTCCTGTACAGACATGCCCTCGACTCAACTCACTGCCCAAGAGGGTGGCACATCCCCCCCAATTTTAAACACGAGAAATGGACGATCAGGTCCCACAACTTACCTAAGTTTACAGTTAGGACACGTCGTCTGTAGACACCGGCGTTGAGGACAAGAGGGAGCCTAAGATAGACGGGAGGGGAAGCAGGAGACGGGACCACTCCCTGAGAGCAAGCAATGGGCACCTTAGAGCAGAAACGGCTAGGAGAGCCGCCAAGTCCCCACGGGGAAATGGGCTGAGGAAGCTAAGGGAGATGACCGCGGAGGGCCAATGGGTCAGAGGGCATCAATCCACGGTGGACAGGAGGACCGCACTCATGATTTTCACCACAGGTGGGCCTTCCTAACTCATCCATTCTCGGCTCATTTTTCCTCTTAAACGTCTTAAGAGTCTGAAAACCTTTCACCCCTACTAATCAGAACTAAGAAATCACCTCCTTCTTCACTACCTCATAATCAATTGTTCCTTCAACAAATACTGAACACCTTTTGCTAACAAGACACGATTCTGGTTTCAGGGATACAGTCAAGTCCCCACCAAGTTTTCACTCTAGTTGGGGACAGAAGTAATACCAAGTAAATGAATACTTATGATTTAGAGCAGTGAAAGGTGGTAGGGAAAATAAAGGTAACAAGAACTCAACTGAAGATACTGAACAGAGAAACGGCAAGATATGATTTACATTTCAAAAAAGTAAAAGAAAAAGGGAAGTCTCCGTCTTGCTGCACAGCAAATGAATTCAAAGAGGCAAAGTCAGAAGTAAGGAGACAAGTGAGGTAGCTTTCAGTAATCTAGGCAGCAAAGACAGAGACCAGGTAGGAGTGGGGAAAAGGGATGGAGTGACTAGATGTAAAATGTAAGGAAAACAGGAAGGGCTGAGAATGGAAAGAATGGAGGGAGGAAGTTCGGGGATGAAGACCAAGAGCTCTGTTTTGTTCCAGAGACCCGTGGGAAGTCCAGGTATGGATATTTAGGAGGGGAGGTGGTTTGGAAAGCAGAGGTGGGATTGAGACCAAGCACAGAAACCTGGAGGTTCTGAACCTGTAGCTGGTGTCTAAGGCAGCAGCACAGAGAGAAAAGGGGTCCAGGGTGGGCCCCAGAGTGGACCGAGAAGGAACAGCCAGTGAGGTTAACAGAAAACCGGGACCGTGGGTGGGAGGCCAAGTGAGGAAAGCGTTAGGGGAGCGATCGGCTGCATCAGCTCCTAATGAGCAGGCAAGTTACAATGAAGATGGAGAAGGAAAAAAGACTGGGAAGTGACCATGGGTTTGGCGAGACAGCCTGGTGGTGGCCTTGATCAAGAGAGCCATCTGTGGGGCTTCCCTGGTGGCGCAGTGGTTGGGAGTCCACCTGCCGATGCAGGGGACACGGGTTCGTGCCCTGGTCCGGGAAGATCTCACATGCCGCGGAGCGGCTGGGCCCGTGAGCCATGGCCACTGAGCCTGCACATCCGGAGCCTGTGCTCCGCAACGGGAGAGGCCACAACCGTGAGAGGCCCGCGTACTGAAAAAAAAAGAGAGCAATTTGTGATGAGACAAGCATGAGCCAGAGGAGAGGAGTGAGAATGGCAGAGGAGACAGTGTGAGGAGTTCGGTCATAAAGGGAAGCCGACGAACAGGGTGGCCGCCAGGAGCTGTTACGGGGTTAAGGCAGGACCCTTTCTGAAGACAGGAGAAATCGCGCAGGATGTTTGTGTGCTGATGGGGATGACTCAGGAGGGTAAACATGAGGATGCGGGAGAGGAACGAGAGCCACAGGGGCCAAGTGGGGATGGGGTCCGGGATGTAGGTGGAGGAGGCAGCCTTGGGAGGAGGGGACAGCCTGCTGGGTATGGCAAGAGGGCAGGCAGAGAGGAAGGCTGCCCACAGACATCCGGAGGGGCTCCACTAGCTCAGCCGGAGGCAGGTGCAGGCACAGGTCTGAAGGGTTCCCAGGTCCTATTTCCGCCTTGGTGTCTCTGCCACACCGGACCCTGACAGACTTGGTGAAAGCAGAGGGAAACGGAGGAGTCGTGCTGCTGTGTCTAATGAACCTGGTGGCAGGAACTGCCTGCGCCTTAGGCAGGGCTGACGGACAGCCTTACCTCTCAACCGTGAACGTGGACTCCCTGGCCTCCTCTTCCTCATCATCTTCGTTCTGGGCCTGCAGGAACCAAAGTGCTCTCAGATCACCCTGGAGATCTCTCAACCCACCTGCCCCACCCCAGAAGGCCTGGCACCCAGGCCTGAGCCCTTCTAACAGGTAGACGGCCCGGCCCCAGAAGAAGGGAAGCCAGAAGAGATGGGCCTACAAACTCAAAGTCCCTCACCATTGGTATAAAGGTCGAAGGTCCAGAAAACAAACAGAGGTAGAACCTGAAACAAGAAAGTGCAGAGTGAGGGCTGGGCTCAGAAAGGCTCACAGAGCAAGACAAGTCCTCCCCCTCTCTGCCACAAACAGATACAGACACAGCCAGGCCTCTTGCCTGCCCGGGGCCCCAGTGACCCAACTCAGCACTGCTCTGGTGCTCGCATCAGCGGCCTGTGAGGGCCACACCGCCACCCTCTCTCCCGCAGCACGGGCAGCACCCTGGCTCCCGGCACTCACTTCTTGGCTCTGGCGCTGTTGGGATAGTCCACCAACACACCACCAGTGAAGCCGGCCCTGGTGGCCTGGGTCGTGATCAGCTCCAACTGGGGAGAGAAGAGCGTGCAGTCAGGCAGGGCGGCTGGGGGAGCAGCAGCTTCCCGCCCCCTCCCCTGGCCCCGCTCTGGTCCCAGAATGGACCTTGTCTGGGAGAAGTGAGGGTCTTTATCAGACTATTCCCAATTCTGAGTCCCCGAAAGCCATGCAGAGAAGGTGCAGCCTAGAAGCAGCCACGGCAGATACCTCCCTCGGGGGATTACAGACCAACCAAGTCCCCCTGATTCTCACTTTCTAGCCCAGGGACCCACCTCCCGACTCAAATCTCAGGAGATGAATGGCCACCAACTGCGAGGCAGACTCATTCATGTTATTAGTCAGGGACAGCTCGCCACTTGTCCGTCAGAGTCGGTACCTCCCACCCCTCACTGCTCATGCATCACACTCCATAGAACAGACAACTGTTGATGTCCTCTCCCCACCCCCGGTTATGGAAATCAGTAATATCAGATGATTTATCTGTCAAGAGAAGACAGACCCCCCCACCCCGCCCCTCCCCCCAGGTACCCCTCCCTCTTCCTTAGGACACTAGGTCATAAAATGTGCCAGCAGGGGCCACGGGGACCACTCCCAGGAGCTCAGCCCCTCCCTTCCCACCAAGCAGCCTAAGGTTGCTTGTTCCGTCACCTCCCAACAGCAGGAGGGCAGGTGGGTGAGGAGCAGGACGATGTTGACCTATTCTGGGTCCCTCCCCCTTCCCTGTACCTCCACTAGCCAAGGGGTTCACCTGCTCTGAGTTCTCAGGGTACAGCTGCAGGACAGCCCGAGCTCCATGGACCTGCAACAGAAACATGGCTATCTTTCAAATATCCCATGGGGTCAGAACCCAGACGCTCCTCCTTTCCTTATTCACGAGATGCTTATTGAGTTCCCATTATGTGCAAGGTATACTGTTCTCAGGGCTGGGAAACAGCCATGGACAAAAGAGACAGCCTCCGAACTTCTGCAGCTCACATTTTAGTGGGTGAGGTAGCTAATTTACAGTAGTGATTAAGTGCCAAAAAGAAAAATAACTTAGGACAAGGGATGGTGCATGACAGCAACTATCAAGTTTACTTCTGGCTCAAGGAAGGCCTCTCTCTGAGGGACGCTGGAGCAGAGACCGGAATGTAGTAGACGGCTGGGCTATTTAAATGTCTGAGGGAAGAGCATTTCAGCAGAGAGAAAACCAAACACAAAGGCCGTCAGAACTTCAGGGTTAACCCCAGGACCTGAGAGGAAGAGAAACCATATAACGCACAAGACGCAGCTATCTGCCAGAACAACCCACTCTAAGAAAGCCAGGGTGAGGGGGACTAAGGGGACCAAGAAACACCTGGATCCAAAAAAAAAAAATGTGAAAGAACTCACTTTTAGGACTTAGAATCGCAGACTATCATCTAATCCTAGTAAACAGTGGAAATCAACACCATCACTTCTAAAGACAAGATAGGGAATTCCCCAGCAGTCCAGTGCTTAGGACTCAGCGCTTTCTTTGCAGGGGCCTGAAGCCGAGCGGTGTGGCCCAAATAAATAAATAAACAAACGAACAAATAAATAAAAGACAAGAAAAAGCTAATAAAGGCTCTCTCAGTGGTAAATAACCACCCTGCTCCCCATCTGAGCACTGGCAGTTGGTGGAAGGCAAGGTGGGAGTTGAAGGATGTGAGCACTCTAGAAGGTGTCCTCTGTGTGGCCTCGAAATGCTGTCCCTATCCTCCCTCTGTGGCGTCCAGGCCCCCAAGCCAACTTCTGACTGGTATTCAGCAGACTGGACACAGGAGTTGTGATCAGTCTCAGATTCTGACATCAATGTCTTCGCATTTCACTAGAGCGTCAGCCCCCTGAGCTTTCCTTTTTTGGGGGCTGAAGACTTGGACCGAAGTAGCCAACAATGAGGTCCTGCCATCCCGTGTGGTCCCATCTAAATGGCATTCCCACGGGGCACCTCCACTTCATCATGCTATCTGCAGGGCAAGGGAGGGACAGGCAGCCAGCCCAGGTGCGAAGGAGATCTCATACTCACCAGAACAGAGTAAAGAGCAGAAAAGAAGCAGTACAGGCGCTTGGCAGGAATGTCGGACTTCTTGTTAGCATTACAGAGCCACTGCACCGCAGAAATGCTGAAAAGAGGAAGGGACCTAGTCAGGAAAGGGAGCGATACGCAAGGTTCGATCTCCAGGCGAAACCCTCCTGCCCACGACCCTTTGTTGGCACGTGCAGGTCCACTCCAGGTCACTATTCTACAACGTTGGACCAAATAGGGTCTACGAAGGTGAATGTGAACTTCTCGTGGCCAGTCCAAGGAAACATTTCCTTAACCTTGCTTCTGCACACATCTCAAGTTTAGCATTACTTAGCAGGTCAAGGCTCTCCCTGCCACCTACCCCTTCATTCCCTTCCTCCAATCAAGGGAAATATGCTTTGGACTTACACAAAGCCATTCGCTCTCCTCCTAAATCACTTCCTTCAACTGTACCTGCTAACTGTCTCCACCATCCCCAGATTTAAAGCCTCAAGCAGCTACTATGTCCTCCTTTCCGACACTCCCCTCCTCACTGCTGTGCACATACATCTACAGAACCCCAAACCCTGCTGGTGTGTCCGACCGCCTCTTCCAGCTTTTACGATCCTCCACTACTCTCCTTGGTCAGCACTCATTACCGCCTCCATTGCTTCGACAACCTAACTTATCTCTCCTCTCGCGTCTTCTCTCTTCTTTTAAATAATCCTCCTACAACACAGACCCGATCTCGTCACTCCCCAGCTCCCCATCAACTACCGAGTAAAACCCAAACTTCTCGGGATGGAGTTAAAAGCCTCTAGGAACCGACCCCACACAATCTCATCTTCCGTAGAATTTCTCATTCCTCCCTACACCTATTAGACTCCTTTCCCCACCCACTTATGTGCTTTTGCTCACACTGTTCCTTCACTCTGAAACCCTCTCCTTGACTATCCAAATTCCTCCCAACCTCAGGGCCCAGCCCCGGCCCCTCCTGCTTTCCTGTGCTCTTACTTCTCTTCATAACTCTGGTGGGTCCCATGAGTCCCTAGTACACACCCCACACTGGGGCTCACGTTTAGTAACTTGGTCCACATCTTATAGCACCTAAAAAACCATGGAGTCTTAAAAACAGGGACCTTTATTTCCACAAACAGCATAGCACCTTGGACAATTTCTTGCAGGTAACAAATGCTGAAAAGAAAAAGCCTGCCATACCACCCCTCCTCTTAAAAACAAACTAAAAATGACTATTTACTCCTGAAACATACAAGACCAAATTGCTGGCCTTTGGTTTTCTGCAGCTTAGAACATCTCACCTGATCATTACTAAAAAGCAATTGCTATCTTTGAAATGTTTTTTCTCCCCTCCTGCTTTGTTCCCACATGTAAACTAATCCCATACCCTAAAAAAACCCTTCAAATCCAGATTTGTACTCCTCACCCAGATTCCTACTGTGTATCGCTACAGCTCAATCTATTATCACAGGAGGTCTTCCCCCAGGTAATGATAAAACTATGACTTCCTACCCTAGCCCCTACCTCCACCCCACCAACAAAACACTAAACCAAATACTAAACAGAACTTACCACAGAAGACAAAGAACAACTTGACGTTTCTAACTGTAATTTCAGTGTTCTAAGATCTGTTATCAAAGTACTACGTACACATTCAAAACTTGAACCTGACGCCACAGAAACGACTCCTAAGCCACCGAAGAGATTGGAGCAATTGGGGTCACTCTCCACTACAAAGTCCTTTGAAAAGAAGTCAACAAGATGGCTGCTGGGACCCACAAAATGGCTCCTAGAGGCTCAGAAGACCACCCCTCCACACACAGCCCCACACACAAAGCAGAGAAACTTATACCATGGTGCCTGAACCTGGCAGTGCAAGATAATCACAGGAGTAGTTTTGAAATACAAAAAAATACATATTTGGGGGCCTTGCTCTGGCCTTATACATCTGAAAATCCTGGGGGATGTGTATTTTTAAGCATTCTGTGTGATTCTGCTGCACAGCCAGGTTTGGGAAGCACTGGCCTGCAGGACTAAAAGCAGGACCTGAAGACTCTCACCTGATACAGCCATCAAAGGAGCCCGGTTTGAAGGGGATGCCCTGACCCATGTCCCCCAGAAGCAGGTCTCCCTCCGTGTCTCGGTCCAAGGCCACATCTACATTGGAGAAGAGTAGGTGAGGAATCAATCTGCATCACTGTTCCATACTCATGCAGGGGAGTCCACTCCAGTGCTAAATAGGACATACTTACCCAGCATGGCAGGGCTGATGTCAATGCCCACCCAGTAGTGCCCCTCATCTGAGAGGTAATCTCCACTCAGCCCAGAACCACAGCTGGAAGACACAATCAAATGGGGACTCAACACTGTGAGTAGCAAAGACACCCCACCACCTACCTGGACTATCTGAAGTGAGCCCCAGGATCTCACCCAATATCCAACAGATAACAAGGTTGACCCTCAGGCAGACAGAGGAGCTCCAACGCTCGCCCAGCCATCTTGGTTTGGACATCAATCATCCGTGAGCTATAAAAAGGCAGAAACACAAGCAAGTGGTAAAGGAGCTCTGGGCTAAAACCTCACCCAGACCAAGAAAAGCCAAAGAAAGAGAGAAAGAAACAATCATCCTGAGGTACCCTTTCCCGGTCAACAAACTGGACTACAACTATTTAAAAGTGACCCCAGAAGTCCATGTAATACAACGTGTTATTTTGTTCTGACACAAATTAAAACTGTAGTAGCTGCAGAGCTAATGTGAAATTAACATATCATTTATCTAATGACCAACCATTGGGTATTTTCAACTCTGCCAGGCTTTGACATTGTATTACTTAAATATATGTCTTCTAGAAGAATTATCCACTGTAACTACTCCCATATAGAAGGGTGAAGACGACACAGTAAGAATTATAGCAGTGCTGTCCATGAGAAACATAACGCAAGCCACTTGGGACATTCTAGAAGCTACGTTTAAAAAGAAATTAAATATGTAAAGTTAACTGTAGTAATAGTTAACCCAACATATTCAATATTACACTTTATTTAATCCAGTATACTCAAAACATCATTTCAATACATAACATAAAAAACAATAAAGCATTCTACGTTTTCTTCACATGAAGTGTATCAGATTAAATATGTTTCAATAGATGGCTGACGACTACTGGTTACCATACTGAACAGAAGAGGTCTAGAGTGTATCTGGCTTTCCCAAGATCCAGGGAGAATCACACGTACCAGTTTTCAAAATGCCTAACACAGGGCTCTGCAACTAGAAAAAAGTTTCTATTTGCTACATAATGACAACTGACCAAAGGGTTTTTGCTGACTCTGTCTGATACTCCAATTTGAACAAAAAAGAGAAAAGAGATATCTGCAGAACTTTCTTACAGAATACTGTATCGGAAAAAAAGGTTTGGAAGTCCTTGCTCTAGCCGTCATCTGTTAACTAACTTCATAATTATACAAAAAACTCTCCTCTACGAAATTCAGATACTCTACCAACAGCTGTCCTAAGGATTTACTGAGATAATGTAACCTGCGGCGTACAGTAAGCATTCCATGAATATTATTTCCTTCCCCCCAACAGCACTGATCCCTTACACATCTCCACTGCGTCCTACCTTTTTTATCACATGCTTAAAATAAGCTGTCGTACGAGAGAAAGTAGGCGTGATCCCCCCCATTCTGATGCTAAGGTTACTGAGACCCATTCTTAAGTTTAAAATTGACTCTTCCAGTGTCAAAAGTGGGATCAACTCAGGTCTCTTCCTTCCCCCACCCCCAAATTCTGCGTGCTTTCCAAGCAACCTCCGCAACCAGGGCAACTTGCCGGTTCCCGACCCCCGACGCCTCGCAACATCCAGGCTCCACTTACTTGCGCACGTATTTCCGGGCTTCATTCTTGTCGTAAAACTGCAGGAACGAGAAAAAAAAAAGGGTGGGGAGTCGAGGAAGAAATTAAGACGCGGAGGCCCCAGAAGAGGAGAGAGGGGTGTCCGCGGAACACAGGCCTCACCAGCTCCGGAGGCCCGCTGCGCTCGGGTCTCTGCCCACGTGCCGCCATCCCCACGCCTCAGCAACAGCACTCGCGCGATTTGCTTCCGGTGTCCGGCTTTTATGTCCTCGGCCTGGCGCCCGCCTCGTAATAGCATGCTCCACCCATCTCCCCGCCTTCTCTTTTACTCGATTGGCTACAAGGGCCGACTGGATGCGAAAAACGCACGCCTCCCATTGGCCAGTTCATCTTGCACCGCCCGCCTGACTCATTCAAGATGGCCGCCCAGCGCGATGTGAGATGGTCACGGCTATTACTGTGGAGGTTGTGGCGGGCCCGGGGGGTTCCACAAAACTTGGGATTGGGCTTGGGCCTAGAAGCGAGAACTTATTCTTGGAGCGACGGCCCGTACTCGCGCACGGCGCTCTATGAGCTGCTCGGCGTCCCCTCCACGGCCACGCAGGCGCAGATCAAGGCGGCTTACTACCGGCAGAGCTTCCTTTACCACCCGGACCGCAACGCCGGGAGCGCCGAGGCTGCCGAGCGGTTCACGCGCATCTCCCAGGCCTACGTGGTGCTGGGCAGTACCACCCTACGTCGCAAGTATGACCGCGGCCTGCTCAGCGACGAGGACCTGCGCGGCCCCGGGGTCCGGCCCTCCAAGACGCCCGCCGCCGACCCCGACTCGCCACGCACCCAGCCGCCTGCCTCTCGGACCCAGGGCCGCGGTCAGGCCTCGTCGGGAGCCAACCGCACCATGTTCGACTTTGACGCCTTCTACCAGGCGCACTACGGCGAGCAGCTGGAGCGCGAGCGGCGCATGAGGGCCCGGCGGGAGGCCCTTCGCAAGCAGCGGGAGGACCGGGCCAAGAAAGGCTTACGCTGGGACGAGACCCGAGACACGGCTTTATTCGTGGTTCTGTTCACAGTTTTCATCATCATGGGTTTTCGTTTTTAATTGGAGAGCGGAGGGAAGGGGAGCAGCCGCGCCACCGCCCCCCCAACCCCCAAGAAAACGGCCTGTCTTCTTGAACCCGTTGCTTCCATTGTCTGCTGTTGTCTACCTCTACTGGGGTCCGAAGGAACTGCTTTCCCCTTTCCCTTCCCCACCCGGCCAGCTTAGCCATTGACCTGCATATCCCTACCCCTCTGGTCCAGAAAAGGAGGCTTTTTGATGCCCAAGAAAATGGCTCCCAATGAGGAGTCCCGAAAGCCCGAGAGTGAGGGGTTTCCTGGAGGCCCTGGGGTGCCTGCTTCCAGATGTTGTCAATTTCTGGAACACTTGCTGTGGCTTTCCTGTAAAGCTCCGAGCAAGACTCGTCTGCTCCTGCCCCACGTGTGTAGCGTGGGGCTCCTCTGTAACCTTGAAACGTGCAATGTGACCAATTGTGACTGCCAAAAGAAAAATTCTGGGGTGATAAGAAACTTGTCTTTCTGTGAGTTCCCCAAGCCACAGGTGAGACGCAGTGCAGCGTAAGGATGTGATCTGTGGGAACCTGGCCATTCTTTGGTGGTCAGACCCCACTCCGCCTTCTGTTGGTGGTGAGTGTGAGTGGGAAAGAAAGCAAGGTCATGAGCGTAAGGAATGAGCCTTCCTGTTCCCATGCTTATCTAATGTATGACCTCGGAGAGGTTACTCTGTGGGCGTGATGGCAGAGGAGCAAATCGTTTGCTCTCTTTCGGTCTGTCACACTTGATTATCCATGTTCTAATAGGCTCAGTGATTAAAGTATGATGCCAGGGTCTTCCCTGACGGTCCAGTGGCTAAGACAACGTGCTTCCACTGCAGGGGGCGCAGGTTCAATCCCTGGTTGGAGAACTAAGATCCCACATGGTGCAGCAGCAGGGGGGAAAAAGAAAAAAAAAAAAAAAAATATATATATATATATACATGCATACATATATATATAGTGCCAGTAGAGTCAGGTTTGTCCTTGGGACACTGTGCCTGGCGCCTGGTCATCCCTTGACCAGCCAGCCCCATTGCTAACTGTGCAGCTCCTCCCTTCCCAAAAATAGAGCAACAAACTGGGAGTTTTGAGTCACCTGAGTGTGGCCCAGCCTCCTGTTTCACTGGCAGTGCTTATCGCAGGTCCTACAAGCCAAGTCCTTGAAACATGGCTACTTGAAGCTGTGGGAATTGGGGGAGTTTGAGTAGACCGGACTGTTGAGTGACAGGAGGTACAGGATGGAAGCGCACTTCCTTATTCAGAGCTGGCTGAGGGTTTCTTTGTTTCCTCTTTTCCTAATTGGTGCAGTGGGTTGTCACTTGGCTAGAGCTGTGGTCATCCAGTTCTCTTAACCGTGAATCACTGCATGTGGGGTGTGGCTTAGCTGTGAGATGGTAGGTACTCAGGTATGTACTGTGGAGCGTAAAGCTGTGGGGTAGGAAAACCTTTGCAGGAGATTTTCTGCAAAGGTAAGGGCCTAAGTAGGTTCTAAACAAAGCCAGAGGTGCTTTGCTATATTAACACCAGTTCCTGCACTCAATCTTTTGTGGCAGTCCTTGGATAAATTGGGAGAAACCCATAGCTAGTGCATCTTGGTCTCTTGGGAACCATTCTGTTTTCTCTAGCCTTGGAGGTTGGGGGCAAACTCTTAGTCGTGGCTTTGCAGTGACCATATGATTCAGTAGTAAAGATTTAAGCCTACTCTGGTTCAGACATGCTGGGCTCATGAAGCCTTGGTTTGGGGGAAATGGCATATATACTTTAAAAAAGAACATTTAATGTTACTATGTTTCATATCTGGAAAACAAGAGGGAAAGTCTTTTCAAAACACAAACTACAGGAAGTGAAGCTTAGTAAAAAGTACAGAGGCTAGTGATTTTCAACCAAGGAGTTGGGGCATAACAGTGTCCTTGGGGCAAGATTCTATCAAAGTTTCAATCAAATGGAGTTGGGGTTCCTTTGGGTCTTGTTTGTGAAAGCGCTAGTGGTCTGTGATAATCTGGGATCTTTCTCATGGTCTCTTTGACATAGATCTCTCAAGTTCGTTTTCTCTCCGTGAAAATCACAGTGAAGAACATTCCCTTGGGCCCCAGAACATGGAGGTAGACCCAGAAGGTTTGGAGTAGTGGGGTCCAGACTCTGTGAAACTTCTGGAACATTCCATGCAACTCCAAACAGGGTAGTCGATAAAATTTATTAATCATCCAACTCTAAGCCTCTCCTTAGGCCTAGAACTAGGCCCACTCTATTCTATAGTGCCATCCTGCCTGCCTCTGTTTTTTTTAGGCCAGAGCTAAACTCTGAGAGATCCCACTCCCTACCATCCCTGAAACTCAATCTGGGCTCTTCATGGGAGGGGAGATGTGTGGGAGGCTTTTTGAAGGACCCTCCCCAGCTTGTTCCTATTACATCATTTCTCCCTTTCTGGCCCCCCTGCAGTTGTCCTTTTTCAACTTCTTAGCTGTCCTGGGGAGGAGAGGCTAAACCAGGCCATGGACATTAGCCCCTGCCTTCTAGGGGCTGCTCCCTAGTTCCTGATAGAGGAGGAAGGCTGAGACATGGTCAGCTTCAGTCCCTTTTCTCCCTTTGGTCACAAACTGAAACAAAACTATAAGTTTGGACCTAGGAAGAGAGACTTTGGACAAGAGGGGCCCAGCATGCTCCATGCTGTGCTCATTGGGTAAGGCGTGAAGAAGAGTGCCAGGCTGAGTGAGCGGCACACACAGATCCTAATGGGGCAACGTGGACAAGAGCATAGGAATCAAGGTGTACATGTCTAGGCAATTGTGATAGTGTCTTTGGGCTTGATCAGGACTTCATTTTATTCCTCCTGAGCCTAACTGTTTTCCCCTCCATTGTCCTTCATTTATTGCAGGGTGAAAAGATCCTTTACACATCCCAGTGCTGAAGGAGTAAGATTTCTTGCTTCCTTCTGCGGTTCTGGCATCTCATTCGCTGAGTGCGCCTTGCCCTCTGTAATGGTCCCAGCATGAGCCAAGATGAATAAGAATAGCCTACCGTAGGCCAGTGAGTTGTCCGGTGGTCATTACTGACCATGTATATATATCTCTATCCCTTATAGCCACAGCCTGAAGCTGAGACGCCAAGGGTGGAGCCCAAGTGAGTGGCCACCACACCTGCTTATGGAAAATGGCGAGGAGTAGGGGTCTTGTCTCGGGCCTTTGGGCTTCCAGGAATGTCACCAGATCCCATGAAGGGAGGCTGAGAGAAGGGACAGCTGGTAAGTAGCGGTGTTACTTCACTCCCTGGAATTCAGTGCGCTCTCCTGGCCTTTGCCCTCTCAGTTCCTCAGCCTTGTGATGAGGTCACACACTGTCTCTTGCCTCTGAGCAGGACTGTAGAAGGCGCGCCTTGCCTGCCCTCAGCGGCTTGGCTCTCAGGCCAGGCTTGGAGCCCTGGGGGCCATCGGGTTTGTGCAAAGCACCTGGGGTCCCTCTGTTAGTGTTTTAGGGTGGTAGCAAGACCTGAGTCTGGACCTCATGAACTTGCATATGCTGGGGATTGCTAGGTGCTCTCATCCTCCAGAAGCAGAGAGCTCACCTTCACTATCTGTTGTAAGGTCATAGCATCACTATGGATCTAGCCATCTCGCCACTGTCTCTTAAGGCTATACAAACCTGGGGCTCCGTCGCTAGTCTTGAGATGGGTTGGCCCTCCCATCCTGCCTCTGCCCTGTCAGTGTTCACATCCTTGGTCCTGGGAGGGGACTGCTGCTAGACAAAAGAAGGCCTGTTTCCAGAGGACGAAGAACTGACCGAGATTCGTGGTTCACAGGCCACAGCTGACCTGCACACAGCATTTGGCTGTGGCTAGCACAGTGTCTTAACTTTAGGCAATATTCAAAACTTAGAAGACTTTGCATAAAAATCTAGATTTCTGACTCCTCTTAAAAAAGTGAGAAAATGTGCCACCATTGAGCTTCCTTCCATACTTCCGTGACCGCCTGGGAGAAGCTGTAAGGTCTGCCTTTCAGATAGGACCTTGCTCCCTGGTCCCCTGCACTCTCACCAGCAGAGGGGATGTGTCAGAGGCCGAGATGCACACACCTGCACCATTTTACTCTTAGAGAAATCTCTCTGTGTATCCCGTGTCTATTCAGAGGAAAAACAAAGAAGGGGGGCGGATCATGCATTTCCAGGAAAATGGGGAAGGGTGTACTTTGTGGAAACAGAGCTGCTTTGCACTGTAACCTTCTGGCCCCTACAGGCATTTGAATTTGCAGATCCCTAGGTTACCTCCTATGTTATTAAAAGAGCTCACACTTTATGCAGGGAGGCAGAGTATAAGTCTTATTTTCATTGTGGGACAAGAAGAATCTTTTGAGAGTTCTACAGCAGTGGCAAGGTCCCAAACAAAGCCAGAGGTCCCTTGGTACAATAACACCAATTCCTGCACTCAATCTTTTGTGTAAAATCCTTGTATAAATTGGGATAAACCCTCAGCTAGTCCAACTTGGTCTCTTGGAAAGCATCAGATTCTCTAGCCTGGGAGGTCAGGGGCAAGTTCTTAGCCATGGCTTTGCAGTGACCACATGATTCAGTGGTAAAGGTTGAGCTCAGTAAGCCTTGATTAGCAGGCACACACAAAAGTACATTTAATGTTACTATGTTTCAAATTTGGAAAACAAGGTGGGAGGCTTAGGAAAATATGCAGAAGCTAGTGATTTCCAAACAAGGAGGTACACATAGACTTTCTTGAGGGGGAGGAACACCTTGTTTTTATCAAAAAGGAGTGAGAGTTTTGTTATTTGGGCAATTTTTTTTTTTTTTTTTTTTGGCTGTGTTGGGTCTTCGTTGCTGTGTGTGGGCTTTCTCTAGTTGCGGCGAGTGGGGGTTACTCTTCGTTGCAGTGCGCAGGCTTGTCAGTGCAGTGGCTTCTCTTGTTGCAGAACACAGGTTCTAGGCACGGGGGCTTCAGAGTTGTGGTTCGCGGGCTCTAGAGCACAGGCTCAGCAGTTGTGGCACACGGGCTTAGTTGCTCCACCACATGTGGGATCTTCCTGGACCAGGGCTCGAACCTGTGTCCCCTGCATTGGCAGGTGGATTCTTAACCACTGAGCCAAGAGAGAAGCCCTTTGGGCAATTTTTTGGTTTTGGTTTTGGTTTGTAAAAGCACTGGTGGCCTGCAATAGGTAGGACCTTTCTCATGGGCCCCTTGAGGGTCTACCTCAAGTTTATTCTCTCTCACAGAGGATTATAGCCAGGAGCATTCCCTGCGACCCCAGACTTGGAAATACAAAGTTCCAGAAGTGATCTGGCAGGAGAGCCCAGACTGCCTGGAACTTTCCAGAATATTCCATGTACCTTCAAGCAGAGGGGTTAATCAAGTTTATTAACCATCCAACTCTAAGCCTTTCCCATGGCCCAGAACTAGGCCCATTCCACTCTGGTGGTATCTATACCCACCTGCCTCAGGTCTTTGGTGTTTTTCATGCTGGAGCTGAATACAGAGGGCCTCACTCCCTGTGTGCTCTAAAACTGAGTCTGAGCTCTTTAGGAAGGTGAGGGGTGTGGAAGGCCTTTTGAAAGACCCCATCTGGTTCTCACGGTAAAACTTTTCTCCCTTCCCAGTCCCTCCCTTGCCTGGGTCATTCCTTCCTCTTCTTCTTACCTGCCCTGGGGAGGGGAGGCTGAACCAGACTGTGGACATTAGCCTCTGCCTTGTAGAGGCTGCTCCCCAATTCACAATAGTGGAGGGAGGCTTAGGCATGACCACCATTAGCCCTTCTTCCTTTTGGTTACATACGAAAAACTCCCTAGAAGCATGGACCAGAGTGGGAGGCCAGGCCGAGAGGGGCCCGGCTTGCCCCAGGCTGTGTGGAGAATGTGGGAGGTCTTCTGGGGATGTTCAGTCTTCTGTCATCTCAGGCAGGCACCTGGTGTCCCCTCCAGCGTCCCTTGTCTCCAGCACGTCAAGTGCTAGCAGTGAGAGCAGGAGAACCACGGCCACTGTGGGATGAAGCTTCTCAAGTGGGCACTGTCAGTGCTTTGCCCCTGCTGGGGGTGAATCCGACTGGACTTGGGCTTCCAAAAGCTCGGATGGGCCAGTCCCTCTAACTATTGCCTGTATTTCTTAAGAGTTCATCAAGCAGTCACTCAGGTGCCGCTCACTCATCTTTAGGGATGGGGACCAGCCTACCAGCCGCGGCACCCGTGGATCAAGAGCCTCATACTGAGGCAGAATCTGGCTCCCAGTGGTTTCCACCCGTTGGTCTTGACTCTAACGTCTTGCTCTATGTGAAGCAGTCCTTTAGAGACTCGGAGGCTAGCCATCACATACTCGTGTGTAAAACAGATCCCTCAACTGTTCCGTAGGGGACTTGGCCCCAATCCTCTTTCTCATTATACTCCAAAGGTGCTGTTTTGGGGTTCCCTTAGAGTTTAAAACTTCAGTAAAAAGTAAAGCCAAACCAGCACTTGCCTCATTCTAGATGGTTATAGCCCCACTAACATGGACCAAGATCACGTTAGCTTCTACAGCACTCTGACTGTCCCCTCTTACCTGCAGGACCTCCTGTGACTTCCTGTCAAACTTCATCTCATTAGACTTGACCTAAGCTGATCCAAGACGTATTCCCACTCTCTCATCTTCTTGTCCACAGTCATCGGCCAAGCTGGTCACCTAATGTTTACCCAAGCTGAAGACAGGTAGCTTCAGCCCTATGGAACCCTCTCCATCACTCAGTGGGGGTGGTCATTTGGCAGGCCAGAGAAGGAGCAGGTACCATCCTGACTGGGCTTACAGGCCACCCAGGAAAAGAAGGTGCATACAGGTGAGGCAGTTGGAGAACTGTGATGGAGCAGAGTGTACTTCTGGCCAGAAGTGCTGGGAAGTTTAAGAGTTAGGGAAGACTCCCGTGGGTTGGTAATCAGAAAAGGCTTCATGGAAGAGGCAGAAGCAGTGCTGGGCCTGGACAGCCAGGCTTTGGATGGGCAGAGAGGAAAGGAGGGCATCTCAAGAGTAGGAAGCACAGGAGCTGAGATGTGGAGGCTGCAACAGCAGAGTGGCTGGATGAGGGAGCAGAGAGAAGTCAGGCAGCATCGTCATCCTCATCATCACATTTATTGACGGCCCCTGGGAGGCGGGGCTGGGGACAGAACATACAAAGACAAGGACCTGCCCTCAAAAAGTTTCCATTCTAAGGAGACGGGGACAGAAAAATACAGAATGGTCTTTCCGGGGGGAGGGCCCACTCTCACCTGGTGAAGGTCAGAAGCCCCTGGCCTACCTTGCCCCAGGGTCTGGAGCATGAGCGGGGCCTGACCACCTGGCTCCTAGGTGGTGGACCCCAGAACTGGGGGAAAGGTAGGCTCAGGACACGATGGAAAACACTCCTGTCAGCCTTGGCATTGTGCAAGCCTAGTGGAGTGGCAGGGGGCGATAGGCCCCCTAGGCAGGGCCCTTGAAGGAAGTGGGCATCTTCCCAGGCCCCCATGAGTAAAGTTCTTTCACTGGGGCTGGCCCATCACCCGGGAGGCCCCAGCCGGGGAGAAAAAGGCAGAGTTTCCTCAGCGGCAGAGGCATAATACCCTGCCCACCCCACTCCCGGCCCTCTCTCTGGGCACCTTCCAGGTGACCCTCCTCCCCAGTTCAGCCTCCAGGGCCAGGGCCTGCCTAGGGCCAGGGGGAGGGGCCTGCCCCTCCCCCCACCCCGGCGGTGGGGGAGGAGGAGGAGCCACGCATCAAGTTTGTCTGGGCCCCCCAGTGGGGAGCCATACCCTGGATCCTACCGGTGGGGGGGCTCTGGCTGCGAGGGCCGAGGGCTCAGCAGAGGGGCTGGGCCTAGAGGGCACCCCGGGGAGCCCTTCAGCGGGGGCACTGGGCGGGAGTCCAAGGGGGGCAGGCTCCGGGGCACTGCTGGTGGCCCCCGGGCGGCCCCAGTGGGCAGGACAGCGGCAGCGGGGAAGGATTTGGGGGGATCCGCAGCAGCAGTGGGGGCTGGCTGGCCAGACCGCTCCCGGCGCCGCAGCAGCTCCTGCAGCTTCTCCGCCTGGGTCCGCCTCAGGTGAGCCAGGGCACGGCCTCGTTGGAAAGCGGGCAGGAAAGCCTCCAGGCTCTGCTCCCCCAGCAGCAGCTGCTCCATGTGCTCCTGGGACAGGAGGGAAAGGACAGTTTGGGAGGAACATGACTTAAAGACTGAGGGCTGGTCCTCTCTCCTCCCACCCTGAACCCTTCCCGATGGCGACCACCCACAGCTCGGGCATGGGGCACCTGAGTTCCAGCCTGGGCCTGCCACAGTGCTGAGGATGAACGTCCTCTACTCTCAAGCCTTGATTTCCTTACTATCACCAGACCTGCTGGGCCAGGGATGAGGCGGGATCAGAGATGGAGACACACTTGAAGTAGACAGGTGTCTCTCATCAGGGCCAGGGCCCTCCTCCTCCACCTCTTCAACTCACTGAGCACTGTGCTCCCAACCCAGCACTGAGACATCTGTCCCAGCTCCTCTGTAGACCCAGCCTAAGCTGCCCTGAGATGTTCACAGGAAGTTGGGGGAAAAGTTACAGGTGGGGACGGTGGGCCTTGTGTCCAGTGCGGACAGCAATGCAGCGGGCACTCCTGGGAGCCAGGCACTCAGGGCAGGCTTCCTGGAAGGGGGGCTCTCAAGCCTGCAATGTAAGAATTGAGGGGAGGGGCATGATGATAGGATGGGGCCCCCCTCCCGGTCCCCAGGCCCAGCTGCCCCTTCTCTCACCTCAGCCTCCTGCTCAGCTTCCTCCAGCTCAGCCTGCAGCCAGCCCAGTGCACAGTGGGGGCTCCAGCGGTGCATGCTCTCCTCTGAGGGCCACAGAGGAACAGAGTGAACTAGCCCCTGCCCTCAGGGCCTGTCACTCAGGGCAGACAGACCAGAGCCCCAGGGCCCAGACCTGACTCTCACTGACCCTGTGTGTGATTCTACGCTTCCCCTCCCCTCTCTGGAGCCTCAGTTTCCTCATCTGCACAACGCGCCTGCCGGATCCATTTATGCTTCTCCCCCCAGTCCTAGTGCGAAAGAGGGAGCAGGGGCTTTGTCTCCTAAAGCACCCCAGGCCCTTGGGCTTTGGGCCCCATTTTGGCCTCTCGAACCCAGCTCTACCCATCGACTGCTCACTTTCCCAACTCGGTTATTTTCCAGCAGTAGCACCCCTCAAACTTGCCTGGGGAATAGGTCTGCCCAAGTCCCAACCTTCAGAGCCTGGCACTTCCCAAGGCCACCCAGCCAGATGGCCAGCTGCCCCCCACCCCAGGCAGTTCTCCCGGCCGTCCCTCACCCAGTCGCTGCAGCTTGTCTGCACAGCTCTCGGCCACCTCCCGAAGCTCCTGGTACTTGATGGCCAGGGCAGCGCGGCCCATCTCCAGGCGGGGCCGCAGTGCCAGGTTCTCCTTGGCTAGAGCGTAGTTGGAGGCCAGGCATGCCTCACGCTCCAGCTGCAGGCCCTGGAACTGCCGGCAGGGAAGAGCCCAGAGGCCCATTCAGGGAGTCTGCCCATGGCCACCTACTGCCACCGTGGGCGACAGTGCCCACGGGCCAAGCCGAAAGCTTGGCTTTCCTGCCCCAATCTCAGGATGGCGAGCCAACAGGTGGAGGAACGATAAGAGCCCAGACCCCACTTTGACTCAGTTTCCGCTTCCACAAAGTGAGCTAAAAACATCTACCTTATAGGGTTGTTGTGAGACTTAAGTGAGGAAAACTACGAAGGCCTCTACAAATGTTAGTTAATTTTTAATTTTCAATTAATATGTCTGCTCAGGTCCCCGAGGAGTCCCCCTCCCTCCTCTGTCCCATTTTCCATGCATGGGCAGCTTCCCTCTCATTCCAGGCCTTTGTCTGTTTCCTCCTCAGGTGTTTGTGCCAAAAACACTCCCACCCCCTGCTCTTACTCTCCAGTGATGTCTTCACCCTGTCCCTGCACAGCACCCCCTCAAACCCCCTTCTCTTCCCTCGCACCCCCTCCTCTGCCCTCCAGTGGAATCCCCACACCCCAAGGAATACACACCCCCTTTTCCTCCCTGATCCCGTAGCACCTGCTCCCAGCTTTCCTTCTCTTGCAGCAAGCAGACCCCTTTCTTTCCTGGCCCTGGAGATCCTATTTCCTTCTGTTACTAGGCGGGCCGAGCCTCCACTCCCTGCCCCTGGAGAACGCACTACCCTCCATCTGTCCCCTATAGGATGCACACGCCCCTCCTGCCTGCCTCCCTCCAATGTACACTTTCCCTTTCCGCCCCCCCCGCAGACAACCAGCCCGGGCCTATCGCCTGTGAAATATACAACTTTCTCTTATGGTGGCCTATGGAATACACGCCTCAGCTTTCAGTACCCCTCCCCACCGGAAGACACAAAGCCCCCTCTTACACCCAGGGCGCCCCGCCCGCTCTTAAAGGGGCCGCGGCGTGGAGGCTGGGGGTGGGATGGGGAGGGGGCAGGACGCTCCTCTTCCCACCCCGGCCGAGCCGCGCCTTGCCGCGCCTCCCGCATCCGCAGATCGCCTGGCAACCCATCCTCCTCACGGAGTCCGGATATCTAAGGCGCCTCTCCTTTCCTCTCCTCCCGGCCATCATTCACCACACCCCCAGGCACGGACTCTCCCACCCCAGGCCTTTACAGTTTGCAAGGCTATTTCACATTTACCCCGTGAATTCGCACAATTTTCTGGATTTGGCCGGGTGCCAGGAGCTCCTGCCCGCTGCTAACTTGGACAAGTCATTCACTTCCCCCAGCCTCAGTTTTCCTTTCCATAAAATAGGATGATGATAACACAACGTGAGGATTAGAGGTAGTGAATTGTTGAGTCCCTTACCTGTAGTTAGATGAATACCTAATACGAGTTATTGTTATTTTAAAGATGAAGGAACAGATTGTCAGAGATGATGTCACCTCCCCAAAGTCACATTACAAGTAAATAACAGACAATCTCGGTTCTTCCTGTATGTGCAGTGTCCACGGAGCACACGATACCTCCATGCTGGGCACTGGGCTGGGCCCTGTCAGGGCATTGTCTCTACCTCTAAGAGCTCATGGATTAAGGCAGAGTCACATTCTCACTCAGCTTACTTTAGTACAAGACAGAATGGTGGGTGTCATGGCTCGATGTCTTCCTTTGTGAGTCCCATGTGATGCCTGAGGATGTCATGTACCTTATCTTCACAACTAGGCTTGGCCAGTGCCATTGTCAGGAAACAGACACTCAGAGATTGTCACCTGTCTAAAATCAAACAGTAGTGAGTGAGCTTTTTCCACTTCACCACACTACTAAGAAAGCACCAGGGCACAGAAAGGCTCACCAGCAGAGGTGACATTTGAGCTGGGTTTTGAGGGATGAATAGGAGTTCTGAAGTTGAAGGAGAAAATAGTGAAACCAAAGAGAAGCCCATAAGCCAAGGCATAGAAGCTGAAAGTGCCCAACAAGGACTCTCCCAATCCAGCCAGAGCACAGGGGGTGTGGTGGAGATGTCTGAGAAAGAGACAGAACTGATGGAGTGGGGCAGGACAGACTTGCTGATAGACTGTGAAGGCAACACTTCTTCCACATTTTTATGGCAAGTGAAATTTGGTTTTCCTTTTCAAGATTCAGCTGGAACATCACCACCTCCAGGAAGCCCTCTCTACCTCCCCAGGCAGCATTGTGTGCCCCACAGTCCCTGATGTCCCTCCACCACGGTCCTGGGTATTATTAAGAGCTCTTCCACACTTCACAATTTCCTGGCTATGATCTCCCTGGTTCTGGTCTGCGTGCTCCAGACCCACTGTTTCCACTAAGCTTCCAGGGGTCTCCTAGACACTCCCCCTGTCCGGCCCTCCTTTGGCCGGGCAAGAGGCAGTCTTCACTCTAAGAGGCCCTGGTGAGATCTGATGGGAGCTCCTGCCTTGGCTTGTCCCCTCTTCGTCACCAATCCCCCTTTGTTCAGCCCAGTGGGCCCCCTGTGGAATCCCACAACAACGGCCCCTGTGAAACTTCCCCACACTCCTCAGACCTCCTATACCCACTCCTGCCCCCTCAGTAGGTGACTCCACTGCCCATCACATGGGAGAGCTTCTGCCACTTCCTGCTCCACCTCTTTGGATCTTTTCTGCACCTGCCCCAGTGCCCTTTCTTCTCTCCTTCCTCCAGGAGGAGGAACCTCCCCTCATTCCAAAGCCAGCCCAGGTACCCTTGCTATGGGTCTCACCTTCACCTGCCCCTCCAGAATGCCTCCCCCACTGTGGTAGTTATGTCTCTTTCTTTCGCTGTCTCTTTCACCTTTAATTTCTGCCTTTAGACTCATACCTCCCTTTCGCCACCCCCACCCAATATTTTGAAAGTACCCTGTTATGAATTGAGTGCTTCCCCCCAAAACTGATATGTCGAAGCCCTAACCCCAATGTAATGATATTTGGACGTGGGGCCTTTGGGAGGTAATTAGTTTTAGATGAGGTCATGAGGATGGGGCCTGATGATAGGATTAGTGCCCTTATAAGAAGAGGAAAAGAGACCAAAGTTCTTTTTCTCTCCACCAGTGTGAGGTCACAGCTAGAAGGCCACTGTCTGCAAACCAGGAAGAGCGCTCTCACGAGAAGCCAAATCTGCTGGCACCTTGATCTTGGGCTTTCCAGCCTCCAGAATTATGAGAAATAGGTATCTTTTGTTTCAGCCACCCAGTGTGTGGTATTTTGTTATGGCAGTCCAAGCCTACTAACATACCATCTAGACTCTGCACCCCCTGCATCCATTTCCTCATACCC
>NW_020173405.1:1458890-1519055 GCF_003031525.2 Neophocaena asiaeorientalis asiaeorientalis
TCTCACTTCACCCCCCCTCCCACCAACTCCAAGGGCACTGCACTAGCCAAGGTCATGGACTGCTTCTTACTGCCAGGGCCCTTCTTTTTCACATTCAGCGCCATTGACCATCATCTCTTTCTTGACCGCATAGCAGTCAGAGTCCAGACATTTCACAGGTGTCAAGTTGGCAAAAATTAAAAAGTCAGATAATATCAAGTGTTGGTGAGGATGGGAAGTGACAGGAATGCTTTTGTACTGCTAGTGGGAGAGAAAATCAATTCACTTTGGAGGGCAGTTTGACAAACTCGTAATTCAAAGGTGTTCATATCACACTACCCAGCTGTTCCCCTCCGCAGTGGACAGAATAATAGCCCCCAAAGGTGTCCGCATCCTAATCCCTGGAACCTGTGAACTTGTTACCTTCCATGGTGAAAGGAACTTTGCAGATGTGATTAAATCAAGGATCTCGAGATGGAGAGATTTATCCTGGATCATGCAGGTGGGGCCAGTGTAATCACAAGAGTCCTTATAAGGGGGAGGCAGGAGGGTCAGAATCAGAGAAGGAGGTGTGACAGTAAAATCGGAGGGTCAGAGTGAGAGAGAAATTTGAAGACACTACGTTGCTGGCTTTGAAGCTGGAGGAAGAAGCCACAAGCAGGCAGCCTCTAGAAACCAGAAGAGGCAAGGAAATTGATTCTCCTTTGGAGACTCCAGAGAGAGTGCGCCCCTGCCAATACCTTAATTTCAGCCCAGTGAAACCCATTTCAGACTCCTGACATCCAGAAATGTAAGATAATAAACCTGTGTTGTTTTAAGGCACTAATTTGGTAATTTGTTACAGCAGCGATAGGAAACTAACACAAACTCCTAGGAATTTTCGCTGTCTTGGACTAGGAGACAAGAACGGGAATGTTTGCAGTGGCTCTACTTGTAATGACGAAAAACTGGAAACAACCCAAATGTCCAATACAGTGGAACACTTCATTCTACACAGCAACAGAAATGGGCAAATTACAGCTACACGTGTCAACTTGGCTAAATCTCACAAACAATACAGTGAAAAAAAAGACAGCCTCAGAAGACTACATTCAGTATAATACTGTTTATGTAAAGTTTAGAAACATGCAGAACCGTACTTTATATTATTGCTTGGAGATACGTACAAAGTAAAAGTACAGGAACAATAAATACCAAATTCAGCAGTGTGGCTGTCTGGCAGAAGAGGGATGGAATCGGGGAGGAGACAGAGGGGACTTCAATGGCATTAAGAGATAGTTCAGTTTCTTAGGCTGAGTGAGAGTACACAGGTGTACACTGTATTATTCTTTATATTAATACTTTGGGGTAAGCCTGAAAACTTCTATATAAGATTAATAATTTTTAGGGTCAATTTTTAGACCTTAGCTTTGAAGTCAGACAGACCTGGGTCCCATTCTGACCTCTGCCACTTCCTATGTGACCAAGAGCAAAGTCATTAATTCCCTGAATCTCAATTTTATCATCTTTAAAATGGGTAGTTGAAGGATTAGGTGACTTGATATGTGTCTACCACAATGTCTGGCACTTAGTCGGTTCTCCAAAAACAGCAACTGCAGTGGGTTCCTCTTTCTAGAAATGATCCATTGGATTTAATTTATGGGGTACCTACTATCTTCCAGGGGCTGACTGGAGAAAGGGAACACTTCATCTTCATGGTTCTGCTCCCTGATTCAGTCTTTTTTTAAAAAAAAAAATAATAAATTTATTTATTTATTTATTTTTGGCTGCGTTGGGTCTTCGTTGCTGCGCGCGGGCTTTCCCTAGTTGCGGAGAGTGGGGGCTTCTCTTCCTTGCGGTGCACAGGCTTCTCATTGCGGTGGCTTCTCTTGTTGCAGAGCGTGGGCTCTAGGCTTGTGGGCTTCAGTAGTTGTGGTGCGAAAATTCAGCAATTTAAATTGTACAATTCAATGGTTTTTGGTATATTCACAGAGCTGTGTATCCATTGGCACAATTTTAGAACATTTTCATCACCCCAGAAAAGCAGCTCCGTGCCCATTAGCAGTGATTCCCCATTTCCCCCAGATCCCACCCCGACCACCAGCCCCAGGCAACTAACCTACTTTCTGTCTCTATAGATTTGCTTGTTCTGGACATTTCATACTAATGGAATCCTATAATATGTGGTCTTTTGTGACTGGCTTCTTTCATTTAATATATTTTTTTAAATAAGTTTATTTTTTTTAATTTATTTATTAATTTATTTATTTTTGGCTGCGTTGGATCTTCATTGCTGTGCGTGGGCTTTCTCTAGTTGCGTTGAGCGGGGGGCTACTCTTCATTGCAGTGCATGGGCTTCTCACTGCAGTGGCTTCTCTTGTTGTGGAGCACAGGCTCTAGGCGCGCGGGCTTCAGCAGTTGTAGCACGCAGGCTCAGTAGTTGTGGTGTGTGGGCTCAGTAGTTGTGGCGCATGGGCTTAGTTGCTCCGTGGCATGTGGGATCTTCCTGGACCAGGGCTCGAACCAGTACCCCCTGCATTGGCAGGTGGATTCTTAACCACTGTGCCACCAGGGAAGTCCTAATATAATGTTTTAAAGATTCATTCATGTTGTAGAATTTATTAGTAATGATTCCTTTTGATTTTTTTTGTGGTACATATGTGACATGAAATTTCCCATTTTAATCATTTTAAAGTATACAGTTCTGTGACATTAAATCCATTCCCCTTGTCCTGCAACCATTACCACGATCCATCTCCAGAACTTTTTTGTTTTCCCAAACTGAAGCTCTATGTCCATTAAATACTCCCTCCCCATTCCCCCCTCACCCCAGCCCCTGACACACACCATCCTACTTTCTGTTTCTATGAATTTGACTACTCTAGGTGCCTCATATAAGTGGAATCATACAGTATTTGTCCTTTTGCAACTGGTTTGTTTCACTGAGCATAATGTCTTCACGGTTCTTCCATGTTGTATACCATATCAATATTTCCTTCCTTTTTAAGGCCAAATCATATTCCATTGTATATCTATTGATTCCTTTTTATTACCAAATAATATTCCATTGCATGTATTTACCACAATTTGTTTATCCATTCATCACTTGGTGAACATTGGGGTTTTCATCTTTTTGGCTACTGTGAATAATGCTGTTATAAACATTGTCATACAAGTTTTTATGTGACATGTTTTTCCTCTTGCTTATATACCAGTGAGTGGGTATATGGTAATTCCACGTTTAATCTTTCTGAGGAAAGGCCAGACTGTTTTCCAAAGCAGTTGCGCCATCTTACACTTGCACTAGCAATGTATGAAGTTCCAGTTTCTTCACCAACACTTGTTATTGTCTATCTTTTCTTATTATAACTCTCCTAGTGGGTGTGAAGTGTTATCTCATGATTTCCATTTGCACATCTCTGGTGACTGATGATGTTCACCATCTTTTCATGTGCTATTGGTCATTTTTGTATCTACTTTGGGGAAAAGCCTATTCAGACACTTTGCTCATTTTTCAGTTGGTTATTTGTCTCTTTATTTCTTCTTAATTAATTTATTTTATTTAATTTATTTTTGGCTGTGTTGGGTCTTCTTGCTGCACACGGGCTTTCTCTAGTTGTGGCGAGCGGGGGCTACTCTTCACTGAGGTGCGTGGCCTTCTCATTGCAGTGTCTTCTCTTGTTGTGGAGTGTGGGCTCTAGGTGCACGGGCTTCGGTAGTTGTGGCACATGGGCTCAGTAGTTGTGGCTCACGGGCTCTAGAGCAGAAGCTCAGTAGTTGTGGCGCATGGGCTTAGCTGCTCCGTGGCATGTGGGATATTAATTTATTTATTTTTGGCTGCGTTGGATCTTCATTGCTGTGCGTGGGCTTTCTCTAGTTGCGTTGAGCGGGGGGCTACTCTTCATTGCAGTGCATGGGCTTCTCACTGCAGTGGCTTCTCTTGTTGTGGAGCACAGGCTCTAGGCGCGCGGGCTTCAGCAGTTGTAGCACGCAGGCTCAGTAGTTGTGGTGTGTGGGCTCAGTAGTTGTGGCGCATGGGCTTAGTTGCTCCGTGGCATGTGGGATCTTCCTGGACCAGGGCTCGAACCAGTACCCCCTGCATTGGCAGGTGGATTCTTAACCACTGTGCCACCAGGGAAGTCCTAATATAATGTTTTAAAGATTCATTCATGTTGTAGAATTTATTAGTAATGATTCCTTTTGATTTTTTTTGTGGTACATATGTGACATGAAATTTCCCATTTTAATCATTTTAAAGTATACAGTTCTGTGACATTAAATCCATTCCCCTTGTCCTGCAACCATTACCACGATCCATCTCCAGAACTTTTTTGTTTTCCCAAACTGAAGCTCTATGTCCATTAAATACTCCCTCCCCATTCCCCCCTCACCCCAGCCCCTGACACACACCATCCTACTTTCTGTTTCTATGAATTTGACTACTCTAGGTGCCTCATATAAGTGGAATCATACAGTATTTGTCCTTTTGCAACTGGTTTGTTTCACTGAGCATAATGTCTTCACGGTTCTTCCATGTTGTATACCATATCAATATTTCCTTCCTTTTTAAGGCCAAATCATATTCCATTGTATATCTATTGATTCCTTTTTATTACCAAATAATATTCCATTGCATGTATTTACCACAATTTGTTTATCCATTCATCACTTGGTGAACATTGGGGTTTTCATCTTTTTGGCTACTGTGAATAATGCTGTTATAAACATTGTCATACAAGTTTTTATGTGACATGTTTTTCCTCTTGCTTATATACCAGTGAGTGGGTATATGGTAATTCCACGTTTAATCTTTCTGAGGAAAGGCCAGACTGTTTTCCAAAGCAGTTGCGCCATCTTACACTTGCACTAGCAATGTATGAAGTTCCAGTTTCTTCACCAACACTTGTTATTGTCTATCTTTTCTTATTATAACTCTCCTAGTGGGTGTGAAGTGTTATCTCATGATTTCCATTTGCACATCTCTGGTGACTGATGATGTTCACCATCTTTTCATGTGCTATTGGTCATTTTTGTATCTACTTTGGGGAAAAGCCTATTCAGACACTTTGCTCATTTTTCAGTTGGTTATTTGTCTCTTTATTTCTTCTTAATTAATTTATTTTATTTAATTTATTTTTGGCTGTGTTGGGTCTTCTTGCTGCACACGGGCTTTCTCTAGTTGTGGCGAGCGGGGGCTACTCTTCACTGAGGTGCGTGGCCTTCTCATTGCAGTGTCTTCTCTTGTTGTGGAGTGTGGGCTCTAGGTGCACGGGCTTCGGTAGTTGTGGCACATGGGCTCAGTAGTTGTGGCTCACGGGCTCTAGAGCAGAAGCTCAGTAGTTGTGGCGCATGGGCTTAGCTGCTCCGTGGCATGTGGGATCTTCCTGGACCAGGGCTCGAACCCGTGTCCCTTGTATTGGCAGGCAGATTCTTAATCACTGCACCACCATGTCCCTTGTATTGGCAGGCAGATTCTTAATCACTGCACCACCAGGGAAGTCCCATGTTTCTTTATTTTTGAGTTGTAAGAGTTCTTTATATATTCTGGAAACTAGTCCTTTATCAGATATATGGTTTATAATTTTCTCCCATTCTGTAGGTCGTCTTTTCACTTTCTTGATGGTGTCCTTTTTTTTTTTTTTTTTTTGGGGACCAGTGGCCACGGCCCACGGGCCCAGCCGCTCCACGGCATGTGGGATCTTCCCGGACCGGGGCACGAACCCACGTCCCCTGCATTGGCAGGCGGACTCTCAACCACTGCGCCACCAGGGAAGCCCCGATGGCGTCCTTTGATGCACAAAAGTTTTTATGAAAGTCTGATGAAGTACAATTATCTATTTTTTTCTTTTGTTGCTTGTACTTTGGCATCATATCTAAGAAACCATTTTCTAATTCAAGATCATAAAGATTTATTATACCTTTATGTTTTCTTCTAAGGGTTTTATAGTTTTAGCTCTTCCATTTAGGTCATTGATCCATTTTGAGTTAATCTTGTTTATGGTGTGAGGTAGGGATCTGACTTCATACTTTTGCTTGTGGATATCCAGTTATCCCAGCACACACACACACACACATATCCCTTTTAAAATGTGGACCTCAGGACTTCCCTCGTGGTGCAGTGGTTAAGAATCCGCCTGCCAATGCAGGGGACACGGGTTCGAGCCCTGGTCTGGGAAGATCCCACATGCCGCAGAGCAACTAAGCCCACGTGCCACAAATACTGAGCCTGCACTCTAGAGCCCGTGAGCCACAACTACTGAGCCCACACACTGCAACTACTGAAGCCCGCGCACCTACAGCCCATGCTCCGTGACAAGAGAGGCCACTGCGATGAGAAGCCTCTGCACCACAACAAAAAGTAGCCCCCTCTCACCGTAACTAGAGAAAACCCACGCGCAGCAACGAAGACCCAACGCAGCCAAAAATATAAATTAATTAATTAATTTTTTTAAAAAGTTCCTTTATGTTCTTTTGTAATCACTCCCTCCAGTCTCTCCCACACCCCTCAACTCCATCCCCAGATAACCCTGATCCGCTTCCTGTCACTGCAGGTTAGACTGCATTTTTGAGAATTTTACATAAATGGAATCATACAGTGTATACTATTTTTCTTATTTGGCTTCTTTCACTCAGAATAATTCTTTTGTTATTCATCCAGACTGTTGCATTTATCAGTTTGTTCCTTTTTATCTCAGTATAATATTTCATTGTATGGATATACCACAATTTGTTTATCCATTCGCCTATTGCTGGACCTTTCGATTGTTTCCAGTTTAAGGCTTTTTTGTTGTTGTTTTCAGTTTAAGGCTTTTACAAACAAAGCTGCTATTAACATTGCATATGTCTTAGTATGAACATAGCCTTTCATTTTTCTTGACTAAATACCTAGGAATGAAATGACTGGGTCAGGTGGTAGGTGTCTGTTTAACATTTTAAGAACCGCCAAACAGTTTTCCAAACTGTTTTAACATACCCCCCAGCAGTATCTGAGTTCCAGTTACTCCATATTCTTACCAACACTTTATTCGCTTACTCTTTTTCTTTTTAGCCATTCTAACGGGTGTGGAATTCCTTTGTTTTGTTAAAAATAGTTTTGGTATATAGACACAGGAGTCTAAACAATAGATCATTTGTAGCTGTTTTGAACCTCATAAAAAGTGAATGCTCCGACTTCAGCCGTCTTATCTTTCTGCTGAGGGGGACACTCTCCTACCATATTATGAACATGTTGCCACAAGCACGGGGCTAGGTACACGGGAGGCTGAAGAAATAAGCAGCCTGACACCCTCAGCAGCCTCAGAGCTCCACCATCTTCCTTGTGAGGGGCTCAGACATTACCTGCCATCCTGAGGACAGCAGCCGCCTGGACGTCACCCCACAGCAGCCCTTCGATGCAGTATCTCCCACCTCTGCCCACAGTCAGTTTCCCCCATACCCCCTTATTTGATTTAGACAGTCAGCATCCTGCCAGGCACTTAGGCTCAAATCAGGAAAGCCTTTCTCACCCCTAAACCTTTGATCTGTCGACAAATCCTCTTCACCCAATTCTGCCGACATTTACAAGTGTGTTATTTTGTTAACAAAGGTCCTGTTCTGGGGCTGGATCTAGAGTTGAATGAGACCCAAGACCTTTGGCAAAGTGACAGTCAGTCCCTTCAGCTGGGCAAGTCCTCCCTCCACCTCCCCAAGGCAGTTGTGCAGTCCTGGCCCAGCTGAGGCGGACATGCCCCTCCTGGGCTGAGCGCCCCCTCCCCTCTTTTATGGCTCCCTGTCCTCTCCTGGATGGGGTTCTACATTTCTTTGTCTAATGTCTGTGTTCCTCTATGATTTTCTTCCTTTTTCCTTTTCCCCCATCTCATACTTGCCTATAGACCCCCTTCCACTCAAGCCAGACTCTTGACTATTCCCCAGTCTCACACTGCATCTCTACACCTCTCCTGCCTTTGCCCAAGACGTCCCGCTACCTAGAATGCCCTTCATGGGAATCCCCTAGTGGTCCAGTGGTTAGGACTCCATGCTTTCACTGCCGAGGGCCCGGGTTCAATCCCTGGTCGGGGAACTAAGATCATGCAAGCTGCATGATGTGGCCAAAAAGAAAAAGAAAAAGAATGCCCTTCCTCCCAATGCCTTGTCCTAAAACTATTGAAGAACTGACCCTTCCTTTTGGCCTAGCACACACCTCCTCCTCCACAGGCAGAATCAATCCTACCTTCCCAGCACACTCTGTCCCATCCCTGATCCCAGCCTGACCTGTACCAGAGTCATTAAAGACTCACACATCCCCACTCCTTGCTAGACTCGAGGTCCCCTGTGAGACAGAATCTGTGTCATTTTTCCAATCCCAGCCCCCAGCACAGGCTCTATTACATGGCAGGTGCAGGACCAGGACACCTGGACTCAAATTTCACTGTGTGAACCTCAGACAAATCACTCAGTATCTGTGCCTCTGTTTCCTCATCTGTAAAATAAGGAAAAACACCCAGCCCATTTTGTGGTTGAAGGGATTCAATGAATAAACCCACATAAAGGGCTTAGGAAGTGTAGGCAGGACCCTGGCAAGTGGTCAGTGCTTGACAAATCTTAGCTAGAAATGGTAGTAATTTGTTGCTGAAATGAGACCCTGTCCTCACTCTAAAGAATCTTCATATAAAGGGGGAGATACCTTCTACTTATCTTCAGGAGACTTCCTTAAATGAGGAGACCCCCAACCCTCCCCAGTTTCCATTAAGGGAGGGGGAGCCATCCACCAGAGTCATTTAACTCACCTCCCTTCTTTCTCAGTGTCAAAGTAACCATGAACGTCCTCCTCCTTCAGGAAACCTTCCAGGATTGGACTGCCTCAAGGAACTTCTGCTTCCCTCTGTCTTTCTCTGATGTGAAGGCCATCCCCTCCACCCTGCTTCCCATCTTCACCTTGCTCTCCTCTTATTCTGCAAGGAATGTAACCCTCCAGACCACTTCCAGGTCAACCTGAGGTTTTTCTATAAGTGTAGCTGGAGCTAAGAGGGGCCCTGGAGAGAGAAGATCCTGTCGGAACTTCCCTGCCTCCCCTGTTTTACATATGGGTAGGATAAATCTAGGATGCTCAGTTAAATCGGAATTTCAGATAAACAGTATCCTTCTCAATCTTTTAGTATAAGTATGCCCCAAATATTGCATGAGACATACTTAGACTTAGTGGTGGGGTTCAGGGAGAGGGCAGAGGCATAGGAGGAGACAGGGACCCAGGGGAGAGAAAGGAGGTCAGAAAGAGGTTCCAGGAGGAACCGGGAGCTCAGGGAGAGTAAAGGGTGTGTGGAGGGGGAGGGCTCCATAAGGGGTGGGTGTGTGTGAGAAGGGGAGGGCTGCCCAAGGAATGGGAGTGGGGATCGGTGAGGACGATGGGAAATCAGGCAGAGAGAGCAGGTCTCAGAGGCAGGAGGGGGCTCAGGACAGGGCATGAGTGGAGCTGGCGCTCAGGGAATGAATGGGTCTCGGTGAGCAGGATGGGAACTCAAGAGAGAAGAGGGGCTGCGGCTCAGGGCGTAACCGAGGCTGTCCCAGGCTCTGCCTCTGCCCACCTGGGCCTGGCTCCACACCTGTGGCTCCTCCCTTCTCCAACCCAGCCCGCGGGTTGGGAGCCGGGCACTAAGCCCCGCGGAGAGGGAGGTTAAAGGTGAGCGGCACGCGCCGGTCGCAGACGGGGATTGGCAGGCGCCTGGGCTCATGGCCCGGGCCAGGGCTGCCCCACAGGCCGCCGGCTGGGTGAGCGGTTGCCACCCACGTGCTAAGGAGAGAAGGAGGCACCGGATCAAGGGGCAAAGGACACCCTGAGGGGGCGGGAGGGCGGGGGCCGGGCAGTGCCAGCGTCCACACCCGCTGCGTAGACAGCGCAGAGCCATCTGCCGCCGGCGCAGAGAAGACACCGAGAGCGAGTGGCGTCGGCCCGGAGCATCCCGCGTGCGCCCCAGACGCGGCACGGACGCAGCACGGGACACCCCGTGGCCCTAGCTGGGAGCCACCACGCCCTCCGCAGATCGCGCGGAATCCAGGTAAGGGGCGTGGGGGGGGTCAGGTGGGGGCAGGTGCCTAGCCCGAGGAGAGTCGGAGCCTCCGTTATGCTGGACCTCAGTCTCCCCACCTGTCAAATGGGGAGGGGCGCTTCTATGGCTCTGCTGAGCTGAAAGGGTTAATACTCTCGTGTACCTGCCCCCCTCACTCAAGCCGGGGGTGGGGTGGGGGGGGCGGGTAGCGAAGAGGCAAGCTCATACCCCAGAGAGGGCTCAGGATCAAGAATCCAAGAAGAGTTCATCCTGCCTGCCCTTCCAGGAGGCCCACAGGCTCCCACTGCTTCCTCGGTCCCACTAGCTGGGCTGGGATTGAATCTTGGTCCAGGGGGCTCTCCATGGAGCCGAGTGTGGGTCCAGGAAGCCAAGAAGGAGGGCCTTCCTCCCTGTCATTCCCCCCTGCCCTGGACAGTTGTGGGTGCCAATAGAGAAGCTGGTTCCAAGTGGGCCCTGGATCGGGGCAAGGACCCAGACTCCTCCGGGCTGGTCAGGAAGAAGCCAGCTGTCTCTGTGGGGCAGGGAAGCCATGTGGATTCCTAGTCACCAGGCTTCTAGTCAACAGGTAGGGACTAGGGAAGTGGTGAAAGGCATCCCCACTGGTCTGGCTCAGGGAGGCCAGGGCTCCCTGCCGGCTCCCAGCCACCCTTCTCCCAGCCACCCTGCCCCCAACCCCAGGTCTCCTGCGTCCACCTGCGGGGCCAGGAAGCCAGAGTCAGGCCTGGACTGGGTTTAGGAGCTTCGAGCTCTTGTCTGTGTCTGGCTGTGTGACCATGGGCATGTTACTTCCTTTCTCTGGGCCTGGCTCTCCCTCTGTGACATGGGGAGGCTTGTTCCTGGGCCACTGGTATGGAGACAGGGACAGAACAAACTGGGACACCAGGATGCTTTGGGGTACAGGGCAGCCCCCCCCCAAACAAGGTCTCCGGTCCGTCACAAGGAGGATGATGTGACAGGGTCAGTTGGATCAGGTGGCAGGTGAGGCCAGGGGTCTAGCCCTGGCCTCCATCTTGCCCAGGTTCCTCAGCATCTGGCCAGATCCTCAGAAGAGGGGCCTGGGGCTCTCAGGCCTGGGAACCTGAGGGCTGGGCTCAGGCCCACCCCAGGGAGGCTCAGCTCCTCAGCCACAGGGCAGAGACAGCTTCTGGGGAAGGAGGGGGGTTCCAGCGGAGGAGCTCTGAGCTGTGACAGCCAGGCTTCTCCCTCTCTTGGGAGGGTGATTCTTCTGAATGCGCCCCTCCACCCCTACCCCCTTACCCCGCTAAGGACACAATCTACCTTAGACCTGGGCTCAGTTTGGAATCGTGCTCAGGGCTCAGGCTGGGATCAGGACTCAACCTGCGCTCAGGTGAGAGGGCTGCTGAGAGCTGGGGTCAGGGCCCCACGTCGGGTCATGGAACGCTGTGAATGAAATCCTCTGACACTGGTGCGGGTGACTTTGTAAGCTGAGGTGGATGGGAATGAGCGTTGACAAACTGCAGAGTGGAATGGAAATGGGAGGGGCCGCGCTTTGGAGGCTCCCACGACCTCACCTGCCCAGACACTCAGACTCCCCTCCCAGGGTCTTCCCTCTGAGGCTGCCCTTGACCTCACTGCTGGCCCTGTGGCGGGCAAAGGCGGGCTGAGACCAATGTTGGCGCTGTCGGGCTGGGAGGGGCCCTCTTTAGGCCAATTCTCACCCCCTGGTCAGGGCTGAAGAAGGGATTTGGGCTCGGAAGCAGAGGAAGGAGAAGAGAGGGCCAGCTGGGAGTGGGAGGAGGAACTGAAACTCGCTGTGCACCTACTGTGTGCCAGGCACTGTGTGGGGGCTCTTCTGTCTCTGTTTCCTGCTTCCTGATAGCCTGAGATGGAAGAGGATATTCTCTCCACTTTACGGATGAGGAAACAGAGGCCTAGAAAAGTCAAGGCACTGGCTCAAGGTCCCACAGCCTGGAAATGGCAGGGCTGGGTTCAGACCCAGGCAGCCTGATTCCAAAGCTCTGGTTTCCGTTCCCACTGCTGCCTCTGACTCTCCTCCAGGTGACCCTGTCCTCTGCTGGGCCTCACTCTGCTCATCTGTAACCTGGGCCTAAGCATTCTTACCCAGACTGTTGGGCAGCAGCTGTGGGCGAGTATGTGCTCTGCATTCAAGGAGCAGCACACAACAGGGGGTGTATTCATGGGTGCTCACGGGTGTCCTCATGGCCTGTGCCCACCTCATCCATTTCTCCACCTGTCTTTCCTGCTCCTGAGATACAGGGCAAGGCAGCTCATGTTGCGAGGTGGGCTAAGCCGACCTTGAGTAGGGGACCCTGACAGACCCCAGCAGGAAAGAACAGGACATGCCCAGGACAGGGCCTGGCACCAATAATTAGGTGACGCCTCCTCCTGGCTGGCCCTGAGTTATGGAGGTCAGCAGGCAGGTGGGTGAGCAGGTGACAGTCAGCTGCTGGGGGCCCCCAGTAGCCCCATGACTCTGGATGAGAGAGATGTGCCTCCCTGGGACCCCCTTTCCATGTCAGTCCAGGAGCCTGAAGCCCTGATGAGGCTGGTGTGGGACCACAGTTGGTATGACTCCCAGAGCTCCCAGCACTGAGGAAGCCTGGGGATTCTGGGCAGGGCCGAGCTGACTGTCGGCCCACCCACAGCTGGTTTGAGATGGCTTTTTCCATCCCTGATTCCCCTGGTGGAGGTTGTCCCCTCATTGTCTGTATCCTGCAGCACCTGGTTCTTTCTCTAACACCATACCCAGAGCTGTTGGCTAGGAAGGAAGGAAAAAAAGAAAGGGCAGGGGTGGGAGAGGCAGAGAGAGAAGAAAGAAGGAAACCCACACTTACCATGTGCCAACCACGGGCCATCATTCACGTATTTCACTTAATCTTCACAACAACCCCCTAAAGTAAATATAACATCATATCACCACACCCATTTTAAAGATGAGAAACCAGGGGCTTCCCTGGTGGCGCAGTGGTTAAGAATCCACCTGCCAATGCAGGGGACACGGGTTTGAGCCCTGGTCCAGGAAGATCCCACATGTGCGGAGCAGCTAAGCCTGTGTGCCACAACTACTGAGCCTGCACTCTAGAGCCCGCGAGCCACAACTACTGAGCCCTTGTGCCACAACTACTGAAGCCCGTGCGCCTAGAGCCTGTGCTCTGCAACAAGAGAAGCTACCGCAGTGAGAAGCCCGCACACCGCAACGAAGAGTAGCCCCCGCTTGCCGCAACTAGAGAAAGCCCGCGCACAGCAACGAAGACCCAACACAGCCAAAAATAAATAAATAAAATAAATCTATTAAAAAAAAAAAAAAGAAAGATGAGAAACCAGCGCTCAAAGCCCATTATACCATTCCCTCCTTGTATAGGGGTCTCACTCAGAGAGGACTCCAAAGACACCGAACAGGGGCAGGTTTGAGCACTACAGTACACGCCTCTGTGCCAGGGAGCCCTGGGCGGCCCGGGCATCGTCTGACCCTGACGTTTCTCAGGCAGGCAGGGGTCTGAGCGGCCAGGGAGGTCCTGGCCTTGACAATCATTCCACCCCTCCAAGGCACCCCCATTCTACTCTCCGGGGACTGACTCTGGGCAACCACACCCACACCCCGCCTCGACACGCAGAGGTGGCCAGAAATGCACAAAGAAGGAGGCTGCACTGCCAGGCGCACCTGCTTTCCGGCCCTCTGTTTCCTCCTCTGTAGAATGGGTCGACTAACACAGTGGGCCCTGTTCTACCTCTCCTCGCCCGCTCTCGTGAGACTCCGATGGTGCAGCTTGGAGGGCCCAGAGCTGGGAGGCAGGAGGCCTGGCGTGGTCACTGACATGACATGCTGGTGGTCTGAGACAGCCCCTGAGCCAACTCAAGCCCCACTTTCCCTCTGTGTAACGAGGTCTGCGGACACGTGGTCTGCAGCCCTCTCCAACTTACAAACTTCTAGGTCGTGGATATGAGTCTTGAGCAGCTGATGAGACCCTAATCCTCACACCCCCTCCTAGAGAGCGTAGGGAGAAGGACTTGCCAGTCTTTCGTTGACTCAGCAAGTATTCACAAAGCACCTACTGTGTGCCAGCTGCCCCTTCCACCCTGGCCCCTGCGCTTCAGCTCTGTCTTGGGTGGGCTTATCTGATACTTGATATTTAGGGGCGGTCAGGTCATCCTTCAGTGCCTCTGAGCAGCCCAGTGGAAGGACACACTTGGGCTCTGCCTTCGGACACACCTGGCTTCAAATCCAGGCTACACTACTCATTAACTGTATGACCTGGAATGACTGTCCTACTCTCTCTAACACATGTAAATAAACAACTCCCTGAGCTAGGTGTGCTCTGTAGACTGGGAACCATCAGCCCTATGTGCAGGTGTTTGGGTGGGTTGATTAGACACGACAACCAATGTTCAGGGCCTGGCAGGCCACTGGGAGGCCTGGTTGTGGTACAATGGGAAACACACATATCTAGTTTTTGTCTCTGGTTCCCAGCACACAGCTCCTAAAACCCATGGAATCTTCAGAGTGATAAGTGTCTTTTGTATGCTAATGAGATGACTGGTGGCCCCCTAGATAGTTCTGAGCTGGTCACTAGGAAGATCAAGGCATGATTAGAGGGTTGGAACTTTCAGCCCCACCCCCCATCCCGGGGAGGGGAGATGGCTGGAGATTGAGTTCAGCCACCAAGGGCTAATGATTTAATCGATCGTGCATATGTAGTGAAACCTCCATAAAAACCCCTAAATGAAGGCGTTGGGAGAGCTTCTGGGTTGGCGAACACATGGAGGGGCTGGGAGGGTGCGTACCAGGAGAGGGCATGGGAGCTCTGTGCACTCTGCTCCCATACCTTGCCCTGTGCGTCTCTTCCATTCAGCTTTCCTGAGTTGTCTCCTTTATGCTAAACTGGAAAGTGTAAGGAAAGAGATGTCCTGAGTTCTGTGAGCCTTTCTAGCAAATTATGGAACCTCAGCCAGGGATCACAGGATCTCCTGATTTATAGCTGGTTGGTCAAAAGTACAGGTGACAACCTGCACTTGTGATTGGTGTCTGAAGTGGAGGCAGGCTCGTGGGACCGAGCCCTTAATTTGTGGGATCTGATGCTAACTCCAGGTAGACAGTGTCACAATGGAATTGAATTGGAGGACACCCAGCTGGTATTGGTGAATTGGAGAAGTGTTGGAAAAGACATCACGCATTGTGTGTCAGCAGTGTTGTGAGTAAAAACTGCCCACTGGCAAATGGCAGCCATCGGCATTTTTACAGACGACAGACTCTTGGTGAAACACCAACTCCAGGCTGGCCCCCATCCTTTGCTCTGCTGTGATGCCAGTGGCACATTCTGCTCCCCTAGCTGTTCACAACACACAAGAGGCTGGCTGCTTCTGCCCATGTTACAGGGAGGGCAGCTGAGGCCCAGAGAGGGCAGATGACTTGCCTGAGATGACCCAGCCTCCCTGATGAGCCAGCCTCCTGGGCCTTATGCCCTGAAGGGAAGGTGTCCCCATGGGGTCCTTGGGCCCTGCAGAATGAGAATAAAGTGTCAGACAAGCTGGGGTGGGAAGCTGCACCCCCAGCTTCCCCGGTGTCGGATCAGCCGAACAGGGAGTCTTTTCTGCTGTTTGGGCAGCTTTGATCTCTGGACTTTGGGGTCCTCAAAAAGAGGGGAAGGGTTCCCATACCATCTTCTACTCCTCTTGTTTTCTTTACTTTTTTGGAGGATTTCCCCCCCTGGTTTCAAAAGCAATACGCAGGTATTACCCAACTTTAAAATTTATAGACATTTATAAAGTAAATGTCTCTGTTACCCACCCACCAAAGACTACCAGTATCATAGTTTGGTGCCTGTATGTCCAGACTTTTCTTCTTTCTTCATATGTGTGTTTACTATTATTAATTTACTCACATGGGATCACACTTCACCTATGGTTTGATAAGTTTCTTTTTTAATCAGCATTGCGTCTTAGTGATTATAAGTTTCTTTTTTAATCAGCATTACGTCTTAGTGATTTTTTCCTATTTCTACAGCTGTAACAATGATGACAGCTAGCATTACTATGGAAGCACTTTGCAGGTATTAATTCACTTAATCCCCATTAAAAACTATGAGAGACAAATCCTATTATCACTATTTTACAGATGAGGTTGTTAACAGCTACATAGTATTCCACTGTAGGGACATCAAAATTTATTCAACCATTCTCCTGTTTCTCAGTATTATAAACAGTCCTGCAAGGAACATCCTGGTACATCTTTGCACGCTTATGAAGATATTTTTATAGGACAGATTCCTGCAGTTGAAGTTGGTGGGTCAAAGAGTACCAACATTTTTGGTGTAATACATTTTGCCAAATGGTCCCGCAAAAATATAGTCCCATGTTACTGGTCCACCGACAGAATAGGAAAAAAAGCCTCACCTGCCCCATGTTATTCCTGCCTCTTCCTGGCCTGGGATAGGGGCTCTCAGGTTGCCCAGGAAGCAGCCACAGTGCTGAATAAGAAGTTTCTGGGCAGGGAATTCCCTGGCGCTCTCACTGCCAAGGGCCTGGGTTCGGTCCCTGGTCGGGGAACAAAGATTCCACAAGCTTTGAGCCGAGGCCGAAAAAAAAAAAACAGTTTCTGGGCAGATAACCCCTCTAGTTATGCCACAGGCCACTGTTTTCTTCCTCCCCAGCTGGCACTACACACCAGCCACCCACTCCCTGCCCCACTATGGGCTTCACCCCAGGGCCCTAAGGGAATGGCTTCCCTCTCCTCTCTACTATTCAACCATACTAGTCAAAAAGTACAGGGTCAGGAATTAGAGCCTTGTGACCTCAAGCTCATAAGTGAGGAGTAATCATAATCCCTGTTTTTCTAGTCTCCCCCAGGACAAGAGGAGAGGATGTGTCTGAATGTGCAGTGGCTCCTGCCAAGGGCCAGGCAGAGACCCGTTTCGCTGGCTGAACTTTGGGCTTTGGGCACAAGAGGGATGGGCAGAAGCCCTAGCCTCAGGGATCCCACAGCGTGGCTGATGGGGAGTGTGGATGCAGGAGGAGAAGAGGAGGGAAGGAGCTGGAGAGGGATTGAAGTGGGCCGGGCCTGGAACTAGCCCCAGCGTACGTTTCCAGAGATCCTGGGGCCTGGTTCTTCTGGGACCACGTGGGGAAGCCCAGGCTGACCCTCGGGCCGCTCTCCTCAGGGAGTCTTCCTGTCCTCACCCTCAGTGCCCTGAGCACCCACTGACACCCTGGGACAGGCTCTGGACTGTTCTTTCTCCAGATGCTTCCCCTTCCTCTCCTGGGCCCACCCCCCAGCTCAGCCTACCCTGGAGCAAGAGCTCATGGGAAGCTGCCTGATGTAGTGTCAGCCCTGGGTTCAAATATCAGCCCTGCCACCCACTCTGTGAGAACCTGGGCCAGTCGTGCTATAAAATGGGGACGATAGTCCTCGCCTTGCCCCTCTCTCAGGGAAATGTGATAATGACCTGGAGGTCACTTCGGCAAAGGGTACATGGGTGTAGGCTGTGCCATCTACCAGAGCTTCTCTAAGTGCCTGCAGTCCATACAGACGGGCAAAGGGCTCATTTTTATTTTCAATAGGCCATGGATGCATAAGTATGCAAAAAAGAATAGAAAACGAATTACTATAAAAATTAAATTAAAAAATAGACAAATTATAAGCTCAGCTTCTTCTTATTACATTCAACTATCAGATTACTCCATTAAATCAATATAAATGTTTCTAAACACTTGCTCTCAATTTATGTCTTTTTCTTATCTCACGAACTGGTAGGGGAATCCATGAGCTGGCAGTGGCCCACGGGGCATGCTTTGGTACAGATGCCTCAGCGCACACTGGAGCCGGATGAAGGGCAGGGCCGGGAGGTGGCTGCCCGGAGCACAGCAGCTCTGTGGGCTGCTGGCTCCCTGCTCTCCCCAGACCTGCCAATCTATGGCTCCCCAGTCCTGCCTTTGCCCCTGCTCTCCCCTCCCATAACAGCTTCTCCCTTCGCTGTGTGTCTGCTTCCCACTTTGTCTTTTGAGGCCCACCTCAAGCACACCTTCCTAGACAGCCTTCCCTGACTCACAGCCTGGGGGACAGGGAAGGCTCTCTAGAAGAGGATGTGCTTGAGGTAGGCCTCGAAATAGTCCCAGGCACTATTTCTGCCCCTCTCTGAGTTGCTGGTGGGCATGCCTCACTTTCCCATGCAGAGTTGCTTGGAGGCAGGATGCAGGTTATAAGTATCTGAGCATCCCCCCACCCCCCTACCCCTGGCTTAACTGAGGGCCTGATACCCGCAGCCAGTTCATATGTGTGCTGGATGGGCAGGTGAGTGGGTATTTGGGTAAGAGGATGGATGAAGAGATAGAAACTTAGGTAGATGTATAGCTGGAAGGACGGAGGGGCAGATAGATTGACTGGTAGGAGGTGGATGGGTGGATGAAGAGATGGATGGATGGATTGACAGGTTAGGAATGGATAGATGAATGCGTGGATAGGTGGACAGTCTGACTATTAGGGGATGGATAGACGTATAGGTAAATGAGAAGATGCATAGATACATGCCCAGGTAGATGAATGGACGGGTGGGCAGATAGCTGGATACTCACTTGATATATACTCTGATGTGTTTCCTCCTTCTTTCCCTCCTCCTCCACTCTAACAGTCTCAGAGCACAAAGACAAGTGGTTCTCGATCCAGATCAGAGGTAGTCTATTTGGGATTATTTTTTCACTTGGTATTTTCGTAATTTAAAAATGTATGGGGCTTCCCTGGTGGCGCAGTGGTTAAGAATCCACCTGCCAATGCAGGAGACGGGGGTTTGAGTCCTGGTCCGGGAGGATCCCACATGCCGCGGAGCAACTAAGCTCGTGCGCCACAACTACTGAGCCCGCGAGCCACAACTGCTGAAGCCCGCGCGCCTAGGGCCCATGCTCCACAGCAAGAGAAGCCAGTGCAATGAGAAGCCTGTGCACTGCAACTAAGCGTAGCCCCCACTCGCCGCAACTAGAGAAAGCCCGCGCGCAGCAATGAAGACCCAATGCAGCCAAAAATAAATGAATTTATGAAAAACAATGTATGAACTGGGACTTCCCTGGTGGCGCAGTGGTTAAGAATCCACCTGCCAATGCAGGGGACGTGTGTTCGAGCCCTGGTCCAGGAAGATCCTGCATGCCGCGGAGCAACTAAGCCCATGCGCCACAGCTACTGAGCCCACGTGCCACAACTACTGAAGACCGCGCGCCTAGAGCCCGGGCTCCACAACAAGAGAAGCCACCACTGTGAGAAGCCTGCGCACCACAACGAAGAGTAGCCCCCTCTCGCTGCAACTAGAGAAGCCTGCGCGCAGCAACGAAGACCCAACACGGCTGAAAAAAAAAAATGTATGAACAATATGACACTACTTGTAATATCACTATACGTAAATATAGAAGCAGAAGGTCTGTAAGCATGAAGTGTACTTTTCGCAAAGAGAAGTGACTTTTTTCTTTCCTCATAGGATGAGACCCGTATTTTTTGATAGAACAGCTGGGTGCTTCTGATATGAAAACTCATCCAGTCCAACTTCCTCTTTGATGTAGTCATATTTATCAATTGTCTCTTCATGATTTGTTCATCCATTTTTCAGATACAGAAACTGAGACCCAGACAGGGGAAATGACTTCCCAACTTGCCGCCGGTTAGACACACAGCTAAGACTCCTCTTTCTCACTCTCATCTACCTCTCCATCCTCTATTCCCTCAACTCACTCAACAATCTCTCCCCCTGCCAAATCCTCCTCTGGGTCTGATGCACCATCGCTCTCCCCACCTCCTGGATGCCTGATGCACCCCCAGCCAAGGCAGGCTTCCGTGAGGCTGCATGTGCACCTGCAAACTGAGTCTCTCTTTCAAAAAACTTGTAAGTCTAACGTCCATATAGAAAGGGTAAACATCATAAGTATCCAGCTCAGTGAATACTCACAGTGAACACACCTGTTACCTGAACCCAGATAAAGAGACAAAATGTTAGCAGCCCCTTCTTGATCCCTTCTAGTCATCCCAAGGCTAAAACACAGCCTAACACCAGAGATTAGCCCGTTTTGGAGCTTTATATAAATGAAGCCTTACAGCATCCACACTTCCATGTCAGGCTGCTTTTGCTTAACAGACTGTCAGTGAGATTCATCCATATGGTTGCATCTGGTGGTAGAGTGTTCGTCTCATTGCTGTGTTAAGATTCCGTAGTGTGTCTGTGCTGTGATATATTTATCCGTTCGCCTGTTGATAAACATTTGAGTTGTTTCCAATATTGAGCTAATAAGAATAATGCTGCTCTGAATACTCTTTGGTGCACGTACGTGCACGTTTCTGTGGAACTGCTGGGTCATAAGGTACGTGGATGTTCAGTTCTGGTAGATACTGACAAATAGTTTTCCAAAATGATTGTGCCAAGTCACACAGCGATGGTGGCAGTGAATGGGGTTCTGTGCACACCACATCCTCACAAAAAATTGCTAGTCCTTTTAATTTGAGAAAGTAGGTATTTGTAAGGCAGGCTTCCATCAGATTGCCTGGGTTTGAATCCCATTCTCTTTTTTAAATTTTTAATTTTATTTATTTATGTTTTATGGCCGCACCACGTGGCATGTGAGATCTTAGTTCCCTGACAAGCGATCGAACCCAAGTCCCCCTGCAGTGGAAGTGCGGCGTCTTAACCACTAAACCACCAGGGAAGTCCCTCCCATTCTCTTTTTCCCTTGTGACCTTCAGCAAAGCCTGTTTCCTTGTCTACAAAATGGGTTGAAAGTCATGGGGCTGTTAGGAAGATTCCCTAGACTGAGTAGGTTAGGCTCCATAAACATTAACTATTTATAGTTAATTCTCACAACAACCCTCTGAATCACTTCCCTTCCTCAGTTTCCCCTTCCGTAAAATGGCAATAAAAATACGAACACACCCACACGTACACACACAGTGGGGAGGATTTTCAGTAAGTGAAATAATATATTAAATGCCTAATTTTTTTTACTGAGATATAATACACTTATTATCAAATTTACCCCTTTTCACTGGCTTTTAGTATTTCACAAAGTTGTGCAAACATCACCACAATGTAATTCTAGAACATTTTCATCACCCCAAAAAGAAACCCCGTACCCCTTATAATCATTCCTCATTTTCCCACACCCAGCTAGTCTCAACCCCTGGCAGCTGCTAATCTACTTTCCATCTCTATGGATATTAAGAGTACCAAATCTTTGCTTTTCTATATGTTTTAACTTTCACAAAAGTGAAATACCTAGCACTGGGACAGGCGCATAATGTGCTCTTAATAAATGTTATCTATGTGTGTGCATGTGGCTGGCTGGCTGGATAGATGGAGAGATAGATAGATAGACAGATAGACAGATGAATAGGTAGAGCACACTTAGTAGATAGATATAATACAAACTCATTCATTCAACAAGTACCCATTTGCACTTGAGAGGAAAATGGTCCATTGAGAGAAGTAAGATGTGATTCTTGCTTTCGGGGAATTTGCCATCTAGTGGGAAGAGAGGCAGGTGCATGTGAACGCAGGGCAGAATGAAATTACAGTTGTATCTGAACAAGATGCTAGAGGAGGAAGTGGCATCTAGGGTCCATCTAGGATGGGTAAGCTTTCCTGACGTCGAATGGCAGTCTGGGGGAGCAATCCTGAGAACTAAGGCTGGGAGACAGGGAGGGTTTGGTGTCAGGCAGGACCTCTGGGACGGCCACGTCTTCACACCCAGTCAAGACCCCGCCCTACATCTCCACAGCTGTGAAAAAGACTTGTCTGTAGCAAGAGGTTATAAACACTGGGTGATACAGGCCAAATGGGAAAGGAGTGAAGGGGTGACCTGGGCTAGCACACGGAAGTCTGCACTGTCATCTGGGCAAGGACACTCTGAAATGGCTATGCCCTCGGTCTGTGGAGAGTGGCAGCCTCATAGGTGTAGGAACCAGGACTTCCAAGTCAGATCTGGCTCTGCTTTTTCTCAGCTGGGGACCTTGAGTAACTGCTTCCCCTCTCTGAGCCTGTCTCTTCAACTGTAATATGAAGCTAATAACACTTACTTCAGTAGCATTAGAGATGATGGTTCAAAAGTGTTGGACACAGTGCCTGGAATGAGGAATACGTACTCCCTTAAATGGCCATACAGATAGGTTGGGGGAGGCTGGATAAAGTGAATGAAGCACACATTCAAGGCCTCAGGAAAGTTGAGGCATTTAGAACACTTTTAATTAAATTATTTATTTATTTATTTATTTAGACTAGTGATGGATTTTATTTATTTATTTATTTGTTTATTTATTGGCTGCATCGGATCTTCGTTGCTGTGCACAGGCTTTCTCTAGTTGTGGCGAGCGGGAGCTACTCTTCATTGCGGTGCGCAGGCTTCTCGTTGCAGTGGCTTCTCTTGTTGCGGAGCACGGGCTCTCGGTGCACGGGCTTCACTAGTTGCGGCGCGTGGGCTCAGTAGTTGTGGCTCCCGGGCGCCAGAGTGCAGGCTCAGTAGTTGTGACACATGGGCTTAGCTGCTCCACCGCATGTGGGATCTTCCTGGACCAGGGATTGAACCCATGTCCCCTGCATTGGCAGGCAGATTCTTAACCACTGCGCCACCAGGGAAGTCCCAGAACACTTTTTAAAATTTAGTAATTGATATACGTATTTTTAAGATTGAAGATGTCATCATGCAAGAAATCAGAATTTGTGGACTTCCTTTTTTCATTCAGATAAGTGAGTTTATTTTTTTCCAAAATTCATTTGGGTAACTGTTTTGTATTTTTTGTGTCATTTTTTTTTAATTGAAGTATAGTTGATTTACAGTGTTGTGTTAGTTTGTTAGGTGTACAGCTAAGTGATTCCATTTTTTATATATATATTCTTTATATAGATATATATTTTTTTCATATAAATATAATATATATTCTTTTCCGATTCTTTTCTATTATAGGTCATTACAAGATATTGAATATAGTTCCCCGTGCTATACAATAGGCCCTTGTTTATCTTGGACTTCCTTTTATTTGTTGTAGTGTTGTTTTGTTTTGAATTATGTGCAGAGGCATTGTCTTTTCAGTGCTTAAGCCTCCAAAGGTATTATCAGGCCCTCAGGAGGGCAGAAATGGGGTGCAGATGCCTGTGGAGGGTTAGGGCAAGGGGTGAGGGAGATAATGCACTCTGCTGAGAACCAGCTCAAAGGAAAGTCTTTTGAACCACAGAACACAACTCTGAGATTTTCTCCTGGGGACAGGAGGCCTGAGGAGCCTGGGAGGGTGAGCTGGAATGCTGATCGCAGGGACTTAGAACCAAGGGTGGTTCAAGTTGCAGGACCCTAAGAAATCACTGAATTCAACTTCCCCATTTTACAGAGAGACAGATCCCCAGTAAGACAGAGACCTGCCCAGGGTCATTCACGGAATTAGCGGCAGAGCAGGATCAATTCAGGTGTCTGCTTAAGCCAGGGCCCCTGAAGCTAGGAGGCGCCAAGGGAGAGGAGGCCCTGCTTCCTACTCCTACCTCCACAGTGCATTCCCCAAGTGCCTGGGTGCCCAGCATGGGGGCTCAGATACTCTAGGACACAGTTCTGCCTCAGGGCCCAGAGGCCAGGGGAGAAGTCAGACAGGCACATAAGGGAAATCCACTGTGCCAAGGATCCCAAAAGGGCCACTTAGGGAGGGCCCTCTCTCCAGAGGAGGCAGGCTGAGGTGGGCATACGAGGAGCCCCAGAATTTGGGAGAGGTGGGCAGGGAGAATGAACACCTGCAGAGAGCAGCAGGGGGCAAGTGGAGCAGGGCAGCTGGGGCTCCTGGGAATGTGAGGTGACTGTTTGTCAGGGACAGAGGGAACCTGTCCAAGGGACGTGGTGTGTGGAAGGGCTGGCCTGTGACCAGCCTGGGTAAGCATTTCAGCACCTCAAGCGGTCCCAGGGGCCCTCGGGGCACTGCTGTTTGATTGTGGGAGCTGTGTGATCCTACCAGGGGATGGAAGAAAGTGTGTGGGGGAACCTTTTCCAAGCCTTCAGCCCCCAAATGACCACTTCCTCCCCTTTCCCTCCTGTGTCTTAACTAGGCCACACCCTCTGCAAAACCAAGGGAGGTTAACATTTGCCTCCAGCCCTCACCTGTCCCTGCAGCAGAGATAGCCCTGGGTGGGAATTCCAGAATTCTTCTAGACCAGGCTTTGTGGCTGTCCCTCTGTAGATCCGTGGGCCTGTTTCCACTCCTGTGGACTCTGGTGCCCGCTCTGATGTGGGGCAAGAACTCTACCTCTAAGGATTGTTAAAGGCGCCAGTGAGGTGACAGGTGTGATTGCCTCAGACCGAACAGCCTAGTTTGTGTCCTCTGGGTGAGAAGAGGGTCTTCAGAAACAGGAACACAAGGTGGACCACTGGGTCGGTGAGAGGAGGGGGCCCAGAGCAGATGGCCTGCCTAGGGGATGTCCAGGGGAGGGTGACCAAGGCTCTGCCTTGCCAGCGATTACCCATCACCACCGGTAACGATCCTGCGTGGCCCGGCAGGATTCACGCTCATCTAACCCCCAGGACCTCTGTGCAGGTGCAGTGATGATTATAATGGTAACTGGAGGTATTGAGACCTTCTTGTGGGTAGGCCACGCGAGACTTCTGAGAGGTGGGTGCTTCCAGCTGCGTGGAGCACTGAGAGAGTGAATGTGAGCCGGGAGATCAAAGAGAGCAGGGGGGCAGTAGTTAGGTGAGGGGCTTCACGGGAGGGCACCCCTGGGGGCAGGAATCCCTGGCACTGAGGCGCTTTCTGGCTCAGGTGTGAACGACTCTTCTTGAGACCCCTTTTGGGTGAAGTAGGGGCGGTTCCACCAGGACTCCAAGTGGTCACAGCATAAGGAAAGACGGGAGGGGACATAGGGACCTCCTCCTCTTCCAAACTCTAGACCCGCGGGAGCTCCAGGCCAGCGTTCTCACACCTGGCGCATTGATTATGCTAATTTAAGACAGCCCCGTCCACGCCCACACGCCATGAGGCCCCGCCCCTCAAGCGACCTATCGTGGTGGGGGGCGGGGCTATGCTAATGAGCCGGCCTGGCCCCAAGGGCTGCGCGGGCAGCTGCACCTAGCCCAGGCGAGGCGGCGGCGGTTATGGCCACGGCCGGAGCGCTGGCGGGTCTGGTCGCGGGCTTGCAGGGCCCGCGGGTCGTCCCCAGCCCGGATTCGGACTCAGACACAGACTCGGAGGACCCAAGTACCCGGCGCAGCGCAGGTGGGCTGCTCCGCTCGCAGGTCATCCACAGCGGTCACTTCATGGTGTCGTCGCCGCACAGCGACTCGCTGACCCGGCGGCGCGACCAGGAGGGGCCCCTGGGGCTCGCCGACTTCGGGCCGCGCAGCATCGACCCCACACTCACCCGCCTCTTCGAGTGCATGAGCCTGGCCTACAGGTGAGGGGGGCTTCGGGGCCGACGACCTCGGCCCTCCATGGCGGAACCGCGCGCTCGGGCCCCGGACACCCCACCCGGCCCCCAGCCTTGGTCCCGGCTGCTCTCAGAGACTCCGGCGACATCCTGGATACCCTCCTCTCCCCAGCCCGGAGCGTCCTCTGACCCCGGCCCAGCCCACTGGCCCCCGACATGCTTGCGCGCCTCCTGGTTCCCATTCCTCAGCACCAAGACCCCCTTCCCTAAGGCTGGGATCTCCTGCCCTCCACCTCGACCTCCGTAGGCCCACCGCGGGCCTCTCTCTCCCGTCCCGACCCCTCTGCCCCCAAAGAATGCCCCCAGGGCATCCCTTGCGCTCCCAGGACCCTAGGCCATCCTAACATTCCCACCCTCCACTCCGGGGGCCACTCCACCGGACAACCTGCAGCCTTCCGCTCCCAACGCAGCAGTCCCCGCCCAGGCCCGCTCTATTCTTGCACCCTCGCGATACACCTCGCGCCCATGTTGTCCCAATTCATAGCCAACGTCGATTGAAACCCAGTCTCTCGTCCCCCCTGCACCCCTCAATTGCCGGGACACCTGTTCTTGACCAGCTAGGTCGAGGGTGGCGGGAGGAGGGTGCCCCGGCCGGCCCAGAGGGGCGCAACTCTTAGTTTCCCAGCCGTGGTCCGGCAGTGGGTGTTGCAGGCCGCGCGGGGCTGGTCTCCGGGCGGCGTGGCCTCGCCCACCCGGGTCGCCACGCGAGGCTGAGCGCCTAATGTTGCCTGGGACCCCTGATTGGCGCGTCGCAGAGCACGCCGGCCGCGCCCGGCCCCAGCTCCACTCCTGTGTCCCAGGGGAGGGCGCGAACCGGGGTCCTGGCTCAGTGCCCCGGAGAGCAAAGTTCCCCGGAGCGGAGGGACCAGGATAAATTATCAACCGAGAACCGTAGGGGAGAAAGGGGGATCGGCCAGCCTTGATCTTTTCTCTGTGTAAATATTCCTCTTCCTCTGCGGCTCCTCCTCCTCTTCTGAGAACCGCTGGCTACAGACCTGCACTTGCTCTGACTGGGATCCAGAGCTGGGGTGGGGGTTGGGGAAAAGTGTTGCCCACCCCCCACTGTGGCGCCCAGCCTCGACTCCATTGGCTGGACGCTTTGTAACCTTGGCCCACACGCTCTGGCCCCGGGCCCAGGTCGTGTTGCAATCTGATCATCCAGAGCGCCAGACCTGTGTGGAAAGTTCAAATTCCCATCCCTTCCTCCCGCCCCTCCTCGGACATCAGGGGACCTCCTGGGAAAGGGCATCTAAGGTCACGGTACACCAGATTTGGGCACCCCTGCTCCCCAGACTCCCCCAGGGTCCCCCTTTTCCCATCCATTCCCAACTTAAGCTTTCTGCTTTACATTACACAGTGCTCTGCCTGGGCTGGCCCATGCCCCTATCTCAGACCACAGTGACCAAAAGGGGAGGCTCAGGGGAAATGGCAAGGCAGGGGGCAGAGCACACTCCAAGAACCGCCCACACTAGGAGGCTGACTGGAAGCTGATGTGACCCCATTCAGGGGCAGCTGGGGTAGAGAGGGCTGGGCTTTCTCCCTAAACTCCCAGAATATTCAACCTCTGTGGCCCGCCCCGGGTGGGGTCCTAAGTGCCAGGGATGGTAGTGGCTCAGTATCAGAGGAGTCTTTGAGTTCCCCCATAGAGGAAAAAACTGAGGCTCAGACTGGGACAGTGTTTTAGCCCTTAAAGACCCCTAATTGTAGGGGTTCCTTGGAGGGGAGAGGATTATGGAAGCTGGGGTATCCCAAGAGAGTAAGGAGATGGGCAGGGACAGCAAGGCAAGGAGTCCAGAGGTGCCAGGAAGAACTGGCCAGCTTGACCCGGAGAACAGCCTGTAGACGTCTGACCAGCTTTCACCCTCAGCAGGGCTGTATGGGCAGAGAGAGGACTGCTGCACTGGGAGGAGGCCCGTGTTCCACGGTTCTGCGGGTGGAACCCTCAGGGAGGCAGGTTCTGGAAGTTCCAAGAAAACACTTGTTCATGGTCAGAGCTGGCTAGCTATGGAAAGAATGGCCTCAGGAGTGAGGTGGAACAAGCAGGACTCTAAGGAAATTTCCTGGGAAATTTCCACAAGGTAGATATGTGTGTGTGGGCAGGGGAGGGTGGGGTGTTCTGAGTTTTCTCCATCTCATCCCCAAGATTCCCAGAATTTCTATTGCTCGTAAGAATCCCTTGAACCCTGGTCACAGGCTTTTGGCTCCAGGCTGGGCCCCTCTCCTCCCCTCCCAGCCAACAGGCCCAGCACAGACCAAATCCTTTCCTCCTGGGCGTGGATGTCACTGTCTCACCTCCCCCAGCCCTGCCTGGCCACAAAACGCTGTAGCCTCAGCAGGGAAATGGAGGAGGGAGGGCAGGCAGGCTGGGGGTAGGGCGCTGGGTGATCAGAGTGGGCTGGGAGGTTGCTGGGATACAGGCTGGGGCAACAAACTCAGGAGTGCCCCCAGGTGCCACAGAAGAAGCTGGCCCAGGAGGTATCAGAGTGCCCCTACTCCATGTCTCCCTTCTAGACAGATGGTGTTTATCTGACTTAGGAGGGAAAGGGGCCAGCCAGCGGGCCTGGGTGCTTGGGCCATGTGCTCTATTTGGGTAATGAGGCCTGTTGTGCCTGGGGGTAGCAGTACCCCCCCCAACCCCAGAGCAAACATAGGAGCTTGGAGACCAGAGAGTAGAGGGGACCCAGTGACCCATGCACTCAAGGGGCTGCAGGAGCCAGACTGCCACCCACCTGCCCCTTACCCCCAGGAACTGGGAGAGGGCCCTGGAGAGAGCAGGCCTGGAGTTCTGAAAGACTAAGCCTTGGGGCCTCAGCCTTCCATGTGAGCAAGGGCCAGAGGGGACTCATGCATAACCCAGCCTGTGACTCCTGAGGAGCGGGGGAGGGGCCAGCAGGGGTCTAAGACCCTGAACATCTTGGCCTCCTAGGCCAGCTCCCCGGGGGTGGCAGACTTGGCCTGTGCCCATCAGGACCCTGAGAGTCAAGCCCCTCACCTGGTAGAGCCCTTCCGTCTCATGGATTTGATTGACTACTAGGGTTAGAGTCAGGGTCAGGGTTAGGGTCAAGGTGCCCCCTGCCCATCACTCCACCATCCTAGCTGCCTTCCTTTGGGTGGGCCCTGGTGGCTATTGTGTTGTACACACCCCTGGGAAGGGGTGCACCTTCCAGGTCAGTCCAGATTGCCATCCTGGGATTCTGGGCTGGGCAGACACCAGAAGGGCAGTGAAAAGGCAGTGGCTGGCTGCTTGGAGGCTGCCTCTGGTGAAGAGGCTCCGTCTCTACTCAGACAAACCTTACCCATCCCCTAGGCCTAAGGGGGCCAGTGAGACTGGTGGAGAAAAAGCCACAGGTCCTGAGTGAGTCTCCATCATGTCATGTGACCTTGGGCATGTCCCCTTCGTTTCTTGACCCTCAGTTTCCTTAAGGAAGAAACAGGCGAAAACCCTCCTTACCCAGCCTGTGAGATAGATGCCTGTGAGGCCAATGGGCATTGTCTTTCTGACACCTGAGCTGCTAAACAGATTTCAGCAGGTCTCACCAAAGAACACAGAGGCCCCAAGTGGGGACCTGGGAGAGTATTTTAAAGGTCTGCCTCTCAGGGTAGACATTTCAGGCAGGTTAGAGTGAGGGGCAGGATTTGGGAGGGGTGTCCATCAAGTTGCCCACCATAGATGAGCGCCTCGTGCATGGGAAGAAAGTGGAGCCAGCCCCCTCCAACCATCCCCTTTCCCCATGCCCCCCCTGACCCATCCCTCTCCCTCTGACAGTGGCAAGCTGGTTTCTCCCAAGTGGAAGAATTTCAAAGGCCTCCAGCTGCTGTGCCGGGACAAGATCCGCCTCAACAACGCCATCTGGAGGGCCTGGTATATCCAGTGTGAGTGGGCACCACAGGCCGCAGCAGGAGGGCTGGCAAAGGGGCTGCCCCGGAAACCCCCAGGGCCCTCAGGGCCAGCAGCCACAGAGAGCTTTGGGGGAGGCCAGGTCCCCAGCATCAGGACCCCTCAACAGCTTCTAAACCCAGAGGGTCTTGGGGGATGTGTCCCAAAGGGCGCTCTCCACTGTGAAGTTGGACACAGCAGGGGTCACCCTTCGGAAGTCCTAAAGTGAGCTGAGATTTGGGGAACAGTTCAAGGCCCATCCTGCATCCCATTCGTGTAGTCAGGTGCCTCGAATGCCAGGGTAGAAAGAGGCGCTCAATACTATCCGGGCCAATCGCACCCCTTTGCGAAAGGGAAACTCAGATCCTGGTGGGTCTCTACCAGCCTTCCACTGATGTCCTTAGGTTCCCCACCATGGAGATTTGGGGGGAGGGGGCCCAGAGAGGCCATGTGGAAGGGACTCTGGTCTTGGAGTCACCCAGAGCTGGTTTCCCACCCTGTCTCTGCCCCTTGCTGGCTGTGTGACTGCAGGCAAGTTGTCTAACCTCTCTGAACCCATTTTTTCATCTATAAAATGAGGCCAAGAGTCCTAACTTTGATGGCTGGCATGGGGATAACGGGTATGAACAGGGCTGGCACGAAGTTGGTGCTTAATAAATGATGGTTGAATCCGATGTACCCTTGAGGAGGTCACGGTCATTCATTTGGGGATACAAAACCCACCTATGCCCCATGGCAGGGTAGCAGAGGCTGAGAGACCTGTGCTGGACCTTGTCCAGCTCAGTAAGGTCCTCCTGTAGGATCAAAGGCTGCGCTGAGCTGGGAACACACAGCGTAGGAGGGACCACACACGGTATTCTCTGTAGTGGCCCCACTGGATTCCATTCAAGCAGAGAAAACAAGTGGGGTTTTTTTGTTTGTTTGTTTTTGGTTTCTATTCATCTTTGTGCCTGGCACTTTCCTAAATCATCTTATTTAAGGCTTCCTAGCAACCCTGGGAGATAGGTTTTATCACCCCCATTTTATGGATGAGCAAGTGAGACCCAGAAGGCGAGTGACTTACTCAGGGTCACTGAGCATAAAAGGAGCAGAGCTATGACTGGCTGTGAGTTCAGGGCTCTGCAACTCAGCCCAGCGCTCCTTCCACTGCTCCCAGCTGGCTGGCTTCCAGCCCTCGCCTGAGAATGCTGCCCTCTACCCTTTCCCCTCAAACCTGGATGGGGTGCAGACCCTTCTCTCTGCAGAAGGAATTTCTGATGCCACCCAGGGGTCCTCACCCAGCTTGTGGCACAAGTTGATGGAAGGACCCCAAGTTCTAAGTCAGAGGGAGGTTGAGTCAAGTTCTAGCACACCCTAGCTGTGTGACCTTGGGCAAGTCCCTAGCCTCCCCCAGTTGGTGCTTGCTCATCTGTCGAGTGGGAATCATAATAGATCCTATTGCTGAGGTTTGCTGTGAGCGTTCAGCGAGATAGATGGTCTGTATCTCAGCACAGGGCCTGAAACACACAAGGGCTCCCTGAAGGTGAGCTGCTGGGATTTACTACTATTATTGCGATAATAGCAACAGCAGGCCTCTAACCAATGTCAGGACTCCTCCTCCCTGAACACGGAAGGTTTGAAGGGAGGCTTCAGGAAAGGGGGAGGAGTGGGGTTGCTGGAGGGCTGCCTGGCTCCTCCCCCTCACACCCCCACCCTTTCGGCAGGCTCCTGACCTCCAAGAGCCCTTTTCCACACCCCCAAGTCATCTTGATTTCCTCTGATATCCCAGAGCACCTCTCATGAGCTGACTCTCCACCTTGCTTTAGCTCAGGTGATGTGTGTGCTTTCCTGTCTCTCCCACTAGGCTGGGAGATTCATCCCCGATTCATTCATGGATCCCCTGTCCCAGCATCTATCCCAGCATAGGTGCAAGGGCCTAGGAGGCTGCATGAATGGATGAACTTCTCATTGTTAAATAAAGCATGTCCCAGCTCTAGGAAGCCACGTGATCCCTGCCCTTCTGTCCAGAGCACAGGGTTGCCAAGTGGGGGAGGGCAGAGCCTGACCAGGCCTGCTCAGCACTGACTCTCTGGGGGCCCTGGGCAAGCCCAGTCTTTCCTGGTGCTCATATCCTCAACTAGGCAGCCAGGAACAGATACTCTGAGATCCTCCTTGCTCTAACCCCCAGGAGTCCACGCAGCCTGGACTGCTGTGTGCCAAGCTCTGTGCCAGATGTAAGGATTTGGGGCTAAAAGCAACAGCTTCTGCCTTCACTCCCAACGGAGAGGCCAGCATGTAGAGAAATGGCCAAGGCAGGGTGGAAAGTGAGGCACATGGGACCATGGGGTTTCAGACAAGGGAAAGCTTCCTAGAACAGGAACAGCCCTAGGCTATCCTGATGGGAGGGCAGACTGATGAGGCAGAGGGAAGGGAAGGGCACTCCACGTAGAATAAAACCAGAGGGCTGTTGTTGGGGGGTGGTTAGGGTCTGGCTTCAAGGTGGGGCATATGAAGGCAATGGAAAGGCAGGAGAAGCAGTGGGGCCAGTCCCGGAGGGCTTGGAAGCCAAGCTAAGGGGTGTGGGCTTTATCCTGGAGGTTCAGGGAGCCATGGAGGGGTTTAGGCCTGTACTGCCCTTTAGGAAGAATTGACTTGGCCGCAGCAGGAAGATGGGCTGGAGAGCGTGAGGCTGGAGTCAGGGAGGTCTAGGCGAGAAATGACACCAGACCAGGGGGAACAGTGAGAATATGGAGGGTAGGAGACGGTGGAAGAAATGCCACACACCCTTGGGAATGAGAGGGTTAGTCCAAGGATTAGATGGGGACACTGGGAGACGGTGGGGAGCTGGGAGACTGGGAGGCAGTGTTGGCAGTCCAGAGGAGGCTTGGGCTTGGGAGGGAAGTTCCCAAACGTCTGAGAGTGATGTTTTGAGACTTCCTAATGGAGGTTCCCCAGGCAGCTGGAAGATGGGTCTGAAACTGGAAAGGAGCAGGGTGAGAGAGGCTAGGGGGAGTGGGCCTGGCAGAAGGGCCAGTGAAAAGTGGTCAGGGAGGTAGGAGAACAGAGGGAAGGTTCCCGGGGCTTAGGGAGGAGGAGGGTGCCCTGCAGCCAAGGTCTCGGAGGACAGGACTGGGGAGGGCCAGAGCCTTGAGTTCAGGAGCTGGGCCAGCGGGGTGGGTGTGCGGGCAGATGCTGAGGTACCGGAGGTGACAATGCAACTGGGAGGGCAGAGGTGGATGTGGTGAGTGACAGGTCTGCCAGAGTCTGGGAGGAAAGCAAAGGGGTGATGGGAAGAAATTTAGCTTGTTGGGAAGCAAAGGAAGGGGAAGGTTTGAGAGGTAAAGGAGAGCCTGGAATTTGTTTATAGGCCAAAAAAGAGCCTGGAGAGAGATAAGGTTGAAGACAGGGATGGGAGTGGAGGAGGCAGAGAAAGGGCTCAGGCAGGTGGCCTGAAGTGGGCCAGCGGTGGCTCTCAGATGGAATTGGGTATCCTGAAGCAGGGGACCAGGGCTCTGGACCTCTAGCCCGCCAGCCTGACCAGGACCTTCTTGGGGCAATTAACTTCGTGTGGCCCAACAATGCCATTCAGCAAGCATTGCCTGCGCACCTACTAGGCTCCCAATGGGGCAGATGGGGTGTGGGAGGTTTGTTTTACAGGGTCTCATAGAACAGGGAGATCTGGGAGAGCTAGAGCAGGCAGCAAGGCTTCCTGGAGGAGGTGGCACTTAATCAGAGCATGGAAGGCCAAGCAGGATTTCATAGTGTGGCACTTGAGTCCCAGTCCCCTTGGAGTTGGAGATGAGGGAGCTGGACACCCCTGACCTGGCGCTCTTCTCTCAGATGTGGAGCGGAGGAAGAGCCCCGTGTGTGGCTTCGTGACCCCTCTGCAGGGGCCTGAGGCTGATGAGCACCGGAAACCGGAGGTAGCTGAGACCACGGGACCAACCACCTGCCGCCCCACCAAGCCAGGCCCCTCCTGCCCATCACTCCTCATGCTGAGCGGGAGGGGCTGGCCCAGAGGGAGACTGGGTGAGGGGTGGGGTGAGTGCCACCCCTCGCACTGAGTCCCCTATCCGGCCCTCCTCAGGCCGTCGTCTTGGAGGGGAATTATTGGAAGCGGCGCATCGAGGTGGTGATGCGCGAGTACCATAAGTGGCGCATCTACTACAAGAAGCGGGTCAGTGGGGGGGGCCCTTTCCCCTGCGACTTCTGGCCACGGCCTCTCTTGCAAGAGCCCCGGAGGGCTTCCCCCCGCAACCCCAACCCCGACCCTGTCCTCCATTAAGACCCAGGCCGACAGCGCCACCCAGTGGCCACAGGGCCTCCTCGCAACCTCCTTACCTCCCAGGGCCAAAGAGCTTCCGAGGGGAAGTGAGGGATCCGGTTGATCTGGGGGAGCTAGTGAGTAGGGAGGCCTTGGCGGGGAGCGATGGAGGAGCGGAAAGGGATCCAGTGTCCACCTTTGTGTGTTCCTGCAGCTCCGTAAGTCCAGCAGGGAAGGGGATCTCCTGGTCCCAAAGCAGGTGGGTGCTCCCTGGACCCAGAGAATGGATGCTTCCCTCTGGGTGGGCGAGGCAGTGGTGGTGGGGTGAGGGTGGGACGTGAGTGGAGTGGGTGTGTCCTCTGGTTGATTAATTGAGCTTTTCTCCTCTTGGGAAGGGCAGCATTGGAGCGCAGTGGTGGGAAGACCCCAAGCCTTCTGGTTCACTAAGCAAGTGGTGGGGAAGCATGGGGCTCTAAGAACTGGGGACCCAGGCAGGGAAAAGTGTAGGGGCAGGAAGGGACCCTCATCTCTTCAGCAGGCCACCCCAGCCTCTCTCCTGGGAGGAGTTGTTGGAGGCCAGTGGGGTGACCCTAGCCTTTCAGGCAGCAAACTGGGTCCACCAGAGAGAGGAGAGGAGGGGCTGTATGCAGAGAGGCCCCCTGGATGGCTGACCACTTCATCCCCCAGGCAGGGGGCGGTGGGAGACCCCTGTGTCTCCAGACTGGGAAGGAGTAGGGCAGTGGAGCCCACCCGGGGCTGCTGACAGCTCTGTCTCCTCAGGTGGAAGGGGCGTGGCAGCCACCGGAGCGATGGTGCGAGCAGCTCTTCACCAGCGTGGTGCCCGTCCTGCTGGCGGGCCCAGAGGAGGAGACCAGCGGGCGGCAGCTTCTAGATCTCGATTGCTTTCTGTCCGACATCTCCGACACACTCTTCACCATGACTCAGCCCGGCCCTACACCCCTGCAGCTGCCCCCCGAGGACGGTGAGGGGCTGCGCCAGGAAAGGGAGGCCTGAGGGGATCCATGCAGCCAAGGGAGGATGGCCAGGCATGGGTGCCCCCACGCCACCCTGCCCGATGCTGCTGACGTCACCACTGCCCCCTCCAGCCTATGTTGGCAACGCTGACATGATCCAGCCAGACCTGACGCCTCTGCAGCCCAGCCTGGATGACTTCATGGAGATCTCAGGTGGGGCAGGCCCCTCCTCCTGGGTGAGTGGATGGTCAGGGTCAGTGGGAGGAAAGCCCCAGTACGCTTGAGACCTCAGGCCAGTCCCAGGCCCCTCTGGGAGGGCGGATGATCTGGGTGATTTCTGAGGGATCTTCCTGGTCTCCCTTTGTCTGGCCTTGGGATGCAGGTGCCGTGGCCTCAGGTGAGAGCAAGCCAGACAGGGTACCTAGCAGGGGACAGGGGACCAGGAGCGTCGAAGCTGCAGGCTCTGGGGAGTTCCCAGGAGAGCAGTAGATGCTGGGACTCTCTCAGGGGAGAGAGGGTCTTTGATGGCTCTCCTTTGTTTGGGTCTATTTATCAGTATTTATATAATTCATTAAAAAAACAATTTATTAAAGACCATTTCAAGCATACACACAGGTAGGGAGAGAGAGGAGTTCACTGACCCTCATGGAATCCTCACCAACGTCAACATTTATCAACTCTTGGCCATTCTTATCTCATCTAGACCTCATCCAATTCTCCCCTCCTATGTTATTTTTAAGAAAATCCCAGGAATCATATCTTACAAAGCATTCTTTAAAGTAGCCCTTTAAAGTAGGCCTTGGCTCTGGCTCCCTCTCCTGAACCCCAGGGCCACCAGTCGCTGCTTTCTCATGTCCCTCCAGAGATATCATGTCTATATAGCACATGTGGACCAATGTCTCTTCTTGTCTCTGTAGCAGCCTGTTTCTCGCATTGCTTTCTTCACTTAGCTGTAGACCTTGGAGACTGCTGCTGATAGCCACACACTTAGGGGGCTCCAGAGCCGTGCTGGGGGTCAGACATGGAGGCTCAGCCTGTCTCAGCTGAGGCCTTGGGTGCAGAAAGGGGGTTCCTGGGATAAAGGCTTGCATTGGGTGACCCCTCCACTCCTTCCTGACTGGCAGGGTCCTGGGCCTGTCAGTTAAGAGGTGGAAGCCTATGGGGCGGGGACGAGGGAATGAGGAACCACCCCCATGCCTGCCTGGGTGGGGGCTGGGGGCTGCGGGGACAGCAGTGTTGATGGCAGTGCCCTGGGAGCAGACCAGCCTGGGAGGGCAGCAGCCCCGTCTGGGCACACAGACCCCTGCTGCAGGTAGGAGCCCAGCCGCTGCCCCCCATACCCGGGCTCTGGGCAAAACCTGATGGACCGGGGCTGGGAAGCGACTTCTCTCAGCGCAGGGTGGCTGCCAGAGTGGGGGCCAGCGAGGGCAACCTACAGTAGGGGGTGTGGGTCGCACAGGGGAGGCGGCTAGTGTGGCCCCCTTAAGCGCCCTGTGAACTGGGAGGGCAGGGAGCGCCAGGGCCGTCAGGGCTGCCGCTTGGTCCCCAAGAGCTCCTCACTTGAGAGGAAACCTAGTGAGGGGGCCATAACCCTGTGGAGGGAGGGGGCTTGGTGGAGGGGCTCAGGGAGCAGGGAGAGGCTGGCTGAGGGCCACTCGGGGAAGCACCGGATGGGGGAGGGGCTCAGCCAGGGGATGGCAGGTCAGTGGGGGCGACAGGGTGGGAGGGCTCCGCGGGTGGCTGGGACTCGGAAGTGCCTTCTGCGGGCATGGGGTGGGGACACGCCGTGGTGAGGGGACGTGGTGACTCAGGCTGGGCTGGGCTTGCTGCTCTGTGAGCCCCACCGGGTTCTGGGGAGTGGGCGGCACGGTGAGCAGCAGCTGCTCTGTGGCCCTGAGCATCCCGGGGCTACGTGATGAGGCCCGTGGTCCCTGGGGGCCGGGGGTGGAGGATCGGCAGCCGCTCACCCGCTGCCGCCCAGTCCTTCTGTGGAAGGGAGGCAGGAGGACAGCAAGAAGATCCCTTCAGACCTTGTGGCCGAGAAGGACACACAGACACACACAGAGGTGGGCACAGGACAGACATGTACACACTGAGCACCTCACACCAGGGCAGGTGCACACGGACTCAGACAGAGCTCCAGACAGCGGGACCGACACACAGGGAGGCAGACAGACAGGTGCTACATGAGACTGACACACGCAGAGCCAGCCATCCAGCAGCACACGCGCCCCCAGTCACATGAGATGCACAAATAAGACCCGGTCAGGCTCGAGGTTTGGTGCTGGCTTATCCCACTCCTGAGTTTCCTTCGAGGGGGCCCCCGGGAGAAAGGCCTGACCACCTGTCTTGGCCAGGGGGCTGGGGTCCATCCAAGGCCAGTAGGGTCGCGTCTGACCAGACCAGGAGGCCTTGGGAGCTGGTGCAGACAGGAGGCTGCTCAGGGTCAGAGAAAGGTGCCCGGAAGGCAGCGGGCGGGCGGGCGCACCCAGGCCCGGGATGTGGTTAGGCCCCAGGCAGCTGCTTCCCAAAACCAGAATAGCCTGGGGCTTACACAACCCGCACCTCGAACAATCTGGCTGCCCCGCTCCCCGCCAGCTCTTCCAGGCCTTCCAGCACCCCCTCACTCCTGCCCCCGCTCTGAGCCCACCCTCTGACCCCTGCTCTGACCCCCCTTAGTCCCTTCACCCACACTCCTGAGCTTTGTCCTTGTAGCCCTACCCATTGACCTTCCAGCAAACCCGACTTGTCCCAGACCCACTGACCTTCTGACCCCTCTCACCCCTAACTCACTCCGTGAACTCCTGACGCCATGATGCCCTTTTCCCCATCCTAGACCTCCTCCCCTTGGACCCCACCCTTTCCCTCCCCGGTAGTCTCCAGTACCAGTACCACCCCGCCCCACCACGTCCCCAGCAGAGCTGGTAACAGAAGCAGACAAGGCCTGGGATTCCCAGGCTGGGGGTGGGGAAGGGGGGCCTCTGGAGCCAGTTTTGGGGCTCGGTGGGAAGGCTGCTTCCTGGGGTGTCCCACTGATACCCCCGCACATCCCCCTGCTGTCTCCCACTCAGGCCCATCCCACCAGAGCCTCTGCTGTGGCTTCCCCTGAGTGAGACAGAAACTCTCCCAGTTTCACAATCTCCTGTGGAAGGCCCCCCCTCCCTCGCCGGCCCCCACCCCACTGCCAGCCCAGCCTGGGGACAGGGCCAGCCCGCTGCTTCCAGCCACGACCTTAGCCCTGACAGCTGCCACCCTGTGTGTCTGAATTACAGATTTCTTCACCAACTACCGCCCCCCACAGACACCTACACCCTCAAGCTTCCTGGAGCCCCCCAGCTTCGGCCCCATGGCTGACCCTGTCCTCAGCAGTGGGATCCTGGGCTCGGAGGTGCCCTCTGCCTGCTCGGGCATGATCCACCTCTCGGGACATAACCGCCTACAGGTGAGCTCACCCTGCCCAGCTCACCTGCCCACACCTCGGAGGTATTCAGGGTACTTCCTGAGTATGCTCAGTCCAACAAGAGAGACTGGAGGGGGAGAAAGACCCCATCTGTGGCCTCCAGGAGGGCACCGTTCAGCTGGGGAGGAAAGACCCTCGTGAAGCAGAACTGACAAGATGGTTGGGGGGAAGCCTGAGGACAGAGGAGCGTGGAGCTGGGCTGCTTGTGGAAGACTTCCTGGAAGAGGGGGTAGTTCTGGGCCTTAATGAATGACTTGGGTTTGGGCAGAAGAAGAGACCAGTAGAGGGGAGGAGAAGCAGGAACGGAAGCATGGAGGCCGAAGCTGAGCGTGTGCATTTAGGAAGCAGTGACTCCATCATTTTGGTTCAGGAACTCCCAGGCCCACTTCAGACGTTGCCCCCGTGATGCTTAGGATAGTTGCCTTTTCCCTCCATTATCAGACTTCTCAGGCACTAGCATAGTTCATTGTTTGAGAGGTCTCTCTCCTTGACTAGACTGTGAGCTCCTTGCTGGAAGGGCTATGCTTTACTCACCGCTGCATCTTCTCATACTTAGCACAGTTCAAGCACCTTAACGGCACTGGGTAAACGGCTGCCCAATGAGTGAGCAAGTGTGTGAACGGATGAGTGTGTGGACGGATGGGTGTGTGGATGGATGAGTGTGTGGATGGATGGGTGTGTGGATGGATGGGTGTGTTGGAGAATAGATCACTGGGTTGTAGATGGGGGTGGATGCTTACAGGTTGGTACATGTATATAGGTAGGTGAGTGGTTGGTTGGATGGATGGGCTGGTGGATGAATTTGTAAATGAGTAAGTAGTTTGGTGGATCAATAAATGGGCTGGTGGATGGATGTGCGGCTGGTGAATATACAGATGGTGGATAGATGGATGGACTATGGGTGGGTTGGTGGGTGAGTGAAGGAAGTATAGGTGGTTGGATGGATTGGTGAATGGGTTAATACCTGGTAGGCTGGTAGAAATGTAGGTAGATGAGCTAGCTCATAGATGAGAGAATAGATAGGTAGGTGAATGGATGGAGGATGGATGGATGGATATGGATGGATGGGTTGGTAAGTTATTTGGTGAACGAATGGGCAGGCAGGAAGATTGCTGCTCTTTCTCATGCCTAATTTGTGCATGAATGGGTTCCACTCTTTCCCCTCATTAGATTATAATTTTCCTGGGGTGTGTGTCTGAGGCCAGGGACCATTTCTCCCAACTCTCCCAGTGCCCAGTCCAGAGCACAGGCAGGGCAAGAGGCTGCCTGGGAGGCCTCAGAAAGGCTAGCTCTCTCCCCTGCTCTCTGTCCCCCAACCAGGCTCGGAGCAGCTGCCCTGGCCCTCTGGACTCCAGTGCCTTCCTGAGCTCTGATTTCCTCCTTCCTGAAGATCCCAAGCCCAAGCTCCCACCCACTCCCGCACGCCCACCCCTCCTCCAATACCCCAGCCCTGCCAAGGGGCTTGGCCTGGAGCCCTGTGCCCCACCCCCTTTCCCTCCCCTGGCTCCACTGCCTGCTATGCTGCAGGAAGAGCCTGTCTTCTCTCCCAGATTCTCTTTCCCTCCTGTCCCTCCTGCCCCGGGAGTGTCCCCGCCGTCTGCTCCCACGGCCTTCGCACCCACCCCCCAGCTGGGTCCAGGCCCTGCCCCCGCCCCCTTCCCCTTAGACCTTCTACCCTCGGGGTATTCGGAGCCCCCGTTGGGGCCTCACTTCACCGTGCCCCAAGGCACGCGGCCCAGAGGCAAGCCCCCTACCCAGTCCCCCAGGGGGCGGAGGCCAAGCCCCCCAACCTTGGCCCCTGCCACTGCCGGGGGCAACAATCCTTGCCTCGCACAGCTGCTCACAGCAGGTGAGCTGGGAAGGGGACGTGGAGACCAGATGCGGAGCTGGGAGCCTGTGGGATTAGAGGGTGGAGGCTAAGGGGCAGGCTCAGCCGGAGGGCAGGTGGCAAGGAATGAGGGACCTGGGCCCTGAACCCAAAAGCGGTGTGGGCAGTGAGGAGGGGAGGGACGGGGTCTTGGGAGATGATGGGATGGGGGCCCCAGCAGCCCTCACAGTTCTGTCTGTGCACAGCCAAGCCTGAGCAAGCCCTGGAACCTGCGCTCGTGTCCAGCGCCCTCCTCCGGTCCCCAGGGTCCCCGGTAAGATGGCGGGCACTGGGAGGTGGCGGTGAACCCCGGGGCTTCACCCCGACTCTCTGCCCTTCTCCACCCCAGCAGGAGATAGCCCCCGAGTTCCCCTGCACCTTCTTTCCCCCGACCCCGGCCCCTACACCGCCCCGACCACCTCCGGGTCCAGCCACATTGGCCCCTCCCAGGCCCCTGATTGTCCCCAAAGCGGAGCGGCTCTCGCCCCCAGCACCCAGCGGTAAAGAGGGGTTGCAGGGATCGGGGAGCTCTGCGGGAGGGAGGGAGGGGGAGGAAGAAGGGGGGACTACATCTGGGGCCAGGATGAGAGGGCCAGGGAAATGGGACCCTCTCCCCTGTGTTGGTCTGTCTGTGGGTCTGTCTGTCTCTGACACAGGTGGTGAGCGGCGGCTGTCTGGGGAGCTCAACTCCCTGCCGGGCCCGGGGACGCTGAGCATGTGCATCTCTTCCCCTCAACGCATCCTAAGCCGGGGCCCTCCGGACAACAAGGTGGCACCGTTTCTCACCCTAAGGTCTGTTTGCTCCCCACAGGCCCTCCCACGCCCCCTCCTAGGCTCACCCCGCCTTCTGCCCCCTCAGACCGAAAGCAGGCGCATCACACACATCTCTGCGGAGCAGAAGCGGCGCTTCAACATCAAGCTGGGGTTCGACACTCTGCACGGGTTGGTGAGCACACTCAGCACCCAGCCCAACCTCAAGGTGCGTCTCCAGCCCAGGCTGGCACCCCCGAGCCCCAGCGCCCCATCGTGGACACACCCGGTTGCCTCCTCCCATCCCAGTGCCTCAATGGGTCCCAGGGCGGGGGACCCCCAGTCCCTGAGCCCGGCCCTACGGTGCTGCCGTAGATGAGCAAAGCCGCCACGCTGCAGAAGACAGCCGAGTACATCGCCATGCTGCAGCAGGAGCGAGCCGCCCAGCAGGAGGAGGCCCAGCAGCTCCGGGACCAGATCGAGGCGCTCAATGCCGCCATCAAGTGGGTGCGGGGGCCTGCAGGCGCTGGGCCAGGGGGCCTGCTGCCTGACTCCCCGCCCTGACCTGCCCCGTGCCCCCAGCCTGTGCCAGCAGCAGCTGCCTGCTACGGGAGTGCCCATCACACACCAGCGGTTCGACCAAATGCGAGACATGTTCGATGACTATGTCCGGACCCGCACACTGCATAACTGGAAGTTCTGGGTAGTATCCTCGCTCGGCCAGTGGCGGGGTGAGCGCTGCAGCCGGACCAGGCTGGGCCCGACACAGGCTCCGCTCCCCGGGCCAGGCAGGGTCTCAGAGCTGATCCCAGAGGAAAGGGCTCCGATTCTACCCCCTCCTTCAAGGCCCCTGGCATCTTGGCCAGCAGCATTACCCAGTGATCGGCTGGGAGCAGAGGGAAACTGAGGGGGAGCCCCCTGGGTGAGGGGACCACAGCCCTGCCCTCAGAAAGTCCCAGGGGCAGTTTGGGAGAACCTAAACTTGGAGTAACATGACTGGGGTGGGCCTGTGGGAAGACATAGAATCTCTCACTCCCTTACCTGGTCAAGCCCTTGACTGAGCCAGGGCAGGAAGCCCAGGGATGGGGGACAGTCCAGCCCAGAAGGAAGGTCCTGGAGGAGCTGGGGGAAGGGCCTGAGAGCCAGAGAGCTGGGAGGGCCTTAGTGTATGGGAGGGCGGCTACAGTAGGAGTCCTTAGGGTTCAAGGCTGGACAGTGGCCAGATGTCAGGGCTACATGTGAAATGCGTGAGGGTACCAGCTGGACGACAGAACTGCTCCTTGACCTGGGTCCAGTTCAGCATCCTCATCCGGCCTCTGTTCGAATCCTTCAATGGGATGGTGTCTACGGCAAGCCTGCAGAGCCTCCGCCAGACCTCACTGGCCTGGCTGGACCAGTACTGCTCCCTGCCTGCTCTCCGACCAAGTACGTGAGCCACCTGCCAAGCCTCAGGGCAGGGCGTTCCACCCTACTCAGACCCCAGGTCCAGCCTGTCTTCACTGTGGCCTAGGGTTTTGTCCATCCCCACCATGCCCCCAGATGGGCCACCAGGACATCTGCAGACAGAGATCCTAGGAGGGGCTGACTGACAGTCTTGCTAACTAGTACCTCCCCCGATCCCTTTGTCTTCAGCATCCAAGGGTAGGGCCCTGACCCCAGAAAGTGCCTCTCCCTCTCTCTCTCTCTCTTCCCAGCTGTTCTGAACTCCCTACGCCAGCTGAGTACATCTACCAGTATCCTGACGGACCCGGACTGTATACCCGAGCAAGCCACACGGGCGGTCACAGAGGGCACCCTTGGCAAATCTGTATAGTGCTGGCCGGACCGTGCTGCTCACTCAGCTGCCCTGGGGCTGCTCTCCCTGGGCACTCCCCTCCTGCTCCGGGTCCCGGCTGTCAAGCAGGGTTTCTTCTGATCTCCTGGGAGCCGGGAAGAACTGAGTTCCAGTCCCTGCTCTACTATAGCAACAATGCTGTGACCTGGGGAGATCATCCTCCCTCTTTGGACCTCCATTCTCCAGTCTGCAAAATGGGGACGGGGAAGCTTCAAGTAGAAGAGGATCCCAAGGCCTTAGCAGCTGTGGCGCTTGGGGGCCTAAGCTGGCAACTCGGGGAGTTTGAAAGAGGGAAGGGGACGATGCTTCCTTGTCACTCCCACCTGCTCCCCCCACAGGTCAGGCACAGGCTTCTGTTTCTAAGCCGGGAAGGAGAAGAGGAGGTTCCTTCTCTCTGCTCCTCCACTGGTAGCCTGGACGGGCTGCAGGATGGCATCCCCGAGTGAGGCCAGGAAGGTCTGATCCCAGGAGAGAGCAGGGCAGGGGGTGGCCAAGCCAGGGGAGGCATCTGGTACGTGTGTGGATGAGTGTGTGTGGATTTTGTAAAGAATTCTTGACCAATAAAAACAGAAACTGTCAGGGACTGTCAGAGTTTCTCACTCTGGGATGGAAAGAGAGCGGTTTGCAGTGGGCGGTGGCCTTGTAGAGGGCCTCGCTGGCCATGAAGGGACCTTAGGCTTGTCCTCTGAGCTGGAAGCTCCTGGAGGGTTTTGAGTGGAGGTGAAAGAAGATCAGACAGAGCTTCTTAACAGGATCCCTCTGGGGGCTGAGTTGTGAATAGGCCACAGAGAGTCAAGGGAGAGATGACAGACACTCAGCCTGGAAATCCTCTGTGGCCAGGGGAAGGTTCAGAGAGGCTCACCACCTTCTACGTTGGAGGAGGGCAGAGCCGGGACCCCAGAGTGGAAGTGACAGGGCCTTCCATCCAAACCATCCAGAAGGAGGACGTTGCCTTAGCGGGTAGTGACGGCCTCACTGCGTGAGATGTGCAAGCAGAGGGTGGGTGGCCATCAGGTCGGGATGTCTTAGAAGGAACTGATACTGCAGATTGGAAGTTGGGGCAAATGGCCCCAATACTTCGTCGACCCTTTTTTTAATTTTCATTTTTGGCTGCACCGCTCGGCTTGTGGGATCTTAGTTCCCCGACCAGGAATTGAACCCGTGCCCCATGCAGTGAAAGTGCCAAGTCCTAACCACTGGACCGCTGGAGAATTCCCTTTCATTGATTCATTTAACAAATATTTCCTGAGGGCCTACCACAGACCAAGCTATGGTCTTGGCCCTGGGGAATCTGTTCACCGCTGCACCCCTCTCCTCGTGGAGCTTACATTCAGGCCTGGTGAGTCCGAGCCCTCTCACGTGCTCAGAAACCTCTGGAGATGTTTGGGGAGACATTTGCAGGCTAGAAACAGGAGCCGGTCTTCTGGGGGCTTTGACTTTCCCTCAGTCATGTGGAATAATAATAACGATAACATGAGTAACTGCACCGTCATCTAGTGTTTACCACGTGCCAAGCACGATTCTAGGCACTTTATTTATATTCACCCACTAATCCTCTCCACACCTGCCTCTATAGGCCTGCGGTGAGAATTGAAGAGTAACTATTCATAAAGCACTTACTACAGTGCATGGCATATAACGCGATGGAAGAGTTATCATAACGATTACTATTGTACCCACTTTACAGATGAAAAAGTGAGACAGAGAGAGGTTAACTAGCCCACGTTTGCACAGTTTTTGTTTTTGTTTTTGTCTTTGCGGTACACGGGCCTCTCACTGTTGTGGCCTCTCCCATTGCGGAGCACAGGCTCCGGACGCGCAGGCTCAGCGGCCATGGCTCACGGGCCCAGCCGCTCCGCGGCATGTGGGATCTTCCCGGACCGGGGCACGAACCCGCGTCTCCTGCATCGGCAGGCGGACTCTCAACCACTGCGCCACCCCAGAAGCCCAGTTTGCACAGTTTTTGAGGTGCCCACTCAGACTGTCTTACTTCAGAGTTTCTGCTTTTAGCCACTTTTTACCGTGCAGGTGACAGATGTACCCAGCCTTTAGGTGGTATTTGCTGCTGCAGACAAAGGCTTGAAGAGGGTCTCTGAAAGGTAAATTCCTGGCCGTTTGTGTTCTGCTGTTTTCACCCACTCATCCTGCCAGGAAGGTCCCCATAAGACATCCCCTTGACCCTGTGTCCCACGCTAGAGGCCACCTTCCCTTAAGAGAGCCGTCTACACCTGCCTTCCCTCCTTCCCCTCCCATCTGCCCCCAGCCCCCTGCCTTTGGGCTCCTCCTTCCTCCCCCCTTCCTCCCCAGCCTCACCCCTGCACAGACCCTGCTCTCTCCAAGGTCACTTGGCTCCCTTATTGCAAAATCCAACAACCACTTCACAGTTCTCCTGGGCCTTCAGACCTCCTTCTTGAATCACTCTTTCCCTGCAGACCCAGAATTCTCGCCAGGCTCTCCACCTCCCTGGCAGTGCCTCCCCAGTCCCTGCTGTGGGAGCCTCTTCCTCGGCCCACTGCCCTTCTCACCCTATGGCAAGCCCTGGACACCGCCATCCCCTTCAGCCTCTCTGCTGAGGTCTCCCTATTCTGTATCTGTGCTGCCCTCTCCCCAGAGGGACACAACCACATATCTGACTGCCGCCCTGACGTCCCCCTCTGAATGTTCCACAGCTCCCTTAACCCTGAAGGAGCCAAAACAGAACTCATCATTTCCAAGACTATAGCTCACATTCTTCCCCCTCCAACCTGAACCTTTCCATGTTCCCCATGCCCAGGAAGGGTACCACCATCCAGACACTTGTGCCAACAGGAACAGTCATCTTTGGCCCTTCCCTATACCCCACTGCCCTGTGGTGTGTTGCCGAGGCCTGACCAGTTTGTTGCAGGAGAGAATGGTCATGTCCCAGGTCACAGGTGAGTCCCTGGGATGGGTCACCAAGTGAGGGTCCTTGGCTTCACACAGGAAAGAATTCAAGAGCGAGCCATAGTAAAGTGAAAACAGGTTTATTCAGAGAGATACACATTCCATAGGCAGAATGTGGTCCATCTTGGAAGGCAAGAGCAGCCCCAGGGCATGGGGTCGTCTCAGAAAATGAGAGCACCCCGAAATATGGGGTGGTTAGTTTTTATGGGCTGGGTAACTTTATAGGCTAACGAGTGGGAGGTTTATTCCAACTATTTTGGGAAAGGGGCAGAGATTTCCAGGAATTGGACCACTACCCACTGTTTGGCCTTTTATGCTTGGCCTTGGAACTGTCACGGTGCCTGGGAGTGTGTCATTTAGTATATGCTAACGTGTTAAAATGAGCATATAGTGAGGCTCAAGGTCTACTGGAAGTTAAATCTTCCGCCGTCTTGGGTCTAGTTGGTTCTAAGCAGTTTTTGTTGTATCCTCAATGGCTATGTCATCCTTTTAATGGTTGTGCCCTGCTCCCTTCCCTCTTGTCTCAAGTTGACCTCATAAGCATCCATACACATGGCCACCTGACAGAATATCACTTTTTTCTGTTCTGTTTTTCTGTTTGTTTCTTGTTTTTGTTTTTTTGGTTGTTTTTTTGGTTGCATTGGGTCTTCATTGGTGTGCACAGGCTTTCTCTAGCTGCAGTGAGCAGGGGCTACTCTTCGTTGCGGTGTGCGGGCTTCTCATTCTGGTGGCTTCTCTTGTTGCGAAGCACAGGCTCTAGGTGCATGGGCTTCAGTAGTTGCAGCATGCGGGCTCAGTAGTTGTAGCACATGGGCTTAGTTGCTCTGCGGCATGTGGGATCTTCCCAGACTAGGGCTCAAACCTGTGTCCCCTACAATGGCAGGTGGATTCTTAACCACCATGCCACCAGGGAAGTCCAGAATATCACTTTTATGTAGACTCTTACATTAGCCTCTCGTATCCCTTACAGCTACAACTCAAACTTAAAAGTACATTTGAATAACTTGGGCCTTTTAAAAATCTTCTTGAGCAGGTCTAGTCTAGGCCAATTAAATCAGAATCCCTGTCTGTGGGAATTAGACATAAGCATTTTTAAAGGTGATTCCAATATGCGTTCAAGGTTAAGAACCACTGTAATGGAGGCTTTGAGCTGCAAATAACCTATATCTGGGGCTCAAGTTAGTCTAAAGCATTGGCTCTTACACTTTAGCGTACATCAGAATCACTTAGTAAGCTTGTTAAAACACAGATTGCCAGGCCTCCACCTCCAGAATGTCTGACTCGGCCAGATATGGGATGAAGTCTAAGAATTTGCATTTTTTAATGATGCTGGTCCAGGGCCCACACTTTGAGAACCACTGCTTAACCAATGAGGAAATGCATCATTTTACCTAACACAGAGGCCAGAGGTAGAGAGGCTCCAATCAATGCAAGGTGAATCTTCAGTTGCAAATTGAAGTTGTGCTTCCATTGCTTCTCTGGCTCTCGCTTGCCTCTGATGAGGCCAGGTTTCTAGCAGATGGTCAAGGTGCTTTGCGACTGAGCCCTGCTATCCCTCCAGCCACACCTTTGCTCATGCTTTCCTTTCCCTCCTAGAATTCCCTTTTACCCTCTGTCTCCCCTGTCTAAATGCCCACCCCTGAAGGTACAGCTGAATCTCACTGCCCCTCAAAATCCATCGGCGGGTCTCCCTCCCTGACCTGCCCAGTTTTCCTCTTCTGTCATTACTAACGTCCTTCTGAGTGTTAGCCTTGGATTCCAGCTGGGTTGTAGGAACTTGAGGGTAAGAGCAAGGCCCTTACCACAGCCCAGTGGCAAGGTGGGAAGGATAAGGATCTTGGAGTGTAGCCGACCCCAGTTTGACTCTGGTTCTATCCCTGGCTTCCTTGTTGACCTTGGGTAAGTTACTTGACCTGAGCCTAGTTGTGTGGTTTTTTTTGGTTTGGTTAAAGTTATTTCATGGCCTCACTTGTCTTAAAGACCACTATAAAGATCAACTGAACTTACAATGTAAAAGAATCTGGTAGTCTCAGCTGAGCTGTAGCCCTACTCTTGCTTGTCCCCCACATCGATAGACTGGAGTCACAGACCTGCACGTGTTCCCAGGTTCACTCTTTATCTGTGTCACCTCTGGAAAATCACTTAATGAGCATCTCCTAGAGCATCAGTCCCCTAATCTGTGGGGTGGGAACGTGAGAAGATTAAATGAAATGCAAAGCTCCTGGATCAGTAAATGTCACCTGCAAAATGTTTGGTGAATGAAATTCTGAAACGTACCCCTTTGTCTCTAGGAGAAAGTGGTTCATGGCTGGGCCTTCGGTTCTAAATAGCAAATTAAGGAGGAAAAGCCCCAGAATGCTCTGGACACCCCCTCCTAGCCCTCTCCACCCCACTGCCCACAGCTGAGTCAATGCCAGTCTCCCCTTCTCCCCTCACCAAGGACACAAGGGAAGGAAATGAGGCCACTTCACTTGCTCTCTGACTGGATCTGTCTCCTCACCCGAGGTTGTGGGTGAGTCCGTCTGTCATCTAGTCTCTGCAGCAGCCTCTGTCCTCACAGGATCCTTCTAAAGGCCAGAGGACCTGCACTGCCAGGAAGGGCTCCCTGGTGGCCATGGAAACGTTTGAATCTGGCATCCCTGACCCTGGCATTTCGACTCGCTCTGGGTTGTGGGCCTGGGAGGCCCACGGAGCATGCTTGTTCTGGGAATATTCCCTCTCCAGCTAGTCTGCTCCAAATTCTATCACTAGTCTTTCAGAATATCCCTTTTTTTGGTGACTAAACTCTGTAGATTGTATTAATGCCAATTTCCTGGTTTTGATATTGCACTATAGTTAGGCAAGATGTTACCATTGGGGGAACCTGGGTAAAGGATACATGGAACCCTCCTCTTCATTTTTTTTCCCCAACTACCTGTGAATCTATAATTATTTCAAAATTAAAAGTGTGTTGTTTAAAATCGCCTTTTCAACTTCCTTTCTATCCCCAGGCCACCCCGAGGCCAGGCTCTTATCACCTCCCTCTTGAACCCCTGCAACCACCTCTTGGTTTTCCTGCTGTCTTTGGTCTTGGCACACACTAGTCCATCCAAAGAATCTCCAAGACCCCGACTTTGAGCTATATCACCCTGAAATAACCACCAGAATCTACTCTCTGTTTGCTGGATTGAGCTGGCACTCAAGGCCCTCCGGACCTTTCCAATCTTACCTGCTACTTTTTTTTTTTTGTGGCCCATGCCGTGAGGTTTGCGGACTCTTAGTTCTCCGACCAGGGATTGAACCTGTGCCCCCTGCAATGGAAACGTGGAGTCCTAACCACTGGGATGCCAGGGAACTCCCTTAGCTGCTACTTTTTATTTTGCTCATGTCCTGCCTCCACACAGCATCCTCCCGCTCAGGAGGAGGAAGCTGTCCCACCTCCTAATTCCAGAAATACCCTTTCCCTTCTCCATTAACAGTAAAAGCCCATCTGAATTTCCCCTGATACTAAGAAGACTTTCCCACCTGTTGAATAGGAGTAATAATAGGTCCCATGGCTCCTTGAAAGGATGCAATGTGATGACGACTGGAATAACGCCTTTAATAACGATTATCAGTAAATTCTTCAAGGGGAGGCCTGAGCAGAGGCTGCATCACCAGCCCCCTACCCTGTGAGGCCACACAGCCTCAATGGCCAGACGAACTTAAATAGCCAGGCCGCGTCCTTCCGGATGCCCGACGGTCAGGCCCCGCCCCTCGGGACGCTCCAACAACAGGCCCCGCCCCCGAGACGGGCCAAAGACCAGGCCGCGCCCCTCGGGACGCACTAACGGCCAGGCCCCGCCCCGCGTGCGTGCACCGCCCTGCGGAGACGTGCAGGCCCTCGCGAGGCCAGAGGCTGAGGTGGCAGCGACTCTGCCGACATGGAGCTGCTGCAGATGCCGGAGTTGATGGGGCTGTCGCTGTTGCTCGGGCTGCTGGCCCTGATAGCGACGGCGGCGGTAGCGCGGGGATGGCTGCGCGCGGAGCAGGAGACGTGCGGCCGGTCGGCAGGTTAGTGGGCCGGGGGCGCGTGGGGGCGACCTACCGGACCTGTCGCTCCCGGCCTCCCCGGGGTCCGACCGGCCGTTTGGGCCTGCGGGGGTGCCAGAGATCCCGCCCTCCCTCCGGCCTCAGTTTCTCCTCTTGGGACATCAGTTTCACTTTGGGACGACCTGTTAGAACCTAGGCCCCGCGCTCCCGAGCTCTCCGTGGCCGAGGCTAAGCCGCCTGCCCTCGGAGCCTGAGCTTCTCCCCGGGGCTGCTGCGGGGACGCTAGGAAACTCTCCAGCGCGCTCCTTGTTCGTTATTTTCTGAAAACGGGGAGGAGGGGACGGACATTCATTTGTGAACGCTCTGGTTCCCCGACATGCAGCATTTATTGAGTACCTGCTACCTCCTGTAGGCTTCGGGGTCTTTTCCTTTAGGGAGTCCAGTGTCGGGTAAAAAAGAACAGGTGAAACTGTGAGGGAAAAATATAGTGTAGTAGGTTTCATAGGAAGGTCAGTACTAGACACAGGAAACCCAAAGGTGGGAGTGGTCAGCCCTGCTTTTGTCGGTGGGCGGGGGGGTGTCAAGTAGGGGACACTTGACGTGGGGTCTTGAAGGATAGACGTGTAAGAGTTTGCCAGGAGGCCAAGAGAGGGCGAATATTCCTGGCAATGGCAACATGCGTGAAGCCAAGGAGGCCTGGAACAGCATTTGGTTTGACTGTAGTGGGAGGGGAGAGGGGAGGGCTTGTTAGACAAGGCTGGAGAGGCAAGCGGAGGGCAGGCAGATTTGTCTTTGTATGTGGCCTCGGAGCTTTCTTCCTGTAAGGATTGAGGAGCATCTGTAGCGATCTAACATATGCCAGCTTTGCTCCTGTCCTGATTTTCAATTAAGTTAGCTATTTGATACAAAAATGACTGGCACCATTTCCAGCACCCGGGATGTACTCAACTCAGGTCAGCTACCTCTCACCTCTAGGTTCTCTCTGGGATTCCTTTGAGCCCTTTCATGCTTGTGTTGGGTACTGTGCTTGTCATTTTGTATATATCATCTCACCCAATTCTCAACTTCTCTTTTAGAAAACCAAGGCCCAGGGCAGTTACCTGAGATCAGGGTCACTAGATTCCGGTGTGCACATTATCCCCCACTTAGAGATGTCTGGCCAAGAATCTGCATTCCACTGGCCATTCTGTGTACTTGCTGAGCTGTGCCTGCCCAGAGAGGGCGCCTTTTCTGATGTGCAGCGAGGTGCTATACGGTTATGTTATATACACTAACAGCAGGCAGCCTCTTCAGGATCACTCAGTGGTAGAGATGCAATGCAAACCCAGGTCTGATTCCACAAAGCCTCTGTTTTTTTCCCATATCCCTCTCTTCTTGAGGACAGGGGCCATATCTGGTCATCTCTTGTGCCTCTGTTCAGTGCCAATCATAGGTGGTCAGTAAGTGCTTATTGAGTGGTGAATGGACGAATGACATGGGCCTTCCTTGTAGGCCAAAGAGCAAATGGACTTCCACCTGACAAGTCCTTGAGATCCAAGAAGCAGAAACAACATCAGCGGATTCACAAGGAAAAGCCTCAGCAACACAACTTCACCCACCGCCTCCTGGCTGCAACACTGAAGGTACATGGTGCCCATGCACAGGACATGTATACAGAGACCCACACCCCCGTAGACTTTTCCTTTGTAGTATTCTGTGCATGTTACAGACCCCTCTGCCTCTGACCAAAATCAGTGGGGATGCCCCATCCTATCCCTTCTCATCACATCCCATCAGCAGCTTGCTGTTAATCTAAGCAACAGGGCTCCAGAATCATGGCTGCATGGGTTTCCCCATTTGCCCAAGGGGTTCCTGTTCATACTTGCTGCAACCCTTCCCCTAGAGCCACAGTGGGAACATATCTTGCATGGACTTTAGCAGCAATGGCAAGTACCTGGCCACCTGTGCAGATGACCGTACTGTCCGCATCTGGAGCACCAAGGACTTCCTGCAGCGGGAGCACCGCAGCATGAGAGCAAATGTGGAGCTGGACCATGCCATCCTGGTGCGCTTCAGCCCTGACTGCAGGTGGGACAGGATGGAGCCCCAGGTTTGCCTGCAGAAGCCCTGACCCAAGCTTATGTCCTTCCCATACCTTGTTTAGGGTAGTGAGGGGGGACCCAGGGTCTCCCTTGAGGTGGCAGAAAGGGAACATCCAGACAGCTTGAACACCCCCTGAGGCTCCTTGGAGGGCTATGGAGCTACATAGCAAGGAAGCAGAGAGGGGAAGATCTCTTCCTCCTTGGGAAGTACCAAAGCCTGACTTCCAGAGTAGTCTTGGAAGTTCTAATGGTTTTCTAAATCCTAGAGAGAAGCTAAAGGAGCCAGAGCTATGAGAGGCTTACCTTGTAAGGAGTTTTAAGAGATTTTGAACTAAGGGTTTAAGTTGTGAGGCTGGACTGTAAGTCCTGAAGGGAGATCTTGATTTTCCTCAGAGCCTGCCTAGCATAGGACCTGGCACACACAGGTCTCCGTGCCCAAAGGAGTGAGAGACTTGTCTGCTCCCTGTCTCTAGAGCATTCATCGTCTGGCTGGCTAACGGAGATACCCTCCGTGTCTTCAAGATGACCAAGCGAGAGGATGGGGGCTATACTTTCACGGCCACCCCAGAGGACTTTCCTAAAAAGCACAAGGCAGCCATCGTCAACATTGGCATTGCTGACACAGGTGAGGCACTCAGAGGATGGAGCTTGCCCAAGGCAAGAGGGAATGGACCCAGTTTTACTTACTGCGTGAGCGAATGCAGCCTGAGAGTTATGCTTAGCCCCAGTGTGACAAAAGGGGCCCTGGTTCTGGGCTCCCCTGGAGTCCTGGGAGCCACAGCAAGTCCCCTGGGGGAGGTAGGTAATAGCCACAGTCTTCAGCCAAATCCTTATCTGTGGTGACCCTTGGCTTGGGAGGGAAGCGTGGATACATTACACTGGGCAGCAGATGCCTTCATAAGTCCGTCGATCAGGTCATGGACCTCAGCCCATGGCACTCCTCTCGCCCTTCAGGGAAGTTCATCATGACTGCTTCCAGTGACACAACTGTCATCATCTGGAATCTGAAAGGTCAGGTGCTGTCTACCATCAACACCAACCAGATGCACAATACATTTGCTGCTATATCCCCTTGTAGCAGGTGAGGAAGGAGGGACTGTGGCCTCGGGCATGGGCAGAGGTTGGGGCTGGGGGGCTGGGGACAGAGCAGAGAGCCAGCTTCAGAGAGCAGAAGGGGCAGGCAGTGTGGAATCAGGACACCTAGATTCAAGTCCTTAGTCTCTATTTCTCCGTCCATAGTTTTTAAGAGGTTGGGGTGGGGGTACTAAGTATCTTACAGCCTGGCTGTGAGGATGGACTGAGGTCATGTATAAAAGCAGTTTTCAAAGGTAGTGTTTTAGGCACAAGATTAATTAACTTTCTCAGGAAAAAGTTTTGGCGGATTTGCAGAAAAAGATGCCCTTAAAATTAAGTTTTAATGCAATCTGGGTTGTATGGCAGGTTTGTGGCCTCGTGTGGCTTCACCCCAGATGTAAAAGTTTGGGAAGTCTGCTTTGGGAAAAAAGGGGACTTCCAGGAGGTTGTGCGAGCCTTTGAACTGAAGGGCCACTCTGCAGCCGTCCACTTCTTTGCTTTCTCCAATGACTCCCGGAGGTGAGTGACTCCTCTCTGATTTCTTACACGTGACTTGCAGCCCCTCTTGGTGTCCAGGATCCTTCTTCCTTTCTCTGCAGTGGCTCTGAAGTTGCGGGGGGGGGGGGGGGGCCTTGCCCACAGCAGGAAGTAGACATAGCAGTGGAGTTGGCTTCCTAGCTGGCGTCCCTAGCACTGTCCCAGTGCCCTCCCCTCCAGGGTGTGTTGGGGCTAGAGCCGTGACTTTCCCTGCTGCAGGATGGCCTCTGTCTCCAAGGATGGTACGTGGAAACTGTGGGACACAGATGTGGAATACAAGAAGCAGCAGGACCCCTACTTGCTGAGGACAGGCCGTTTTGAAGAAGCAAGCACCATGCCGTGCCGCCTGGCACTCTCGCCTGACGCCCAGGTTTTGGCTTTGGCCAGTGGCAGCAGCATTCATCTCTATAACAGCCGGCGGGGTGAGAAGGAGGAGTGCTTCGAGCAGGTCCATGGGGAGTGTATCAGTGACTTGTCCTTTGACGTCACTGGCCGGCTTCTGGCCTCCTGTGGGGACCGCGCAGTGCGGCTCTTCCACAACACCCCTGGCTACCGGGCAGTGGTGGAAGAAATGCAGGGCCTCCTCAAGCGGGCTTCCAATGAGAGCACCCGCCAGAGGCTACAGCAGCAGCTGACGCAGGCCCAGGAGGCCCTAAAGAGCCTGGGTGCCTTGAGGAAATGACTCATGGGAGGGCACAGCAGGAAGGATCTGGCCTTCTGCCTTCGCTGCTGCGGCTCTTCCCAAGTACTCCCCAGCTGGAAGCCTTTTGAAAGGGATGTGCTGATTTTCTTAATGGTGACTCCTCTCTCCTTTTTCCCATTGAAACTATTCTTGCCTACTTAGATCTCTCTCTCTCTTCTTGCTGGTGTGACTCCTGGCCTTACTTGACCTCCCAGGCCAACGATCAAGGTGCTTCTCTTTTTCCTGGGCCCAAGGGGTGGAATCTGTCTCCACCAGGCACTGAGGAGAGTGGTAATTAGAAGAGAAAGAGAGAACATGGTCTTTGACCTTGTGGCAACACACCCTGCTATCCAAAGAAGTGTGTAATTGTGGGACTTCCCTGACGGTCCAGTGGTTAAGACTCTGTGCTCCCAATGCAGGGGGCCTGGGTTTGATCCCTGGTCGGGGAACTAAGGGAAAAAAAAAAACGACAAAGAAGCTTGTAACTGTGGAGGCAAAACCTAGGGAACACCTGAGTACTAACCAGCGGTCTTGCAGGGATGGGAGATTGGGAAATCTTCCAATTCCATAACTGTGGTATGGCTCAGGGAAAGGCTGATCTTAACCCAGCAAAGCACCTAACTTCATCAAAAAGTGATTAAGGGATTCATTCTGTGCCTCAGTTTTCTTATTTGTGAAATGGAGAATAATTATCTCTTGACCTCATTACAAAGATGTGAGAGTATGAGGGTATGAAGTCCCTAGATTTGGAAGAAGAGTAGAAAAGAGTCATGACATATCAGTTATTACCTACTGGGTTAAAACAGGGCAGTTTGAAACTCAATTAGAAAGAAACATATCCCTTGGGAAGGCCAAGTTTCTGGGACTTGATCATACATTTCATATCTGGTTCTGCTTTAAGTTGTGTGGGAGAATCACAGAATCCCGAGATAGGGCTCTTCTCTTCCAGGAGGTTATATCCTCTTTGAGGAGAACTTCTTTTCAGTTCACCAGACATTTGAGTGCCTACTCTGTGCCTAGCACGCAGCACTGGACCCTGGAGATAAGTATGAATAAGACATGGTTTCTGCCATCAGAGGTGGCAGGTGGGAGAGGGGTTCACATGCCCGTGAAGTGCTTTTGTTAGTTTATTCATAGCTGGAGAAGGCTGTTGTAAAAGTCAAAGTGAGGGAGAGGATTGAATCAGGACAGAGGCAATGAATATGGAGTTGAAGTTGAAGGGTAGATTTGATAGATTAGGTATTTAGCAGTTCAAATTTTGGGACTTTGAGGACTGCTTGGGTGTGAGATGGAAATGAGGAATCCTAGGAAGACTTGAGCCTAGGGAAAATTTACTCATCCAGAATAAATTCTTCCTCCCTCTCCCTAAAACTGGGACCTCTGCTAGTCACCCCCAACTCATAGAGATATTTGAACAAGTCACAGCCTTGGAGTTATCCTTAGTTTCTCCCTTTTCATACTCTCTCCGCCCTACTGCACTACTGTTGTCCACTCCACCAGAAAATTCTTCTGGTTACATTCCAGTTTATATCCTGAATCTGCTACCTCTCTCCATCTTTTCTGTTACCATCCTGGTTCTAGCCACTGTCACCTACTGGACTGCTATAACATAGCTTCCTCATTGGCCTCCCTACTTCCGCTCTTGCCTTGTTAAGTCACTTTTCTACGTAGCAGGGTGATCTTTTAAAAATGTAAACCAGATCCCATTGTTCCCAAGTTAAAACCCTGAAAAGACACCCCATCACAGTTGGAATAAAATCCAAAGCTCTCACCATGGCCTACAAGGTCCTGTGTAATCTGGCTTCTTCCTTCCTCCGTGACCTTGTTACCACTTTCCTCCACCAAGCCAAGTTATTCCCAGCCTCGAGGGGGACTTGTGCCTATGCTTTTCCCTTTGCTTAGAAGCATTTTTTTTTCTTCTGTTGGCAGTCTTGTCATGCTTGTCATAATTCAGTTCTCAGTTTCGTTCGATCTTCAGAGAAACCCTCCCTGGCCACCCAATCTGAAGTAGCCCTTTACACCAATCATATCACATCCATCACATTAGCTTATTTTATTTTATTTTGCATTACTTAATGCTATCTGAAATTATCTTGTTTGGGTATTTGTTGGCTTCAGGGGTTTTCAGTTTAAATGCTTACGGATGTCAAGTGGGTAATATAAGTGGGTGATTTGGGCCACAGTCGTCTGGGTGTAAGACAGTAGGAAATGGAACTGAAGTGATCTCTAGGGGGCATGTGTCCTGGGTGAGGGGCAGGGGGGCTGCGACTTAATATTCAGGATTCCAGCAGAAGTTGCCTGTTTCAGAGAAGCTAGAAGTTGGCAATTCATTATAAACAGAAAAACTTAGGCACTGTGGGGACCAAACAGAAGGCTACTGTGGGCAGGATGCAGACCAGCAGTCTCACTGAGCTTCTGGATTGTTCATTAACCCACTGGAATGTGACAAGACTCCTTGTCGGTCTGATTTGCTCTGTATCCCACACACAGTACCTGGGATAGAGTAAGCACTCAATAAATGTTGAACTCAAACCAGAGCAGTTGACGGAAATTTCAGTACCCTCTGTGTATGGTGGTTTTATGTTCCTAAGAATAGACTTCTGATTGATAATACTACGCACCTGGGTCCTGGTGAATACTTGCTTTCTGGTTGTTTGAAGAATGAGACTAAAACACTTTGCATATCTGCTTGGCTCTGGCTTTACTCTCATATATCCAGGAGAGGAAGTGACCACAGAATGTTGAGTTACGGAAGTCAGAAGTCTTCAGTTCCAATTTCAGCTGGGGCACTTACTGACTTGAGACCTTGAACAGACAGATCACTTGACCTCTCTGAGTTCGTTTCCTCATCTGTAAAATGGGAATAAATCCTGTCCTTCGTGCTTTGCAGGGCTATGAATTTCTAATAAGATGAATGAAAGCACTACAAAAAAGTCAATACAGAGACTTCCTGAGGACAGAAAGCTCCTCTCACTAAAGATGAGGCCGCTTCTCTTGTAAGCATGGAGAAGTTACCTAGATACTCATGTAGCCTAGAGGCCACCGTGGTTTTTTGGTAAAAAATCCTTGTGTGTGAAGGCAGTGTTAATACTTAAATATTACTATTTCAATGTGTGTAGGTTTGAAATTTTTCAAAATAAAAATTTGGGGAAATATTTTTAAATGGTGCTTTATAGATTATTTTTATCAGTCATCAAAAATAGAAAAAAATATTTAAACCACAAAAGTGCACATCTAAAGGCCTGTTGATAGTCTTCATCAATTTCAATTAAGGTAATGAGAATACTCTTATTTAAAAGATGTTCTGGGGGATTCCCTGGCTGTTCAGTGGTTAGGACTCCATGCTTCCACTGCAAGGGGCACGGGTTCGATCCCTGGTCCGGGAACTAAGATCCCGCAAGCTGCACTGTGCAGCCAAAAACAAAAAAGATGTTCTGCAATTAGAGATTATAGGAGGTAAGTAGGAAGCACATACTCTGGTGATGAGTTAGTTATCAATGATGATAGGTTGGGACTTCCCTGGTGGCCCAGTGGTTAAGACTCTGTGCTCCCAATGCAGGGGGCCCGGGTTCGATCCCTGGTCAGGGAGCTAGATCCCGCATGCATGCCACAACTAAGAGTTCATATGCCACAGCTAAGGAGCCCGCCTGCCGCAACTAAGACCTGGTACAACCAAATAAATATTTAAAGAAAATGATTATAGGTTATATCAGAGACTCAACATTGCCCCAAACTGGCCACATATCTAGAAACAATAATTTGGGATTCATGTTCTCGTCTACAAAATTCCAGAAATATGAGTCTTCCAGGTGATCCTGGCTTGTTTTGAGCACACAGCTCTTGAGGCTGAGGCCCACTGATAGAACAGGTTGGCACTGCAGAATCAGCCACAGCAACCGAAAGCATGATTCATATACACAAACCTGGGAATGTCTTCTTGAGATTGTGACTGTATGTCCAAGTCTTCATTTCTTCAAGCTTCCAACTCTGATCCCAGGGTTCAGGGCAATTGGAAAATGAATGTGGTTTCCACTTGCTTTCTATTCAGTATACATACCCAGTTTGAGTCCATTTTCATTTCCTTGGTCACATTAATAGTGGCTAACGTTGAGTGCGAAGTCTTCAATCCCTACCAACTCAATATTGTTTTTGCCTCAGCAAAACCCAGTAACCAACCACATCTTAGTTTTTATTTGGTGAAGTCCCACTTCCCCAAATCTTAAATCTGTACAATTTATAGGGGATAGACCCAGACCCTCCATGGTGGGCATATAACCAATCAGCATATTCCTGGACTTTGCCAGAACTTTAGAAAAGTGAAAATATGTTTAATTTTCTGCTGGGATTGCTTAGTCAGTTGGATGTAAAGAAACTATGTGTAGTCCTGTCCAGGAATGAAGCCAACACAGGAAAGCAGCCAAAGATGTAGAGAGATGCTGTGCTAAGGATGCTGCTTGTTTAGACAGCTGGATCCAGACACACCTGAGGTTGCCACCACTGGACTGTCAGTTATAAGAGCCAAGAGATTCCTGTTTATGATTGTCCGTTTGAGTTGGGATACTCTTATTTGTAACTGAGAGAGCCTTGACATCAGTATTATTAGAGAGTCCAAGTAAATTGCCCAGAAGGCACATAACCAATAAATGGCTTGCCCAGATCTTCAAGTTTAGGCCTGTCTAGTGCTAAAATACATTCCTTTAGGGAATTCCTTGGCGGTCCAGTGGTTACGACTCTGCCCTCTCACTGCCGAGGGCATGGGTTCAGTCCCTGGTCGGGGAACTAAGATCCCACAAGTTGTGTGGCCCGGCCAAAAAAATAATTAAAAACATAAATTCCTTTCATTTGCAAAGCCAGAGGCAAGGATACAAATGGAGGCCCACATGCCATGCCATGTCTTAATATTTCTTATAAATTAAGCCAAGCTCAAATATGTTCTGTCCTCCTACCTTCTTATAACTTCCTGGAAGGCCAAGTTCAAATTTAGAATTCTCAGACTCAGGTCTGTGCCACAAAGTGTTGTCAAAGCCAACCATCCCATGATCAAGGCTGTCCCCCCTTTTCCCACCTGATTCTTTCCCACATTGCAAGAGATACCCCAGCCCGCACCTCACATGCCATCATATTCCTGCAAGACACCACCCGCCCCTTGGCCACCAACTGCTCGGGCCTTAGGGTGTGCACCATGGCAGCCCCACCTTTGGGAGAATGGACCTGGTGAGAGGCTGGTACAAGCCCTTGAAGCAGGCTTGTGTCTGTCTGGACAGGGAGTCCAGGGTCTAGTGGATGAGATGGGGACAAAAGCTCTGGGTGGTCACATTTCCCTGGTCCTGCAAGTGTGCCTCGTGGGGACGGGCATGGCAGGAGGAGGGCCAGGACAGGTCCCTCCGGAGGAGTCCTCTTTGCCCACATCTAACACTATTAACACTGTGTTGACCACACTCCATCTTTTCCCTGCAATTCCAAGTTCACTATGCTAAGCTCTCCTCAACACGTCAGAAATGTAATACAGTATTTTATTGTGAGTTCCTGGGGGTTCAACCAGGTATGTATCAGAGTTTTTCCAAAAGTTCTGGATACGTGAAAGCAATCTTGTGCGTTTTCTTTACCGGTATCTGTGGTCTGATTACTGACTCTCCATTCTGACCTTCAAATTCTTCCAAGCATCCCAGAGACCAGCTGCACCCAGGGTACCAACATGGAAACCATGTACACCTTGATCCTTCATCACAGTCCTAACCACTGGGCCGCCAGAGAATTCCTATACCCTTTGATTCAAAAGCCCTCTTTTGCATAGTTTCTGCACCCAATACTCAGTGCTTGCCACTGGGAAGCAAAGATGGATAGATGGCATTCCTTCCATCCAAAAGGCGCTTGACCTGGTATCAGGAAATACAATAATAGTAAGAACAGCAAATACTGAGTATGTGGTAGGCAGGGTTGTAAGTGCTTTGTACACATTAGGCTATTTAAGCTTCACCACACCCTACTGGGTAGATATTGCTATTCCTATCTTAGAGATGGTGAAACTGAGAAACGAAGAGGTTAAGGGACTTCCCTAAGTGACAGAGTTAGGATATGAACTTGGCTCCAGCACTTGTGTTCTCAACGCACTCTTATGCAGCCTCCCAGCCATGCCTGTACCCAGAACGTAGGCCAGAATGTGGTTACCTGCCATCAGCGAGGCACAGCCCTGTGCTCAGTACAGTACCTGGTACTCAGAAATGACAAAATGAGGACAGCCAGGGTATTACTGAATATCACAGAACCCGTGTGTAGAGGGGTCTGGAAGTAGCAAGAGAGGCTGGAGAGGAAGAAAAAACAGGCTTACTCAGAGAGGCAGATGGGAAACCAGACCCAGTGTCAGGAGGATGGGTAAGGAGAGCTCCCGCCCCTCTCCTTTTTTTCCTTCCTCCCTCCCTCCCTTCCTTCTTCCCTCCCTCCCTCCCTCCCTTCCTTC